>NC_051308.1:240744594-241069631 GCF_015220235.1 Choloepus didactylus
AATTTGTTTTTTTGCTTGTACTTGCATAAAGAAATACTGGAAGGAGTCATAAGATACTACACTGGTTACTTGTAGGGATGGGGATGGGAGTCTGTCTTTTAAATGTAACCCTCATCTTCTTGGTTTTTGAAACTGGTGAAGGTATAGATATTCAAAAACTTTTAAAAATAAATGTTGGCTCCTACAACATGACGACAAAAAGACAAACAATGCAAAAACATGGGCAAAGGACTAAATAGACATTTCTCCAAAGAAAATACACCAAATAGCCAATAAGCACATGAAAAGATGCTCAACATCATTAGCCATTAATGAAATGCAAATAAAAACCATGAGATACTACTTCACACCCACTGAAATGGCTATTATTTTTAAATGGAAAATAGTTATTGGTGAGCATGCAGAGATATTGGAATCCTCCTGCCTGGAAATGCATAATGGTGCAGCTGCTGTGGAAAAGTTTGGCAGTACCTCAGAAAATTAAACACAGAATTACCACATGGCCCAGCAATCCTATTTCTAGGTATACACCCAAAAGAATTCAAAGCAGGGTCTCTAACCAATATTTGAGTTATTCATAGCAGTGTTATTCAAGATAGCCAAAAGGTGGAAACAACCCAAGGGTCAGTCACAGAATGAATGGAAAAACAAGATGTGGTGTGTGAATATATATACACAATGGAATATTACTCAGCCATAAAAAGAATACTTGCATGGATGACTGAGTGATATAAGCTAGACACAAAAAGACAGATTTTGTGTGATTCTACTTACATGAAATACCTAGAATATGCAAATTCATAGAGATGTAAAGTAGACTGAAGTTTCAAGGGGCCAGAGGGAGGAGGGATGGGGAGTTTCTGTTTGGGGTGATGGAAAGTTTTGGGAACAGGTGGTGATGGAAGCACAACATTGTGAGTGTAATTAACCACTGAATTGTATACCTGAAAGTGGTTAAAATGGGAAATTTCATGTTGTATATATGTTACCACAATAAAAATCAAAAGAAATGCTGGGATTATAATGTAAATAAATTTAATAAAGTACCTATTAGATTTATGTACTCAGCAATGCTCTAGTCCTGTAAATGCCCAAGCCACAACAGGATCTTAAAAAATCAACTTGGAGAGAGAAACTAATTCACATGACACTGCATGTGTAAACAAATGTTAAACAGATTCGCATCGGCTCAGGCCGTCAAAGCAAAGCACCAAGCAGACCTTGAACAAGGGTCCTTGGAGGTCACAGGCGAGATGCAAGGCGGTCCAGGAAGGAGGAACAGGGCAAAGGGAGACAGAAATGCACAGAAAGAAAGGTGAAGGAACAAATTGACTATAAAAAATGTATGTCTAGCTAGGCGTCAGTGATGCGGGCATGAGGGGAATGGATGTTTTGGGTTTTCTCTTTTTTTTGTCGGGGGGAAGATAATGAAAATGTTCTAAAATTGTGAAAGCACAACTATGTGATGATACTATGAACCATTGCTTATATACTTTGGATGGATTGAATGGTGCGTGAATATACCTGAGTAAAATTGCAATAAAAAATACTAAAAAAAAAAGCTTGTCTGAAAACGTCCCTAGACCAAAAAGGAGAAGTTATATACATCGCTCCCGCACCACCTCGACCAGGTCCCCGAGCTCACGGAAAATAGCTGGGGCCGACGCCAAGCATCGCGATCCGCGCAGTAGGGGGAAAGCCGAGTGGCGCGAGTCTGCGCAGTGGGTTAGGGTTAGGCCGAGCGGCGCGAGTCTGCGCAGTGGAGGAGGGGTGTCTGGTTCCGGTTCAGCTTTTCCCTGTGCAGACGTGTGGCGGAAGAGGGTCAGACGCTACGTCTGAGGGAAGAGACGCGAAGATCAGGTCAGGGCCTGGGGCTGGGGTCGCGCCGCGGTTGCATGCTGCGGAGGCGGTGCCGCTGCCGATGGTGTGGGGCCCTGGCCCGCCGCGGCCTTCGCCCGCTGCCCGGCGTTGGGCCGTGTGCTCGCTGGCTGGAGCCCGCCGGGTCCCGAGACCCAGCCGTAGGAGGCCGCGGGAAGGGAGACCCGCCCCCGGCACGAGAAGCTGTTCCCTCATACCAGGTCCCCGGACTGCGGCGGGCCCCGTGGGTTTTGTTGTGTTTGATTAAGAGAAGGTCTTTTAATGTAAAAGCGTGCCGCTATTTTTGATTGTCACTCATAGAAGCAACTCTAAAGAAAAAAGCTTCCAAAATTTTATACGTAACATCTCACTGGTTTGGACCTAGTTAACGCTGTATTTGTTCAGATAGATGTACTGAGATCATGTGTTTGACAAGGACAACAAACTGCGGAAAAAGAATAGCCTGGAAAGTATTAAGACCCTAGTTTAGCTGGCTTCCTTTACAATGAGAGCTATGTGCAGAGATAATCTAGCTGGATTAGATTAGAGTGAGGGGATTTTCCATCTTTCTCAGTCTTAAAATATGTCTTAAAACATTTAACACTGTTACGCCTTTGCTACCTTCCAATTTTTTTAGTGCAGAATTTCGGAACTAAAATTAAAATCCCTTCGAAAAATCTTGCAGGTTAATTGCTAAAGACTACTGTATTTAATTTTATGACCATAAAATGCAGTTCAGTTTTTCTCTATGAAATAGAAGTACAATAGGGAATACTTTTTAATCTCCCCTCAATGTGTGAAATGCCTGACCCCTGTTCTTATGTTTTGGAAAACATTCTTTGCAATATATTTTTAAAAATTAGATTTAAGAAAATGCAGTAAAAACATAATGGTCAACGATGTCCAACGATATTAACATATGTGCTTTTTTGTGACTCCCTCTGAGAGAATTAGGAACTTCGCTTATGTTTCCCTCTCAAGAATATAGCATTTGAAACGACTGTATAAGCTATTAACTCAAAATGTTTATATTTGGTTATGTTTGTTCATTAGAACCTTATCCATGCGAAGTACTGAATTTACTCTCCTTGAAAACATTCCTAAATTTCAAAAATTTTGGCTATTCCAGGGTTGAAGTGAGTTTTTTTGAACGTCTGTATTTTTTATTAAGTCTTTAAAAAAATACAACAAGATGGCTTCCAAAAGAGCTCTGGTCATCCTGGCTAAAGGAGCAGAGGAGATGGAGACAGTCATCCCTGTGGATGTCATGAGACGAGCTGGAGTAAGTCCCCCACTGGTTTCAAGCCCTCACCCTCTCTTGTAACATTTTTGAATTTTAAAAAAGTCGTTTTTAATAAAATAATATCCAAAGTATTTTATGAATTATTTCGAACAAACATAGAAGCACAGAGACTATATAATACCGGATGATCCACTGCCCACATTTAATCCTATTTAACCGTTTGCCATCTTTCTTTTAGACTTGTTTCTTAAGAAACAAATGCTTTAAAGAATTATACGTGACGCTCTCTTTGTTCCTTTCCCCAATCCTGTTCCCCTTCCTTTGTCCCCAGAGATAACTGCTGTCCTCAAACTGGCGTGTATACATCCTGTGCATGTCTTTAAAGTATCATTAGACTGTAGTTATTCTCCATGTCTGTCCATGTTATTATACAGTAGTGAACACTTGGTTAAAATCCTGTGTGCCAGGTGCCATTCTAAGCACTTATATAAATTTGTTTTTAAACCTCACCACAATCCTATGAGTTAGGCATTGCCATCCTCATTTTACAATTGAGGAAACTGAGGCATGGAGACGCTAAATGACCTGCCTTCGGTCACAGAGTAGGAAGAGCCAGCACTTGGGCCCAGGCAGTCAGGCCCCACCTAGCTGTTTACCCTACAACCTTCTGGTTCTCAAAATGCAGACACATGTAGATCCAGTTTATTCATTTGAAATTGCTGCTTAGTAATGCACTGTATGAATATGCCACAGTCTCTTCGTTCTTCTATTACAGTGTTTCTACTTACAGTATTACAGTCCTGTAGTAAATATTCTTGTACGGGTTTCCTTGGTCAAAGTTTTCTCACAATATATCCCTAGAAGTGGAATTGATAGACCAAAGGATATCCTTTAGTCAGCAGTGCTCAATTTTGCCAAATTGCTCTCCCTTATACCAATTTGTAGTCACCGGTAGTGTAGGAAAATTCCCATATTCTCAATACCAGCTCTTGGTATTATCAACTTTTAAATTTTTTGGAAAAAAATAATACTTCATTGTTTAAATTACATTTTTTCCTTATGAAATGAGGTTTAAATGGCAACGGTAACCTTGCAAGATAGGTTATTAACAGGATGATCGTATAATTTATCACCCAAACCAGAATCCTTGGCGAAAGGATGCTTTAACCAGACAGTATGCCGGGACAGCAACTTTAAATTGGGACTGCCCAGGCAAACTGGGACAGACCTAGTTAATAAATGTATTTAGTAAACTTATTAGCTTAAATTAAGCGTAGTTTGGTTGTAAATATTTCCAACCAGGTTATTTTAAAACCCAGGGCAGCTGTGAAAATGTCACTCTAAATTTATGTTTCAGCATTCTCAAGTATCATGATGATGTGTTTCTCTTAGATTAAGGTCACTGTTGCGGGTTTGGCTGGAAAAGAGCCAGTACAGTGCAGTCGAGATGTTGTCATTTGTCCTGATGCCAGTCTTGAAGATGCAAAAAAAGAGGTTTGTGCTCCATACTTGGAATTATTCCTTACTATGGTTTTGTTATTAGTCTCCTGAAATGTCTTTTGGCCATGTCTAAGGCTATTATTACACAGATTTTTATTTAAGAAAGCAATTTTGCTTAGATGTCTTCCCCATTAATCTAAGCCCTGGGAAGGCAACGACTTTCCCCTTTTCCCCTTGTTTTCATAGTGCATATGCTCAGGAAGTGTATGAATGAATGGACAATGGACGCATGGATGGACAGATGGTTAACTAGGAATGGATATGGATGGATGGACAGATGGGTGGATGGATGGTTCTTTCATTGTTATCCTTTTGGCTTACACAGGCAGCCTTGCCTCCTATTACACTTGATGTTACTTGATGTAAGAAAAGCAGCCACCACAGTCCTCGTTTATTTCTCATTCTTTATTTCGAGCTACTTTGTACCTTCCCCTTCTCACAGAGATGGTTGGGGGACTTATCTGCAACAACCCATACTTCATTAGTAGCTGGATTGAGGGAGGAGTAAGAATTCTACTTAGACTGTTCAACTTTTTCAGTATCTTTTGGATTATGGTTCTTAACTTTTGAGGGTGACGGACACTGTTGGGAATCTGTCAGGAGCTGGGTCACCTTCCCCAGAAGCATCCCTGCCACACATGCACCGACACTTTGTGTACCCATCCCTGGGGTTCAGGAGTAATGGGAGTGTAGCTGTATCCTGGTGGAGCAGAGAAGATGTGGTGGGAAAAGAGGCTGAGTCAGCTCACCTGTGGCCCTGCTGGGGACCCTGGGGGCAAGATTCCCCGTGCCTAGCCATCCGTTAAAAATGCAGAGAAAAATGTTTATTCCTTTCTAATAAATTCAAATATTTCAATGATGGATTATGGAGAACTAGAATATTGATATTTAAATATAAATTGTTGAAACTTTCTAAATAGTACATTAAGAGTGAGAAGTAGAAAATATTCCTTTTGTGTTTGTTGTAGTGCTGTGGTGTCTGGGTATTTTAGAATAATGATTACCTTTTGTGTTCATTATTGTTTGGCTCAGATTCTGAAAGGAATGAAAGATTCTGTACTTCACATATTTTCAGATTTGAGGTTTGCTTGGTTTTAAAACAACAGGATGTTTAAGGTCTTAAAAGCACTTCTAAAAGGTGTTTGTTGGACCAAATATTTACTAAATATTCATTTTCTAGTTTGCTTATGACTAAACATTTTTAATATCTGAAAGTTTTAAATCAGTTTCCATTTTGAAATTATGGATGTTTTGGAGTGTGGGATACTAAAATGTGTCATTTTTCTCCCCCAATTTCCATTTTTCATAAAGTTTAAAAATTTTTTTTAATTTTAAAATTACTTTATTTATCAAATTAAAAAACATTTCCAAACAAAACAAAGCAAAGCAATAGGAAGACCAAATATCCTGAAATAGCTTCATTCCTTCCAATATGCTTCTACCATACCAAGAGAAAATTAATGAACCACAGTCACACCTAAGCATTCCCATATCATTAAGATCATCCTCAATGTCTTGTCTGTTCTTATTAGATTATCGTTCCCCCTTCACTAGCTGCTGTCTATCTCTAGGTCCCCTATATTCTGCAATATAAGACACTTATTTTACATTTTTCACAAAGTTCACATTAGTGATAACATACAATAGCTCTCCTTTTGTGTCTGGCTTATTTCACTCAGCATTATATCTTCAAAATTCATCTGTGTTGTCATGTTTCATGACCTTGTTGCTTCTTACTGCTGCATAGTATTCCATTGTGTGTATATACCACATTTTGCTTATCTTCTCATCTCATGAAGGACATTTAGGTTGTTTCCATCTCTTGGCAATTGTGAACAATGCCGCTGTGAACATCAGTGTACAAGTATCTGTTCGTTTCATTGCTTTCAGATTGTCTAGGTAAATACCGAGAAGTAAAATTGCTGGATTGTAGGGTAACTCAATATCTGATTTTCTGAGGAACTGACAAACTGTCTTCCAGAGTGGCTGAACCATTATACAGTCCCACCAGCAATGAATAAGAGTTCCAATTTCTCCACATCCTCTCCAGCATTTGTAGTTTCCTGTGTGTTTAATGGCAGCCATTCTTTTTGGTGTGCGATGATACCTCAATTGTGGTCTTGATTTGCATCTCCCTAATAGCTAGCGAAGATGAACATTATTTCATGTATTTTTACCCATTTGTATTTCCTCTTCAGAGAAATGTCTTTTCATATCTTTTACCGATTTTATAATTGGGCTGTTTGTGCTATTGTCATTGAGTTGTAAGATTTCCTTATATATACAAGATAACAGTCTGTTATCAGATACATGGTTTCCATATATTTTCTCCCATTGAGTTAGCTGCTTCTTTGACTTTTTGACAAATTCTTTTGAGGTACAGAAGCTTTAAATTCTAAGGAGTTCACATTTATCTATTTTTTTCTTTGGTTGCTTGTGCTTTTGGTGTAAGGTCCAAGAAGCAACCTCCTGATACTAGGTCTTGAAGATGTTTCCCTGCATTATCTTCTAGGAGTTTCATGGTACTATCTCTTACATTGAGATTTTTGATCAATGTTGAGTTAGTTTTTTTATGGGGTGTAAGGTAGGGGTCCTCTTTCATTCTTTTGGATATGGCTTTCCAGTTCTCCCAGCCCCATTTGTTGAAGAGGCTGTTATGTCCCAGTTCAGTGGATTTTGGGGCCTTATCAAAAATCAGTCGCCATCACTCTGGGGGTCTGTTTCCAAATTCTCAGTTTGATTCCGTTGATCAATATGTCTGTCTTTGTGTCAGTACCATGCTGTTTTGACTACTGCGGCTTTATACTAGGCTTCACAGTCAGGCAGTGTAAGTCCTCCCACTTTGTTTTTCTTTTTTAGAATGTTTTTAGCAATTCGAGGCATCTTTCCCTTCCAAATAAATTTGATGACTAGCTTTTCCAGTTCTGCAAAGTAGATTGTTGGAATTTTGATGGAAATTGCATCGAATCTGTAGATCATTTTGGGTAGGATTGACGTCTTAATGTTTAGCCTTCCTATCAGTGAACATGGAATATCCTTTGGACCCCTTTTATTTCTTTTAGTAGAGTTATATAATTTTCTGTGTAGAGGTCTTTAACATTCTTGGTTAAGTTTATTTGTAGGTACTTAATGTTTTTAGTTGCTATTAAGAATGGAATCATTTTCTTGTCTCTTCAGTTATGTTATTTCTACTGTATAGGAACATTGCTGACTTATGTGCATTAATCTTATATCCCATCACTTTGCTGAATTTGTTTATTAGCTCAAGTAGGTGTGTCATCGATTTCTCGGGGTTTTCCAAGTATCAGATCATATCATCTGCCAATAATGAGAGTTTTGCTTCATCCTTTCCAATTTGGATGCCTTTTATTTCTTTGTCTTGCAGAATTGCTTTGGCTAGAACTTCTAGCACAATGTTGAATGATAGTGGTGACAATGGGCATCCTTGTCTCATTCCTGATCTTAGAGGGAAGGCTTTCAGTCTCTCACTATTGTGTACTGTACAGGCTGTGGGTTTTTCATATATGCCTTTTTTCATATTGAG
The DNA here is from genome assembly GCF_015220235.1 of Choloepus didactylus. Classification (NCBI taxonomy): domain Eukaryota; kingdom Metazoa; phylum Chordata; class Mammalia; order Pilosa; family Megalonychidae; genus Choloepus; species Choloepus didactylus. Next base: position 240,752,739 of record NC_051308.1, read on the forward strand.
AAAGTTTTCCTTCAATTCCTAGATTTTTAAGTGTTTTTATCAAAAAAGGGTGCTGGATTTTGTCAAATGCTTTTTCAGCGTCTGTTGAGATGATTTTATTTTTCCCTTCTGATTTGTTAATGTGTTGTATTACACTGATTGATTTTCTTATGATTTTTTTTATTTCTTCAGGATCCACAGTAATATCCCTCCTCTCATTTATTTATTTATTTATTTGCGTCTTCTCTCTTTTTGACTTTGTCAGCCTAGCTAAGGGTTTAACAATCTTGTTGATTTTCTCAAAGAACCAACTTTTGGTTTTATTTATTCTCTCTGTTGTTTTTTTGTTTTCCATATCATTTGTTTCTGCTTTAATCCTTGTTATTTCTTCTACTTGCTTTAGGATTAGTTTGCTGATTATTTTCTAGCTTCTTCAGTTGTTCATTAGATCTTTGATTTTAGCTCTTTCGTCTTTTTTAATGTGTGCGTTTAGAGCTATAAATTTCTCCCTCAGTACTGCCTTTGCTGTATCCCATAAGTTTTGATATGTTGTGTTCTCATTTTCATTCGTCTCTAGATATTTAGCAATTTCTCTTGCAGTTTCTTCTTTGACCCACTGATTGTTTGGGGGAGTGTGGTGTTTAACCTCCAGATATTTGTGAGTGTTCTGGATCTTTGATAGTTATTAATATCTAGTTGCATTCCATTGTGGTCAGAGAATGTGTTTTCAATAATTTCAGTCTTTTTAAATTTATTGAGACTTGTTTTATGCCCCAGCATATGATCTGTCCTTGAGAAAGTTCCATCAGCACCAGAGAAGAATGTATATCCTGGTAATTTGGGATGTAATGTTATATATATGTCTATTAAGTAATTCATTTATCACATTGTTTAGGTTCTCTGTTTCCTTATTGGTCTTCTGTCTAGATGATCTATCTATAGGAGAGAGTGTCATATTGAAGTCTCCCACAATTATTGTGGAAATATCTCTTGCTTCCTTCAGTTTTGCCAGTGTTTGTCTCATGTACTTTGGAGCACCTTGATTGGGTGCATAAATGTTTATGATTGTTATTTCTTCTTGGTGAATTGCCCCTTTTATTAGTATATAATGTCCTTCTTTGTCTCATGTAACATCTTTTAAAGTCTATTTTACCTGAAATTAGTACTGATACCCCTGCTTTCTCTTGGCTGTAGCTTGCATGGAGTATTTTTTTCCATCCTCTCACTTTCAGTTTCTTTGTCTCTGGGTCTAAGATGAGTCTCTTGTGAACAACATAGTGATGGTTCATATTTTTTAATCCATTCTGCCAGTCTGTATCTTTTAATTGGGGAGTTTAATCTATTCACATTCAATGTTATTACTAAAGGCAGTTCACATTCAGTGTTACTACTGAAGGTGGTTATTGAATCAGCCATCTTTTCCTTTGGTTTTTATTTGTCAGCTCTATTTTTTCCCTCTCTCTCTTTATTTCCTTTAAGATACCTTTACTAAGACTCTTCAGTTCTGTACCCTTCTCCAGATCTCTCTCTCCTTTCTTTTTTTCTCAGCCAGTAGAGCGCCCCTTAGTAGTTTTTGTAGGGCAGGTCTCTTGTTAACAAATTCTCTCAACATTTGTTTGTCTGAAAATTTTAAGCTCTCCTTCAATTTTGAAGGAGAGCTTTGATGGATAAAGAATTCTTGGCTGGCAATTTTTCTCCTTCAGAATTTTAAATATGTCATACCACTGCCTTCTTGCCTCAGTGGTGCCTGCTGAATAGTCGGTACTCAATCTTATGTATGTGGTGAATCAGTTCTCTCTTGCTGCTTTCAGAACTTTCTCCCCTTCAGCATTTGACAATCTGATCAGAATATCTCTTCCCTTTCTGGGACACCAATGATTCTTATGTTGATGCGCTTCATATTGTCCATCATTTCCCTGAGATCCATTTCAAATTTTTTGATTTTTTTCACCATTCGTTCTTTTGTGCTTTCACTTTCCATCACATTATCTTTGAGTTCACTAATCTACTTCTTCACATTGGGTGTTATGTGTCTCAAGAATATTTTTAATTTGATCAACAGTATCTTTTATTTCTATAAGGTCTGCTATTTATTTTATTTACTCTTGCAAATTCTTCTTTATGCTCTTCTAGGGTTTTCTTCATGTCCTTTATATCCTAAGCCATAATATTGATGTTTGTGAGTACTTCTTTGATTAATTGCTCCAGGTTCTGTGTCTCCTCTGGCTTTTTTCATTTGGGCATTTGGGTTATCCATATCTTCTAGTTTCTTCATATGCTTTGTAATTTTCTGTTGTTTTGGGCCTCTTGACATTTCCTTATCTTGATAGAGTTCTTTTAGAATATGCAGGATTATTTGAACATTTATCTATGACTTTAACAGCTTCAACTTGGTGGGGTGCACTTTCCTGACCTACCATCAGATGGCGCTCCTGAGTCACCTTTTTTCCTTAAGCCAGTTCTCCTCAACTTTGTTTGTACTAGCGGGGGTCCAAACCATGTGGAAATCCAGTCAGTGCAACAATTTTCCATGTGCATTGCAGACTCAGTCCTGTGGGTGGGGGGCATGCCTTGTGCAGTTAAGCGTAGAGTCCACCCCTGGACCCAGCGCGTCTCACCATCCAGCTCAAATGCTCCACTGTCCCTCTCTGCCATGTGCTCACAAGTCCCTGGGATTGGGAAAGGGCTCCTAGCACCTCCTCTCGGCACCTGCGCCTCTAGACTGTGCACATTGTCACAAGCCCACTGAATCCCAAATTCCCCTAAGGAAGCTCCCGGCCGTGGGGTTGTGAAAAGTTGTCTCCCAAGCAACTGCAAGGTCCCAGCCCTGGAGCCGTGAAAGGTTGTCTCTCAGGCAACTGCAAAGACGGCTGTACTAGGTGTGGAAAGCTACCTCCTCTGTGATCATCTGCCTGCTCCAACCACCAGTCCCTGGTGTAGGGGCTCTTGGCCGCGGGTATGTGAAGGGTTATCCCCTGAGCCTAGTACCTTGGAGGGTTCCTGGGGTGTGGAATGCTACTTCCCTCCACGCTGTCAGCTGGTTCTGTTTCCAGCCACCTGTTTCCCGGCAGCATTCTGGGCCAAACACTGACCCGTCTTGAGCAGTCTCTCGGTTTCTCCAAGTACACAGTCACTATGGAACTGCTGTTCTGGAGCGTTTCCTGTCTTTTATCTAGCGTTTTTCATGGAGGAGAATTTTGCTCTGTGTTTCCTAATCTGCCACCTTGGAAGTTCTTTCTTTTTTTGTCTTTTACTTAAAATTAGTTTTTCTTTTAATTATTTTTCCTTACTATGTATATACCTGTTGAAAAGAATTCATGTGATCTAGACATATACAAAGTTAAAATATTAAGCTTCCCTTTCTCATGCCCCCTCCCTCTGCTCCACCCCCTACTATTCCCCATTCACAGCTGGGGTATCTCTTTTGTCTGTGTTTGTGTATATATGTGTGGGGGGGTGTATATGTAATATTTGTATGCATACACACATCTACACACTCATGGACATATATGTTTAAGAATGAGCTCATACTGGGCCTACTATTCTACAGTGGGCATCCTTTTGTGCTACTATATTCAGATGCTTTTCTGCATTTTTTTTTTTGCTAGTATTCTAGCACTGGAGGATGGCCAATATCATCTGGAAAACCTCTTTTAGCTGGGAATACATGTAGCTGGCGTCTGCTCCAAGTTCTGATTTCAAGATGGCTTTCTCCCAGGACGTTCCTCTCTAGGCCTCAGCTCCTCTTCAAAATGTCATTCTCAGTTGCTCTTGGGTGTTTGTTCTTTCTTAGCTTCTCTGGAGCAAGAGTCTGCTTTCAACGACCGTCTTCAAACTGCCTCTTATCTGCAGCTCCTCTCAGCTCCTGTGCATTCTTCAGAGTGTCCCTCTTGGCTGTAGCAAGCTCACTCCTTCTGTCTGAGCTTATATAGTACTCCAGTAAGCTAATCAAGGCCCATGCTGAATGGGTGGTGCCACACCTCTATGGAAAGTATCCAGTGAAAGATCTCACCCACAGATGAGTGATCACATCTCCATGGAAACATCCAATCAAAAGTCTCCGACCCAATCAATACCAATACGTTTCCTGCCCACACAAGATTACATCAAAGATAATGGCGTTTTGGGGGACATAATACATCCAAACCAGCACAGCTAGCTTCATCAAATTCCAACGCATGGATACACCTTAATTTATTTAACTGTACTTCTTTTGACAGATATTTGGATTATCTCTTGTATTTTCCTTGTGCTCCACATTTAAAAAGTGTTAGCGGATTGTCTCTTTAATGCACATTTAGAATGAAATGTTTTTGCTTTCTTTTTTTATTTTTTAAACTGTTACAGGGACCATATGATGTGGTGGTTCTGCCAGGAGGTAATCTTGGTGCACAGAATTTATCTGAGGTAAAAACTCTAAAAAAAAAAATTTTCTTTTGTTCTGTTGATTTTTATATTGTTCACATATTCAGGGAGGAGTGAATAAAGTAGTAAAAAGTGAAATTTATAAAATGGTGTTCCTCCCTTAATTTAAAAACATTTCTAATAACATTTATTAAAGAAGTAAGCTGACTTGATGTGACAGTTATTTATGAACAGATTCAGTGAATACAATCCAAATCTAAGAGTATTTATTTTTCCTCCAGCAGAAGAAGAATGTTCTAATTTTGTGTTTTTTGAAGAGTTAAGCATAGGGAGATAAGAAATTGACTCAGTTTCTTCAGCAGTCAAGAACTTCATTAGAAATGGCATCAGAAGAGGCCCCCTCCTTCATTTTAAGTCTTATGTGAGCAATCTGCTTGTAGCAAAAGAAAAAGGGGTGGGGGGGCAAGGGGTCGGGGAAAGAAGGCAAAGAAAACTCATGAAGCAGGTCACATTTGACATTTGGGATTGTTTCCTGTTAGATTTTCTTCATGACTCCATCATCTGGAAGATACCCCAAATACCACATTTCCTCCTTCCTCTCTCGAGTACAGAATGGCAAGGGTCATATATACCCAAGAGAAATTTCCTTTTCCTTCTTATCTTTAAATGGTGGGAAGCCTTTCTGTTATATAATAAATGTCTTGGTTAGGTTTAAGAATGGAAAAACATGAATTTAATAATTTTTATATTAATGATTTAGAAATACTGTTGACAAAACTGTCAGATTAAAGATCTTGTGGTTTAAGCTAAAATCACATTCTACCAAAGTGGCTCAGTGGTGGCTGAGTGGTGATTTGATGTGTGTTTGGTTGTCTGTGACTAGTCTGGTGCCGTGAAAGAGATACTGAAGGAGCAAGAGAAGAGGAAAGGCCTCATAGCCGCCATCTGTGCAGGTATGTGCAGAACCATCTGCATTTAAATGTGTGGTTGGTTTTCTTCAAAAATACGTGATAGGTAGCCTTTAATTATAAGATACTGCTCCATACAATTTTCCCCTTTATAAAATATGAACAGCGTGTGTATTGGTGCATTTAGTTTGGGTGGCTTGAAGTTGGTGTCATTTCAGAAATGAGTACAGTTGTTCTGTTTTCTGTTTCTCCATGGCTTTGGTCCGCATTCTGTGAAACTTAAGTGTTTTTCATGTTTTGTTGACGTTAGAGAAAAATAAGGCCCTCTGGAATTCTGTAAACAGCTCGTTACAGCAAATCTCTGTGCCAGAAGGCATTTCTGCCAAACACAGTCAGCAAGAATCTGCCAGACACAAACATAACAGCCCTGCCCTGTGCTTGCTGTGTAGATTCAGAAGCATCATGGGGCTTCCTTCTTGCCTTCCAGGGCGTTTTCTGATTCTTGGTGTCGTGTGCACTCTTTTATTTGCCACATAGTTTAGTATAACACTATTTGGCACTTCGTAGGTAGCCCCCCATCTTTGAAACTTAGTAATATTTTGTTTTCTGATGTCATTTTAAGATCCATTTTTGTTACTATAATATCAGATGATGTTCTGCCATCTTGCACTTGTCGTGTAACTTTTGCCGGGCACTAACCTTGTTATGGGTCTTTATTAAATGTTTGTCAAAAGAGTGAGTGAATAAACAGTAATAAATGAGTAGTGTCATAAAATGACATGTTAATGTTCTGTTCAAAAGACATTTTTAAAAGGGAGTTAAAGGCATCCTGGGGGCTGTGCATGGGACCAGAGGTTCTCAAAGGTCTTTCAAAGGATCTGTGAGGTCAGAACATTACACTGAGACATTATTTGCCTTTTTCACTCCGTTCTTAAGAGTATACCTTGGAGAGCAGTGAGGCCTTCATTTGGGTATGGCAGGTGTGCCTGTGTATTCTTGTGTTTTAAAATGTTCTCAATTTTAATTTCTCACAGGTAGATGTTCATTGATGCAACCCTCATAAAAACTAAAGGTATCATGAGATGTTGGTGTTTGAGAACAGCTGCATTAGAGACCAGGAATGGCCACGAGGCCACTGCCCAGCAGGAGCCTCTTGACCTGGCCTTGGGACCCAGGGTTCATCTCTGATGTCGCCATAGCCCAAAGAGCTGCACCTCTCTTTGGGGAGAATATCATAGCTCCTGTTAATAGTCATGAGGACTTCATCCAGTAGCTCCCCAGCCCTCACCCCCAGTTTCATTTTAGGTCCTTTGACCAAAGGAAGAAAGGAGTTTGGGTTGAATTTGTTCACTTATGACAGCCCAAGGTAAAAATCCCCGTTTCAGTTTGTCCTTCTGTGTCACTAAGGTAGGAAAATTGTCAGCCATGTCTGAGTCACTGTTTTGTCTTCAGATGAGCTTGAATGCCATGCCAAGGAGCTTACACCTTATAAACTACAGCGGCATTCTAACAATGTGTATATTTTGTTGAGTAGCCCATTTTGGGTACTGCAAAATATAGGAAAGGACCCAGTCATGAGTTGAGTAAATACAGTAATCTTGGTGTTAAATGAGTTTGGGAATGGAACAGAGGAATGCTGGAAGAGATTTAGATGTTTTAAATTGGCACCTGGAAAATAAAACTATTCTTAAGTGTTGCAGTTAGGAATTGGGAACAGTTTGTTGAGCTGAAGGAATCAATAGGTTTAGCTTAGCCCCTAATCTTTAGTGGGTGAGAAGAACAGAAATTGGAAGGGGGACTATCTTGGGAACAGAACAAAATGAGATTTTCTTTGGTGCGGAGAGGAGCAGGCTTCAAGGAGAAGTAGTCAACAGTTTCCAGGGGTACCGGCGCGGAGGGCGCGGACGTGCCTGGAAGAGCGTCGGCGCTGACCGCGGGCGGCCTTCCCGTCGGTGACCACGCGGGGGCGCTGCGCGCTCCGGGCGGTTTCTGGAGGCGCTGGAGCTCTGCGGAGCGGCCGCCGCCTGTTCACGCTGCACCTGCCATGCAGGCTCACAGCACCCATCTTCAGGATTTCAGACAGGAGCATTTAAATATCCAGGCTCTAATCTTACAAACAGGAATCTTAAGCTCCAGAAAGCAATAATTACGAGCTTAACCTGATGAGTAAATTCCTGAATCCAACTATAATATAAATTTATTAACAATAGGCAGCAATTTTATCACCTGAAGGTAGCAGCCTAAAAGTTCCTAATTTTATTAGCTCGCCTCACTGTACACTCATCTAGTGACGTTTACTTTAAAATTAAAATGTGGTTATTTCTCATTTCTTAAAATCTTACAAAATAAGAAACAGATAACTCATGGATCCATTCAGATAAAAATTGAATGATGATTATATTCATCTAGTTATTACAGACTTTGAAAATTTGCTACCAAATGTAGGTATCTTATACATAGTATAAAAGTAGGATGGAGAGAGGACCTGTATTCAAGGTTTTTTGATTTAAGAGAGAAATCAGGATTTGGTCTGAAACTGATATCCAGTCCTGGATGGAAAGCTTATGTAATTAGGGATTATTTGTTTAATCTTCCTGTAGGGTTGGTGTTTGTAATGGTATGATCTGAGTAGCCTGGAGGTATGTTATATAACTACCCTTCCCTAGGAGTCAGGTTGGAAAGTGAAAGTTCAGTAAGAGCACATTTGCTGTAACTGTCCTTGGATTTCAACCACGGCACCCCGGCCTTTACGAGGACAAGGTGCTGTTTTAAAGCATGTTTTTTTTTAGATGTGAGATGAGGCCTGAGAGTAATTTTGTGTGTGACTTAGAAAAAAAAAGAAATAATAACTACTTTAAATGTTTTAAAATAATAAGATAAGGCTTAAAGGTATAAAATTTTAAAGCTGACCACTTTTGGTACATATATTTGAAAAGAAATCTCAAATTAGCACCTGCATATTTTCAAAAACTTCATCTTAAGCAGAGTTAAGGATGGAGTATCAAAAATGGACATTTGGCGTGTTTCTCCTCTTAAGTAGCTTGACTAAATTAAAACCGGTGCCTTAAATCTCAGATGGGAAGGCATCTCAGAGGAGTCTCAGGGCAGGGATGATACCTGTTCACGTCCATAATCCTAGCACCAGCTCTACTTGAATGGATAGGTGGATGAATGAGTGTCAGTTTTCCCTATTTCAACTAGATACAAATAATTTGTAAAATAGCAGTAAAGTCAAGGAGTTCAGCAAGCACAGGTTGCCTTTAATGTGTAACTAAGTCTGGTTTTGCTGAGAGTAGTGTGAGGCTTGGTCCACGGGGGCCTCGTCCTCCTGTTTGCTCATTAGACCCTCGCCCAGGTTGGTTATCCGTGTGTCTTCCACAGGCATCAGGGACAGCCTTTTTCATTAAATGGTTATTTAAGCATTTTGAGTTTGCATCTTTTTACAGTTTTGCCAAATGTGCTCAGCAAATGATTTGTTGTAAGTATTCTTTACCTCTCATACAAAGAAATGTTTACTTTCATAATCACAACTATTTTGGGTATGAACCTCCTAATTTTGAAAAATATTCTTGCTGTTGCAGTTTTTAAAACATGGATTTTTCTACGTCTGCAGTTAATTAAGTCTCTGTTCATCTTATTTTTAGGTCCTACAGCTCTGTTGGCTCATGAAATAGGTTTTGGAAGCAAAGTTACAACACACCCTCTTGCTAAAGACAAAATGATGAATGGAAGTAAGTATATGTTTATAATTTAATGTGCAAAATACCTTCTCAAAAAGCTGTAATTTAACATTGTTTTTCCAGCCAGTGTAATCTAACTTGCAGAACTCCTCTGTGGGTCAGGGAGTGGTGGACTCCTCACTGCATTTGCAAGTGTTTTCACTAGTGAGGTGTGGATGGCCATGGGATGGCCTCTAAATGTCTACCCTGTCTGTGTACTGAGTTGGATTTCTGAAGGTCACAGATTGAAAGTGATTACAAAATGCCGTTTAACTAGATTTTTATTAAATACTTGGTCAGTGGCCTGAGGGTAAATTTTCAACTGCGACGGCAATTTCAGAAAGCGCCCTTTAACCCACTGTCCAAAGTAAAACGAGTATTACTTTCTTCACTGTCTCCTCTGTTGTTCAGGAAATGCCTGTGTGGCCAGTGTATTTCTTTTGTAAATATCAGGTAGATGATTTTTGTTATTTAATTGATGTTAATAAAACCAATTTCTGTTCATGGCCCAAAATTCAAACAGCACAGCACAGAATAGGGTGAAGTAAAAACTAGACATCCCTCTTCTTTCTCCCCTATCCATTTTCTGCTTCTCAGGTAACTTCTGTTAAAAGGTTCTTACATAACTCTCCAGAATTTTCTCTGCATATATTCATTATTTTTTTTTTTAGTTTAGTGTTTTTCCTCAAATGAGATCATGCTAGATGTATTATTCTGCAGCTTGTTTTTTTCACTTAGCATATCTGTTATCTTTTTATAGCACACGTAGAGCAGCTTCTCCATGCTCTGCACTGCCATCTGCTGTTGCAGTGTGTGACTGTGTCATAATGTATTTATTGAACTGTTCCCCTTGAAGGGACACACATGCTGGTTCCAGGTTTTTGCTGTAATGAACATCCTTGAATGTTTTTTGTGAGCATTTCTGGAGACATCTTTTATTATGTTGCATCTTCTTAAATTTGATTCAAAGCAGTATTTTGAAAATCTACAATTTTATTTTAGTTGTTAGAAATATATTGTTATCAACAAAACTGGATGAGAATTCATAAAAAGGCTCTGGCTTCTGGACACTTTAAAAGGAGGAATTTAATTTACTTTGTGCAAATGGAGAGGTAGAGATTTTAGAAGGTTGGGAAAAAATAGGATAGGTCAGAAGCTAGCTTCTTTAGCAGTTATGATATATTCAGATGGAAAATGCAAGCAGAACAGGTCCCTCCATTATCTGAAGTGGTATCCGTTGTATCTGTTTTCTTGTAATGCCTCCAAGTCGTTGAGGTTGGTCAAGAAGAGGAAAAAGATGAGATTGTTAACTCCTGAACTCAGAGCCCTGAACTCAGTTCAGAGTTCAGAGTTCAGAGTCCTGAACTCAATTCTCTCATGTGCTCTGTGCTCTGAACTCAGTGCTCTGAACTCTGCTCAGTGCTCTGAACCCTCAGTGCTCTGAACTCTGTGCTCATGTGCTCTGAACTCAGTTCAGAGTTCAGAGTCCTGAACTCAGTCCTGAACTCAGAGTCCTGAACTCAGTTCACTCATGTGCAGTATCTGGGTGGAGCCTAACTGCCCCAGCACCCAGGAAGGCAGGTGTTACCATCTCCACTTTGCAGACGAGGAAACTGAGGCTGAGAGGGGCGGTGACTTGCCCAGAGTTAGGCCAGAACTCAAGCCCAGCCCTCTGTCACCAGTTTGGTCTTGCCTTTCTGCTGCTACCCACCTTGGTTGCAGTGTGGCTCCCATATGCATTTAAGTAACAGGCATTGAATGCTATAAATCCTAATACAAGAAAAAAAAAATCTGAAATTTCCACCTCTTGCGAATATTCTGAGAAGTGGAGCTGCAGCCATTCCCTGGTGTCAGCTCTGATGAGGCTCTTTGCTCTTCTTCCTCACGTATCCAGTGGATCGTGTGTTTTCCTCAGAGAACCTGTCTAGTCTGAAGGGCAAAATCTTAATTTTTCCATTTTTAAAATAAGTGATGACTTTAATATTTTATTTCAATTCTCATTTGTCCCTTGTTTTAGTATTTGAATGCCTAGGATATCACCGGTGTGACCATGGGCCGGTTCCCAAGCTTCTCTGAGCCTCAGTTTCCTCTTCTGACATATGTGAAGGAGGAAATCTGCCTCATAAGATCATTGACGGGTTCAGTGAATTAACATAATGCACTTAGAATGTTGGCTGGCGCAGAGTCTGCTGTACAGATTTGAGCTGTTGTTGCTGCCGCTTCTGCTGTCCACCGCCCCATGCTAAGCACAGGGAACACAACAGTGAAAAGGCTGCCCTTGCCGGACTGCTGTCTAGCCAAGTAACACCACCACTGAGTGCTGTCATTTGGTTTGGTTTAATTCTCACCAAAATCCCATTAGTATTAGGTATTGTCTCTATTTTACAACAGAGTGGAGTGAGTGAGGCTCAGAAAGGTCAGACTGCTACTAAATGGCAGACGTAGGATTTGAACCACCACTGTGTTCAGGTGTTGGCAGACTTCTTACAGGGCCAGATATCTAGGCTCTGTGGGGATTTAAGGTCTCTGTAGCAACTACTAACTGTCGTAGCTGGAAACCAGCCACAGACAGTATGGGAGCAAATAGGTGTGGCCATGTGGCAATAAAACTTTATTTGCAGAAACAGATGGTGGGCTGGATTTGGCCCTTGGGTGCAGTTGACTGGCCCCTGTATCTGCTGCCTCCCCAGTTGCTGTTTCTCTTAAGAGACTTGCTGGCTTTGGGGTTTTTGCTTGATGTTAAAAAGAAGTAAATGCCTTCTTTAGGTTTAAATATGGGGTGTAAAGTACATAAGTTTACCCCAAGTTCACAGACAAAATTCCGTGGATTCATGTCATGTTGTTGATTGAGCACACGTTATGCTGTTTCTTTCAGCATCTCCTGCACGTGGAGGTAGTTGATAGGTGTAAACCTTTTGCTTTTCCTGTTTGATATGTTGAAAGCAACAGTGAAATCTTTAAACTTCTTTCCCAGTTTAAGTTCTAGTTGTAATTAATAGTGTTTTGGCCACAAGGATATTTTCAAACAAACCATTTACAGTTGTGCCTCGTGTTGCCCCAGCCAGGCTGTCCCTCTCACAGTGCTGGAAGGCCTCACCCAGCAGGTTTTCTGTTTTAGCGTTTAAAATTATCTTGGCCTGGTTTAGCCACAGTAAGATGAGATTAAAGTGTGAAAACCTCTTCCCCCTCAAATTTGGGATCCTCTGTTTCCCTATATAGCATGATATATAATTTTGATGTACTTTATTCTGTTATTTCAGTGGGTAATTTGATTTCTTAATGAGGATAAGAAGACATAAGTTATTATGGGTATTTTTTTACTCCATTTTGAGAGGATATCAATGTTGATATGCTGTTTCTAAAGCTCATTAATATAGCAGAAGTTTATTTGCTTCTGCTTTAAGGGAGGTTATTAGGTGAATTTTTTCTATATGTATTCATTGAGCAAGGCTTTACTGAGCTCTTCCTTAGTGCCTGGCTGCTGGAATAGAAAAGAGAAAAAGACCCTGTTTTAGAGATAGCAATGAGAGGGACCTGCCTTAAGAGGGGGTTAGAGGTACCCACCCCAAGGAGCTGACGCTGGTGCCCAAGGGCCAGGAGCCAGTGAGAGCTTTTTGGGCAGAGGAATCAGCCAGGTAGCTCTTGGAATGCCTGAAAAGCTTGGTGCATTCCAGTATCAGTAGTCTGTGAGGTTGGAGCTCAGCAGTGGTAGGAGAGGTGACGGAGACAGGTTAGGGAGGGAGGAAGGGGCCCAGCCATTGTGGGGTTCTGCAGCATCGTGAGGAGTTCAGACTTCCTCTGCATGCAGTAGGAGGTGTTTGATGACTGCCTGGCATGGAGGGTGAGCTTAGGGACTAGAGGAGAGGGAGTCTCAGCTTTGTGGCCTGAGACTCGCCAGGAGGGGGTGCTGCTGCTTTTTCTGATATTTGCAAAAAAGTAGACAGTTAGAGGATGCGGAAGGAGAACAGTTTCCTGAGAAATCTAACATGGTTCTACCTCCACACATCTCCCCCTTTTCCCCTCCAGAGTTGTAGTGCTCTATTTATCTATCATCTACCTACCTACCTACCTATCATCTGTCTGTCTGTCTGTATTAAATTTAAAGAAAGGAGAGTGTGTGTGTGGGCTTGCTAGTCTGCTATTACGGGTAGTTTCTACCTTCAGCCTTTTTGCACCTCCTTCCCTCCTGCCCCCAAGTGTTCACAAAATTGACACGTGAACATCTGTTGTATGATGGAAATGTGAGTAATTAGCAGCCCCCAACATCCCCCTCAGTGTTCACTCAGAAAGGCCTGTGCAGCTGCATTTAACTTAACATGCATTTGTTTCATTTCAGCAGTTAGTTTCTCTCACCCTTTGCCCTATATTTTCTTTAATATCTTCATGCAGTGCTTTGAAGAGCTTGGAGTGCATTTATTTATGAGAACAATAAATAGGTTCTACCGGTGAATTAAATTGCTAAGTGATGTTCATTGTTGTCCAGCCTAGCCCACTGGGATGAACCCTTTTTATTTTTGCCTTGAAGATCACTACAGCTATTCAGAGAACCGTGTGGAGAAGGATGGCCTTATTCTTACCAGCCGCGGTCCCGGCACCAGCTTTGAGTTTGCTCTTGCTATTGTTGAGGCGCTCAGTGGCAAGGAGGTGGCCGATCAGGTGAAGGCACCACTCGTTCTTAAAGACTAGCACAGAAATACATGATAATGAGTTAGAGAAATAGGCCGGATATGATCTGTTCTCACTGTGTTAGATGTCATCAGAAATGAGATGTCACGTTACTCTGTTCGTGAAGTAACAACTAGACAGAGACACCTCAACCTGCTCATTTTGTGTCCATACATTTCTGAATCTTGTATGCAGGATAAACAGGTTATTTAGCAAACTAATGATTGTTGTTTCTTTTGTGAAATCAAATTTATTATCAGCTTCATTTGCAGTGCTTAATCTTTGATAGAGCTACTGAAATAAGAGAATAGTTGAATGCATTTTTGCATGGCAAGTGGGAAAAGCCTAAGAGCAAAGATTTAAGAGGTTTGTGATTTTCTCCTGTTCATTAACTGTATTTTTAATGTGCTTATTAAAAGAATATCAGTGAAATTGGCTGTATGGCAAATTTTTGTAAACAAGATTCTCTTTTCCATGGTGGAAAGAGTCCTCAGGTGCAATCGAAAACATTTGGTGGCTGGCCCGCCCAGTGTCTGTTTTCCCCTCCCTCAGATAATAGCCCCCAGAGATCCTTGTCCACTTGTAGTATGTTGGGGTGAAGCATACGCCTGCAGTGGGCAGGTTAACCAGCCCAGCCAGTTCAGAACCCCTTTTACCTCTGACCACATGACCCAGGTGAGACCATTCAGCCAGTGAGACTTGACTCTGGGACCTGTCGAAGCTTCTGGTATTTTCTCTCTGCTGGGGAGGTGGGGAGGGTCAGCGGTAAGCCTGGAGCCACCGGCAGCCATCCTGCCACTGTGAGGAAAGAACCCGCCGGAGAAGGGCTCCAACACAGCAGGCCAAGAGGAGCTCTGGGGACACTGCTTGAGCCTGAGACCCAGCTGCACCTGAGCACAAACGGCTCCTGGGTTTAGGAACAAGGAGCCAACAAATCTCCTGGTTTCTGTTTGTGTTTTGTCACTTATGTGACTGAACAATACAGTAGGGAAGAAATAAGGTAGTGGGTCAGGCTTATGAACACGGAGAGCTGAGCTACTAGGTAAAACTTTTTAATGCTTAAGAGGGGCACATTGCTGGGTGTTCCTGATGATGGGATATCCTTCCTTTCCTTCCTTGCATTCCTTTTCCCCTTCCCTCCTGTGGTGGTAAATAATTTAGTCTCTGTTGCGATTGCTCCAACTCAATTCTGTCCTTGTAGCACAAAAGCAGACAGTGACAGGACATCAATGAATGAGTGTGACTGGATTAAATAAAACTATTTACAAAACCAGGAGGCAGAGGGGATGTGGTCCTCAGACTAGTCTGCCACCCCTGGTCTAGAAGACAAGGCAGGTGTTAATTTTTAAAAATGCAAACCCACATAACGACACCTTTCCATAAGCACTGTGAGGGATATAAAGAGAATTTTAATGGGAGAGAGAATAGGTGAGACCCTGTTTCTGTGGGTGAGGGATGGGGGTAGGCCTTTCTGAGGAAGGGAGCTTTGTGCTGGAACCTGATAAGAGAAGGGGTGGGTTTTCATTCCTTCAACAGGTATTTATCCAGTACTTGCTAAGTGAGTCCTGTTCCTGGTGCTTGAATAAGCTGTTGAAAAGCACATTGTCCTTACAGGGCTGAAGTTCTAGAGGAAGAGCAAGATAAAACATACATTTAGAAATATCTGCCTCAGATAGTGCTAAGGAGGGCAGTGATGGTGGTGTTTCCTCTAGGGTGGTTAAAGAAGGCATCTCTAAAAGGGACCTCAGGAAATCTGAAGAGATTTGGGTGTGAAAGAAGACTGTGTCTGTATTCCTGGCTCAAGGAGCAGGAAGTGCAAAGGCCCTGAGGCAGGAGCTTGCTTGGGGTGTGAAGGAATGGCTATAGTCGCTTGTGGGAGGTAAAGTCGGAGAAGGGGCTGGAGGCTTGGGGAGCTGACAAGACTTTGGAATTGACTCTGACTTGGGAACCACGGAAGGAGGCGCCTGCTTTAAGGCTCACTGTGGAGCAGGGATCCTCCTGCTGCTGTGAGGAAATACCTGCCCGAGAATGGCTCCAACGCAGGCTGAGATGGAGAGCTGAGGACGCTGCTTGACCTTGAGACCCAGCTGCACCAGAGCTGTCGCTGCCACCCCGGGTGGGGGGGCTAGAGGCCTGGGGCCACAGTGGGTGCCAGAGCATTGGAGGTGGGGTGTGAGGGGTGTCGAGGATAACTCCCACACCATAGACATTCCCTGTAGTGATTGCAGAAGAAGCCAGGAGGAGGAGCGAGTTTAGAGTTCAAATTAACGAATTGGAGACATCTGTTTTCATAGCTTAATGATACATTTTTATTAGGGAAACAAACCCTGGAGACCTGTTACTATTGAAAGATTGCTGAGCTGCAAGAGGTTTAACAGTGAACATCTGTAAACTGCCCCCAGGTCACTGAGTGTTCTGCCAGCAGCCCCTACCTCTGAATAAGTTCCCTGGAATTTTTAGAAGCTATTACAGGAAGGGAAGTAATGAGATTAGCCCTTTGAATTTTTGTGCCCTTAGGGCTGCCACATTGAGGGACCAACTTGGAATTCGAGAGCTTCTCTAGGAGAATTGGACCTGAGTCATGAGTTGTGGTCCCCCCCTCCTCAGCCCCCATACCTTATCTAAATCTTGGGCCTTTTCTGGTCAGATCAAGAATTCCCAGCTTTAGGCATGTCCATAACATTTAGAAAGGCTCCACCCTCTCAGTTGGTCTGCTGCTTTCCTATGCTAAGTAAACCCTGCTCTCTTCCATTTAGGAAGTGAGGGGGTGAGGGGGAATTGAGGCCTGAAGCGGGAGTGGGGGTGTCTACCCTTGGAAAGTTACCTGGTATGTGGTCCATTTTCAGTTTTCCAGTTTGATTGTGCCTTCTCCTAAACCTGGGGTCCCTGGAAGTCAGACTTCAAGGGGATCTTTGTTCACTGCTGTCATTTTAAAAGAAATTTATTGTGGTAACATATATACAACATGACATTTCCCATTTTAACCACTTTTGAATATACAATTCAGTGATATTAATCACTTGCACAGTGTTGTGCTGCCATCACCGCCATCCATTACCAAATCTTTCCCATCACTCGGAACAGAAACCCTGCACCATTAAGCAGTACCTCCCTGTTCCCCTTCCCCTTGGCCGCTGGTAGCCTTTGATCTGCTTGCTGCCTGGGAATTTGCTTATTCTAGATACTTTCTATAAGTGGAATCATACAATGTCTGTCCTTTTGGGTCTGGCTTATTTCACACCATGGTATCTTCAGGTTTCATCCATGGTGTGGCATGTACCAGAACTTCATTCCAATTTACAGCATAATATTCCACTGTTTGGATGAACCACGCTGTGTTTATCCATCTGTTGATGGACACTTGGGTTGTTTCCACCTCTTGCTATTATGAATAATGCTGCTGTGAACATTGTAGTACAAGTATCTGTTCAAGTCTCTGCTTTCAATTCTTTTGCTGTATATCTAGGAGTAGAATTATTAGGCCATGTGGTAATTCTCTACTTAACTTTCTGCAGAGCCACCAAACTTCCACAGTAGCTGCACCATTTTCTGTGCCCACCAGTGGTGCTCAGGGGTTGGTATTTCTCTGCATCCTTGCCAACATCTTGCCATCTTCCATTTTTTAGTAACAGCCATCCTAGTGAGCAATGCTCACATCTCAGAGACAGGAACTGTGGCCGTTGAAAGCTCAAGTGGCTTGCCCAAGGCTCTTTGGAGTTAGTGAGGAGACCCCATCTGCAAAGCAAGCCTCTTAACTGGAGCTCAGCCCTGGTGCCTGGAGCCAGAACGTTACTCTCTGAGGACGGTGGCTCAGATCCTTCCACTGGCCCCAGGCCCCTGGCTTTCCCAGCACACAGGCGGAAGGCAGCCAAGCATCTTTGAATTGAGTTTCTTGGGCCTTGGTCAAGAGTGTTGTTCTAGGAAAGGGATGGCTGAACTGCTCTTCTGGAGAGACATTTAATAATTGTGCCTTCTGGTATTGCTGTGAGTGCCAGACAGCAAGATTTGTTCCCCAGAATCTAAGTTGTATCATCAGAAAGAGGCTGGGGCCTCCTGAGCCCCTCTTATGCCAAGCACTGTGCTAGGTGATTAGTTTTGTTTTTAAATTTATTTTCTTTCACACTTTACCCAAAAGGAATCCTATATACCACACCACCTGCCCCTTACTTTTTCACTTTATCGTAGAGAGCCTTTTCTGTTTCAGCTGCCTCATTCATTATTCAACTTAATTTTCCCAACGACCTTAAAAAGCCTTCCTTGTCCTCCATTGGAAAAATAAGAGAAAAACCTCATCTCTTTAGAGGTCGAGGGGTTGTCTCTCCTGTACCATGGGACTGTCACAAGGATCAAAGACTAGAATGGAGGAGGAAGTAAATTTCTTAAACTGGGAAACATTAGGTCTACCATATGATTTCAGTGTAGCCAATGGTATTGTCTTGTCTACATATGTATTCTAGGGTGTTGGTTCCCTAAGGGATGAGAACATTAAATTCTCCTGCAGAATCACCTCATTGGTTTTTCAGGAGATGCCCTGCCTGTGCTTTTGGTGAGGGGAGGCCCCCACGGGGACCTCTGCCTGCAAGGAGCAGCCGTGGGCCAGGGCTGGCTGGCAGACTCTGCCTGTTTATGAGCCACAGCATCTTCCCTCCCACTTGCGTGGAATCAGAGGTGGGCAGGAATGGGCTCTTGAAAATCCAGGGTGCATGTGAGCTGGACACACCCTCTTGCTCCCCTTGTGGAGCCCTTCTGGAGCTGGCCTCTCTCCCCAGGCCCCAGCGTTTGCCCTGAGGCACCCAGGCCAGGCAGGAGGCCTCTCGTGGGGCCCCTGGCCACCTGACCACAGGAAGAATACTGAGGAAGGGCTTCAGTGCTGACTCATAGGAAGAATGCAGATGATCATTCATCATCACCATCATCATCATCCAGTCATCCAGGTTCCCAAACAAGTCACGGGCCAGTGCTGATTGATCATCAGGTCAGCCGGGGTCTCCCTGCAGGGCTGGTTCCTGCTGGACCTCGAGGCTGCCTCTTGGAGCCAGTTTCTTTTTCTTTTTAAATTCTGCATGTGATTAAATTCTCAGGTGTCCTTAAAAAGATTTGTTTTTCAATTATTTTTTAATTCAGCCTGCTCCTGGAGATTTTTTACTTGGCTTAAAAATAACATTAGAATTGAAAGTTGATTGTCTTTTTTTAAAAAAGAAAAGCAGAAATTGTGGGTGATGGACTAACATCTCCATCACAAACCTGGGCTGATGATGGTAAGATCTGAAGGGCTGGATGCAGAAGAGTACTCGATGGAGAGCTTCCAGGAGATTCCATGTGTTTTTCGTTGAGCAGTTTTTTCTCAGGCCAGTAACAATAAGTATGCCATAAAAATTGTGCTTGACTCAGGTTTTTCTTTCAAAGGGAGAATAATATTTCACTGCTTTTACTGAAGAGAAGTTTTATGTTTTATGCTTTAAACCCAGGTGGAATGTGGCCAGTGGGTCCTGCACTCTGGGGGTGGGGCAGTTATACGAAATGCACAATCCTCTCCCTTCACATGGCTGAGTGCCTAGCTCCGTGGACCTAGGGGCCCGAGGAGGAAACTTTCTTATGGCTAGCTTGTCACTGCAAGAGGCAGGTGAAGAAGGGATGGTGGTAAATAAGCTGTGGGTACATTTTCTTGCCTAAGTCCTTCTGGCCTCAACCTCAAGGCAGCAAATCAAGGCCAGAGTAAAAGGTGCAAAGTTCACAAGCAATCACGAACTCACCCTCCTTTCTAACACTTAGTTTATGCCTCTGCATTCCTCATTCAAGAGTGACAGCCACTCAGCAAGTTTACGACAGAGGATGTTATCTCTGGGTGGTGGGTAATTCTATGTGATTAGTCCCCGAGGCATCCAGCTCAGTGCCACATGGGTCTTAAAACACTGTTTTGAAAGTTAATTATACAGCAAATATGTCAATACCTGCTTGTTGGAAAAGTCTGAAATGAAATGTGGATTCATAAAGTAGGACTTGAAAGTTCCCTTCCACACCCCTCTCTCCCAATCCCACTTCTCTTCCCAAAGATCCCATCTTGGGGAGTCTCTTCCAGTCTTCTTTCTGTGAACATCAAATGGGTAATCATACACATCCACACCCACACACATCATGTATATACTATACATATGCATAGAGAAGTGCATTATAGTTTAAAATTATTTTAAAACAAATAGATAAATAGATCCCAGTATAAGTATTGTTTTAAAGATTGTATTTTTTAAAACTTAATATGCTTTAGAGATCTGTCGTTGGGTTGAACTCATTTATCTAATGGTTGAACAGGATTCTGTAGCACAGCTATCTTGTAACTTACTTAACCATTCCTCTATTAAATGGATTTTTAGTTTGTTTTTTTTTAAACAGTTATTCAGTATTTTAAAAAATGTTTCAGGGGACAAATTTATGCATGCATCTTTGTGAAATGTGAATATTTTTAGGGAAGTTTATCGGTCAAAGAGAAGGCACACTTTAATTTTGAAATATATATAGTCAAGTGGCCATCCAATTTGTCTGTTACCCCCTACCCTCAGTAATACTGATTATCAGTTTTTTACATTTTTATTTAAAAATATTTATTTTGTGAAACAGCGTACCTACAGAGATTATATGAAAATGCAGATGAATAATTTAAAGAACAGCAATAAGATGAATGCGTGTTTACCCACCACCTCAGAGAAGGAAAGGACTTGATTGGGTGACCCTTTCTGAGGATATCCCCCACCTGGTACCCAAAAGTCATCATTTTCGTGAATTTTGTGTTAAGCAGTGAAACGGATGGCTCTTTTCACACCCGAGAATAATACCAGGTATTGGTGAGGTATGGAATAACTAGAATTCTCCTACATTTCTGGTGAGAGTGTAAATTGCTACATTTTGGAAAAGTTTTTAGCAATATCTGCAAACACTAAATATAAGCTAAATAATACCCAACAAATATGGACATATAATCATGAAAAGACATAGACAAGAATGTGCATCACACACAACGTCATTTGTATTAGCCACGAAGAAGAAACAGTCTAAATGTCCATCAGCAGAACGAGTATCTATTCACATAATGGAATGAATTGAACTCAATGTTAACCCAAACCTCAATTCCTACAGAATAAAAATTAAAATTGTACATGCAAATGTCACAAACATAATACTGAGCAAAAGAAACTAACTCCATTTATATAAACTCCATTTATATAAAGTTTAAAAACATTTTAAATGTTAAATGTTAAAAGTTTAACATGTTAAATGTTAAAAGTTTAAAAACATTTATAAACTCCATTTATATAAAGTTTAAAAACAAGCAAAGTTTGAAAACAAGCAAAATTCGTCTTATCGTGTTAGAAGTCAGGACGGTGGTTACCTTTAACACGGATTGTACTGGGCGGGAGAGCACGGGGCGGGCGTCTTGGGGTGCTGTAATGTTCTATTTCCTGATCCAAGTCTTGGTTATATAGAGTGTTCTTTGAGCCATATTCTTTTGATTTGGGTGCTATTCTGTATGTATGTTATAGTTCAATAAAAAGTTCACTTAAAAATGTGTATTCTTTAATTGCTGGTTGCAATGTTTACATATTCATTAAATCACACTTGTTAATTGTGCTTGTCAGATCTTCTCTAGCCTCACTGATTTCTTATATGCTTGATCTATCCATTACTAAGAGAAGTGTGTTAAACTTGCCCACTACACCAGTGGATTTGCCAGTTTTTTCTCATAAATCTGTAAATATTTGCTTTCTGTATCTTGAGGCTGTATTACTAGATGTATGCAAATTCTGAATCATTATTTCTTCCTGGCAAATTGAATTTTTTTTATCATTATTTTAAACTCTTTAGTAACTATTTTTGCTTTAACACCTATTTCTCTTAATAATCTACTCCACCTTTCTTTTGGCTACCGTTTTCTGGTTTTATCTTTTTTTTTAAATCCTTTGACTTGATAGTTTTACAGTTACACTACAAATCCATGGCTCATGGCTTCCTCCCTCCCTCCCTTCCTTTCTTCCTTCCTATCTCTTGGGAGGTATTAGGATTTCTGTATTTGAGCCTTGGTGTATGTCAATAATTCTGGAAAATTCTCATCCAGTATCTTTTCAAATATTGCTTCTTCCTCATTTTCTCTGGTGTCTTCTTCCAGAAATGTAACTTACACCTTTTCATTCTGTCTTTCACATCTCTTTACCTCTTTTTCATATTTTTAGTCCCTTTCTCTTTTTGTACTGCATTCTGTGTACTTTCTTCAGAAGCTTCATCTAGTTCATTATTTAGTGTGTCCAGTCTAGTGGCCAGTGCATCCATTGAATTCTTAATCTCAATTATTACGTATAATTTTTGTTTGTAAATGTCTAACTTTACTCTTTGTTCTATGCATATATTTATTTATTACAACATATTAAACACTGTTGTGTGTGTTCTGCATCTGATCATTCCAAAATCGGAAGTCTTTGCAGTTCTGTCTCTTGTGTGGTTTCTGCTGTTCTAATTTACGGTGCTTTTGTTTCATTGTGTGTTTTTTACTTGGGAAAGGTTCATCTTCATTTTATTTTTTATTCTGTAGATATTCTTTGTGGGTTGGATTGAGATTGAGTTCTTCCAGAGAGAATTTGAATTTGCTTCTAAAAGTCATTAGACACCCTGTCATTCCAAGATCATTTCAAATTAAATTCTCCACTTGTATTTTTTATTGTTGTGGTTTGTTTTGCTTTTTGCCTGTATCAGTTGTCAGGGTTCAGTGCAGGAAACAGAAACTATTCAGTATATTTTAAGCAGAAAGGGGTATAAGATGGGGAATTAGGTGCTTACAAAATCATTGGAAAAACTGGAGGAGTGGGAATTAGGGCACCTCCTGGAACTATTGAGTTCAAGAATACATCACCATAGTTTTAAATTCAGGGATAAGGAAGCTGGGATTAGGAGGCCTCTGCTAATACAGCAGCTGCTACCATAACTACCTCCCGATCCCCACCAAGCTGCTGCTAAAACACTGAAATGCTGAGTCCGGCCACTGCCACAGTCATCTTCCACACCCACGTCTCCATGACCTTGCTTGCCTGCAGGAAGTTAGCCTCTGTCTCCAGTCCACCTACCATATCTCATGCGGGTTCATGTCATTGGCAGAACCTAATTCACATCTAGAATCCCAGCTGCAAACGAGCCTTTTGAATTGAGATTTTTACTTTTTAACCTCTACAGTATAGGAAAGTTCGTAGGAGCTGAAAATGGAGCAGCAGGCCAACTGATCATGTTCAGCACAGTAATATTTACAGTGCTCTGTAACTGCTTTGTTTTTGTTAGCCTTTTGTTCACATTTGCCTAGTGTATTTTTTTCCGTCTCTGTGTTTTCACCCTGTGGGAGAGACTATACACTGGCTACTGAACACTTCTCTTTAGTTCCCTTCTCTCTTGTCTGTTTCTACTATGTGGGCCACCCTCTCTTGCTATGTGACATGTTTTTGATTAATGAAATAAAAGCAGAAGTCTTTTGAGGGCTTCTAGGAAGTCTGTTGCTTTTCCTAAAAAATGGAGCAATGTGACAAGAGTTGCCTCTTTTCCCTTTCTTCCTGCCTTCAATGTGGATGTAATGCCTGGAGCCTTGGCAGCCATTCTGTGACCATGAAGACAAAGCAAAGAATTGCTGAGATACCAGCCCTGAGCTGTTCAATCAATACCAAGAGCTACATACTTCCAGACTGTAATACAAGAAAATACAGCCCCTTCTGTTTAGCCACCTGTTAGTTGGTGTTTTCATTTTCATTATGTGCACTCAAAAGTATTCCCAACCAATAAATAACTTTCTCTTTAAGTATGTCTTTTGTAAATAACATATATATTTTGTTTTCATTGTTTTTGTTAATGTAATCTAAAAGTCCCTGACTTTTTAAAGAGAAATTTAATTCATTTACCTTTTGTGATTACTGATATGTTTTAACTTACACCTGCAATCTTATTTTCATGTTTGCTTTCTACCATATTTCACTGTTATGATAAATTTTGCCTCTTCCTAACCATTTGATGGATTGATTTTTTTAAGTTCATTTGCTTTATCCTCAAGCGGTTTAGATGTTGTACATTCAATTTCTGCTGTCCCAACTAGGACAATTTTCTAATTTTTTCTCTTTGTGCTATAGCTTGATTAATTTTTATTCATCTTCCTTGAGGTTCACTGATCCTTTCTTTTGCAATGTCCAGTTTGCTATCAATTCTGTAAAACAAAAACTTTTTTCCAGATATTATATTTTTAGTTCTAGGATTTCTATTTGATTCTTTTTTAGAGTTTCCATATTGCTCCTAAAATTTCTTCTCTCTTCATTCATTGTATCCATCTCTTCCTGTAAATTCTTTAACATATTTATAACAGTCTTTGCTATTTCCAGTATCTGGATCATTTGTTGGTTTGCGTCTATTGACTGCTTTTTCTCTTGATTATAGGATGCATTTTCCTGCTTGTTTGCATGTTTTATAAATTCTGATGATCTGCTGGACATTATGGATGATACATTGAAGTACAGTGGTTTCTTTTATCTTCCTCTGAGAGGATGAATTTTGTTCAATGAGATGCTTAAATCACTGACAGAAAACCTAGATATTGTGGAGGCTTGGTTTCAGGCTTTGTTAGGTCAGGTTTATTTCAGTTTTGCTCCCAGTCCTTCGATGCGGTTCTCACTTCCAGAACATGGCTCTTAATGGAAAGCCCAAGGTGTTTACCAAGCACCCCTAACATGACTGGACTTAAATTCCAAATTCAGTCTCCATAGCTGAGCAGCTGCTGAAATCTGCTCTATTATTTTAGTCTTCCAGTTTTTGCTTTACACCAGCCTCCTTGAAGTTTTGTGTTCTGTTTTTGTTTTTGTTAACTTTTATTGAGGTAACTGTTTTAGTTCACTAAAGCTGCCAAAATGCAATATACCAGAAAGAGACTGGCTTGTAACAATGGGGATATATTAGCTTACAAGCTCTGCCAGTTTGGATGTATTATGTCCCCCAAAATGCCGTGTTCTTTAATGCAGTCTTGTGGGGGCAGACATATTAGTATTGATTAGGTTGGAATATTTGGATTAAGTTGTTTCCATGGAGATGTAACCCACCCAACTGTAGGTGATAACTCTGATTGAATTATTCCCATGGAGGTGTGCCCTGCCCGTCCAGCGTGGGACTTGATTTAATCACTGGAGTCCTTTAAAAATGCTGGCCCAGAAGCTAGCTGGCTTAGCTCAGAGATGCTTGGAGTTGTAGACCCTGATGTTGGCTGCAGCTTAGAGAGACACTGGAGACAGCCATTGGAAAAAGACTTTTGCTGACACTTTGCTCTGGAGAAGCTAAGAGAGGATAAATTCCCCAAGAGCAGCATTTTGAAGAATGCACAGGAGCTGAGAGAGGAGCTGGAACACAACCTGGGATCAGAAGATGCCAGCCACGTGCCTTCCCAGCTAACAGAGGTGTTCCGGACGCCATTGGCCATCCTCCAGGGAAGGTACCCTACTTTGATGCCTTACCTTGGACAAATTATGGCCTCAAGACTGTAACTTTGTAACCAAATAAACCCCCTTTAATACCAATCCATTTCTGGTATTTTGCATAATGGCAGCATTAGCAAACCGGAACACAAGCTTACAGTTCTGAGTGTGAAAATATCCAAATCAAAGCATCATCAGACGATACCTGGACTCCTCTGTCAGATGGCAAGGCTCATAGCACCCGCCAGTCTCTCTCCCTTCTCTTCCGGGTTTTTTCTGCTCCCAGCTTCTGTCTTCAGTGACTTGCTTTCTGTTTCTGTGGCTTTCTTGGCTTCTGTGTGTGTCCTCTCTCAGCTTCTGTATCTTTTTCTCTGAGCTTCTGTATTTCATCCTCTTATAAAGGACTCCCGTAAGAGAAGACCCACCTGGGACACGCCTCAACTGAAATAAACTAATCAAAAGGTCCCACCCACCATAGGTCCACACCCACAGGAATGGATTAGCTTCAAGAACATGATCTTTTCTGGAGTACATACAGCTTCAAACCATCACAGTAACATTTATACAACATAACATTCCCCATTTTAACCACTTTCAAGTTTACAATTCAGTGGCATTAATCACATTCACAATGTTGTGCTACCAGCAACACCATCCATTACCAAAATTTTCCTTCCTACCAAACCAAACTCTGTACCCGTTAAGCATTAACTTTCCATTCCCCACCACCATCCCCACCCTGGTGCCCTGTAATCCTCCTCCTCTTTCTATGAATTTTCATATTCTATTTATTTCATATAAGTGAGATCATGTAGTATTTGTCCTTTTGTGACTGGCTTATTTCACTCAGCATAATGCCTTCAGGGTTCATCCATGTTGTGGCATGTATCAGAATTTCACTCTTTTGTATGGCTGAATAATATTCCAGTGTGTAGATATACCACATTTGTTTATCCTTCTTCCATTGATGGACACTTGGATTGCTTCCACCTTTTGGCAATTGTGAATATTGCTGCCATGAACAATAGGATACAGATATCTGTCCAAGTCCCTGCTTTCAATTCTTTTTGAGTATATACCTAGAAGTGGGATTGTGGCTCATATGATAATTCTATACTTAACTTCTTGAGGAACCACCAAACTGTTTCCTTCAGCGGCTGAACCACTTAACATCCCCACCAACAATGCATGAGGGTTCCTGTTTCTCTGTATTTTTGTCAGCAGTTGTTATATTCCATTTTTAATAATAGCCATTCTGGTGGGTGTGAAATGGTGGTATCTCATTGTGGTTTTGATTTGCCTTTCCCTAATGAGTAATGATGTTGAGCATGTTTACATATGCTTATTGTCCATTTGCATATCTTCTTTGGAGAAATGTAAATTCAAGTTCTTTGCCCATTTTTAAATTGGTCTGTTTGTATTTTCCTGGATGAATTGTAAGAATTCTTTATATATTCTAGATATTAAAGCCTTATCAACTATATGGTTTCCAAATATTTTCCTCCATTCTGTAGATTGTCTTTTTCACTTCCTTGATAGTGTCATTTTTTTATTAGAGAAGTTGTAGGTTTACAGGACAATCATGCAGAGTTCCCATATACTCTCTCCCCATTATAAATACCTTGCATTAGTGTGGCACATGTGTTACAATGGATGAAATAATGTTATTATTATAATTGCACTATTAACTATAGTCCATAGTTTACATTAGGCTTCCCTGTGTGCATTGTATGGTCCTTTTTAAAAAAAATTTTATTCTAGTAACATACATACAACCTAAAATTTCCCCCTATTAACCACATTCAAATATACAATTCATTGCTATTAATTACATTCACAATGTTGTGCTACCATCACCACCATCCATCACCAAAACCTTTCCCTCACCCCAAACAGAAACTCTGTACCATTTGAATATTAATTCCCCATTCTCTGACTCCACTTTGGCCCCTGGTAACCTATATTCTAGTTTGACTCATTGAATCTGTTTATTCTAATTATTTCATAATAGTGAGATCATACAATATTTGCCCTTTTGCATCTGGCTTATTTCACTAAACATATGTCTTCAAGGTTCCTGTCCTTTGAAGCACAAGTTTTTAATTTTTATGAAGTCCCACTTTATTTATTTATCTATTTGTTTCTTTGTGCTTTTGGTGTAAAGTCTAAGAAAACATTGGCTAATACAAAGTCCTGGAAATGTTTCCCTATGTTTTCTTCTAGTTTTCTATTTTAGTTCTCATATTTAGGTCTTTGATCCATTTTGAGTTGGTTTTTGTACATGGTATGAAATAGGAGTCCACTTACATTCTTTTGCTTATGGATATCCAGTTTTCCCAGCATTGTGGAGGAAGCTATTCTTTCCCCATTTTGTGGATTTGGCACTCTTGGGAAAGTCAGTTGGCCACAGATGTGAGGGTTGATTTCTGAATGCTTAGTTTTATTCCATTGGTCTATATGTCTATTCCTTGCACCAGTGCCAGGCTGTTTGGTTACTGTAGTTTCGTGAAAAAAAGTTGTGAAATCATAAAGTGTGAGTCTTCCAACTTTGTTCTCCTTTTTCAAGACAGCTTTGGCTCTTTGGGGACCCTTGCACTTCCATATGAATTTCATGATTAACTTTTCCATTTCCTTAGAGAATGTTGGTGGAATTTTGATTGGGATTGTGTTGAATCTGTAAATCACTTTGGGTAGTATGATACCTTATCAATATTTGGTCTTCCCATCCACTAACACAGAATATCTTTCCATTTATTTAGGTCTTCTTTAATTTCTTTCAGCTATAGTTTGTAGTTTTCTGTGTATAAGTCCTTTGCATCCTTGGTTAAATTTATTCCTGGATACTTGATTCTTTAGGTGCTGTTATAAATTGAATTGTTTTCTTGATTTCCTTTTCCGCTAGTTCATTGCTGGATTTATAGAAAAACCACTGGTTTTTGAGTGTTGACCTTTTACCTCACCATTTTGCTGAATTTGTTTATTAGCTCTAGTAGTTTGTTGTGGATTTTTCAGAATTTTCTATATAGGATCTAGTCATCTGTGAATAAGGAGAGTTTAACTTTTTCCATTCCAATTTGCATGCCTTTTCTTTTTCTTCCCTAGATGCTCTGGCTAGAACTTCAGTTCAAGGTTGAGTTAACAGTGGTGAAAGTGGGCATCCGTGACTTGGTCTTCATCTTACAGGGAAAGCTTTCAGTCTTTCGCCATTGAGTTTGATGTTAGCTGTGGGTTTTTCGTACATTCCCTTTATCATGTTGAAGAAGTTTCCTTCTATTCCTAATTTTCAGAGTGTTTTTATCAAGAACGGGTCCTGATTTTGTCAAATGCCTTTTCTGCATTACTTGAGTTGATCAGGTGGGCTTTTTTCCTTCATTCTATTAATGTGGTGTATGACATCAACTGATATTTTGTTGAACCACCCTGGCATTCCTGGGTTAAATCACACTTGATCATGGTATATAATTTTTCTAATGTGCTGTGGGATTCAGGTTTGCCAGTCTTTTGTTGAGAATTTTTGCGTTTATATTCTTAAAGGATATTGGTCTTTGATTTTCTTTTCTTGTGATATCTTTATCAGGCTTTGGAATGAAGGTGATGCTGGAGCTCTAGAATGAGGTAGGAGTTCTCTCTCCTTCAGTTTTTTTGGAAGAGTTTGAGCAGGATTGGTGTTAATTCTTGGAATGTTTGGTAAAATTTATCAGTGAAGCCATCTGGTCCTGGACTTTTTTTTGTAATTCAGTTTTACTGATATATATTCACATACCCTATAGTCATCCACAGTGTATAATCAGTTGTTCACAGTACCATCATATAGTTGTGCATTCATCACCAAAATCAATTTTTGAACATTTTCATTCCTCAATAAATTAATTAAAATAAGAATAAAAATATAAGTAGAGAAGAACACTCAAAACATCCCATCCTCCCCATCCCCCTATTATTCATTTAATTTTTGTTCCCATTTTCTACTCATCTGTACCTATAATGGATAAAGGGAGTATGAGCCACAAGGTTTTCACAATCGCACAGTCACACTGTGTAAGCTACTAGGTTGCAGTTCAACAGTTTCAGGTATTTCCTTCTAACTGTTCCAATACTCTAAAAACTAAAAAGAGATATCTATATAATGCATAAGAATAATCTCCAGAATGACCTCTTGACTCTATTTGAAATCTCTCCACCTTTGAAACTTTGTTTCATTTCTGTTCCCCCTTTTGGTCAAGAAGGCTTTCTCAGTCCCACAATGCTGGGTCTAGGCTCATCCCCAGGAGTCATGTCTCATGTAGGGGGATGGTCCTGGACTTTTGTTGGAGTGTTTTGATTACTGATTCAATTTCTTTATTTGTTACTGGTATGTTGATGTCTTCTATTTTCTCTTGAGTCAGTCTAGATAGTTTGTGTGTTTCTAGGAATTTTTGCATTATATCTAGGTTATCTAATTTTTTGATGCACAGTTGTTCATTGTATCCTCTTATAATCCTTTTTATTTCTGTGGGGATAGTAGTCATGTCCTTCCTTTCATTTCTGATTTTAGTTTTTTGTGCCCTCTCCCTTTTATTTGTTAGTCTATCTAAGGTTTGTCAATTATATTACCCATTTGGTTACCTTTACTGGAGATCTTTATTTCTTTATGCAGCTTGGATCTTTGTCTAGTGTCTTTTCCTTTCATTCTGAAGAACTCCCTTTGGCCTTGCTTGTGAGCAGGTCTAATGATGACCAAACCCCTCAGGTTTTCTTTATATCCAGGAATATTGTAATTTCTCCTCACTTTTGCCATATATAAAATTCTTGGTTGGCAATTATTTTCTTTTGGTACTTTGAATATGTGGTCCCACTGCCTTCTGGCCTATATGGTTTCTGAATATGGAATCAACACTTAATCTTATTGAGGCTCCCCTCTTGCAGCTTTCAGGATTCTTTGTCTTGGGCATTTGACGGTTTGATTGTAATGTGTCTGCCTGTGGATCTTTTTAGTTTATCCTGTTTGGAGTTCATTGAGCTTCTTGAATGTGTATATTCATGTTTTTGTTTGTTTGTTTGTTTGTTTGTTAAATTCAGGAAATTTTCAACCATTATTTCTTTGAATAGTCTTTCTGCCCCTTTTCTCTTTCTTTTCCTTCTTGGACTCCCCTAAATTTCTCTGAACTTTCTTCACACTTTCCATCCCTTAGATTTTTTCCATAATAGCCTGTGCTTGTTTCATGGATGTAATACCCTGTCTAATCTCTGAGGATTACGTTTAACATTTCTGCTTTATGAAATGTTTGCATGGGTGTTGTAAGACTTTTGTGCTTTTCTTGATATGAATTTTCCTCAAATGTGGGGTGATTTTCAATTTTACGCTCATATTTGAGTTTGAAAATCCCTTTTCTGCCTGTGGATCCAGGTTCTGCCTCTGATGACCCTGGGTGCAGGCTTCCAGACAGGGCTCTCCATCAGGAGGGGCTGTCCACCCCCCAAGAGTTCACGCTCCCTGGGGCTCTGCCATGCTCTCTGGCACCAGTGCCCCGGCTGGTAGGCACACACTGCTGCAGTGTAGCCCAAGGGAGATGTGCATACATATAATTTTTTTTTCCTGTGATTTCAGGAGCCATTTAGTTTAGCAGGAGGGGCCGGAGACTTACATGCCAGGCTGCTGTGTGGATTGAATCTCCATAACCCTCCATTGCCCTTTTACATTATAGTCCTGGCTGTGACCCCCAAGATAATAGACCTGTACCACTTTGAATAATGTAGTGTACCTACTCCTATTTGAGGTTCACGCTTACAGAAAAAAAGACCTGCCAACATCAGGATTTGTTACCAGAAAAGGAGTTAAAAATATATCCTCAAAATTAGGCTATCAGATTTTAGAAGAATGCTTTTCAGTCAATTCCTTCATAGAACCAGTTACGGAGAGGTGAAGTGATAAACAGTTCCAGAAAATACAAATAGACATCTTCTAAATCAGCTACAACTTGTTCCAGTACACTGAGATGTATAAATAATACAGCAAAGTTTTATGTGCAACTCAGGGTGTGGTGTTTATGTATGATTCAGAAAGAATAATATGAGTTTGTATAGATGGAAATGGGCATTTGGGCGGGGATTAAGCAAGGACAGAATTATAATGCTGGGTGGGTGGTGGCACCTCTTTTTGCCTGTACCAGGGCTGCTCAGTGGAAGCTCTGAATCCAGGAAACTACAGCCTTTATGGGATTACTGAACACATAGAATTCTTAAACTGTACGATGTAAGTCATACACTTTAAGAAAAATACTTCACCAGACACTGTCCACAGGTTGATACTCCAGGATTTAGATAAGTTTTAAATGAGCATTTTAGTTTGGCAAAGCCATTTTTGTATTAGATTCTTATAAATGACCAGATTACAAATGACAATAACAAGTTTGCAGATTCTTGCAAAAGGAACAATTGAACTGATTCAGCATCTCTAAGTTTGGAAGCAAAAAAAAAACAGCTTCAAAAATAAAAACACA
This sequence comes from Choloepus didactylus, assembly GCF_015220235.1. Lineage (NCBI taxonomy): Eukaryota > Metazoa > Chordata > Mammalia > Pilosa > Megalonychidae > Choloepus > Choloepus didactylus. Next base: position 240,784,328 of record NC_051308.1, read on the forward strand.
AACAGATTTCTGGCTGCTGTCCCCACACTCCTCCCACACAGCTGATGTTATTGGCAGGATCAACAACTGTTGTGTTACATTCTCCCACAAAGCAGCTTTCATCGATCAGTCACTGACAGGCACATGCCAGTCCATATTTTGGTTCCAGGGACAGTGACTTTATCCTTTTGTTCTGTACAAATGTGCTTTCTTTTAAACCAGGTCTGTTGGTTCTAAGGCTTATTTCTGATGGGCATCATTCAAAAATATTCCCATGTACCCAACACAGTGCCTGGCACATGACAAGTTCCTGATAATTGGTAGCTGTTAATTCTGTTAAACTAAAGACATCTGCAAACATGTTAAATTAGACACAGTTCCATCACATGAGACACCTAGTAAGACAAAGCTACATTGTGTGAAGGAAAACACACCACCATTTAGACTCCGTTGCTTTGCCTTTTCACACAACCAACTCCCCTGTCTTGCCAAGTGGGCTTTGCCTGTACTAAATTAGAGAGGACAACTGGAAAGTTGAGATATAAAACTGACAAAGTTAGGGCTTGAAACTTTTATGGGAAAATAAAATTGTGGCAATGCTTTCTTTCAGAAAGAAAAGAGAAGTATGTTATTAAACGGACTCTTGTTTTCTTTGCAATGTGTTGTTATAATTTGTATTGAAATGACGCACTGGGGCTTTAAGGTGCCTTCCCCACCCCCGAACTCTGCACTGGCAGTGAGAACTGAACTGGTGCTATCTTCACAGTTCTCGGACCATGTGAGTGCAGGCCACCTGCGTTCTTCCAAACAGACGTGTAATTAGAGGCTCTGGGGCTGGGATGACGCGCTGTGCCGACAAGTCAGATCATGCTTCGGGGCCACTGTGGGTGCTCAGAGTTACCTCTGCAGCCTGGAGTTGGGTTAGCAGCCCTCGGCTTCCACTCCTCGCTGAACTGGAGGCACTGTCGCTTGGCTTCTGGTCAGCCTAGAACTTCTATCAGTTACCAAGTAGAAACGCTGTGTACGGGAACACTAGCTCATCTAAGAACATCAGGACAGCTAGGAATTCAAAACAGGCAAACTCCAGCTTCCTGCACACTGGTCAGAGGCACCGCTGGAGGATGGGTTCAGGGCTGTGGCCCGGAAGACGGGCTCGTCTGACTTACACCAGCGAAGAGGGTACGAAAAGTCATGCTGTCTCGAGGGAAGGCGCTCGAGTGAGCCCTCATGACTGTAAAATGAGGAAAAAAGCACGAAGCATATGATTAAGATATTTATTTGCTGTGGATGCAAAGTTGTTTTCCAGGAAGGAAAGTGCTGCTTTTCTAGGTAGGAACATGTCCAGCTAACTGATACATTTACATTCCTGAGGGCTAGTCCCTCGATGACAACAGCCAAGCCCCCCCTTCCCCTCCCCTTTTAACTCTGTCTGCAATAAAGAGCAGATTTGTGGCTTTCCTGGATGCCATTTTGGTGAATCTGCACTCCTAACTACGGGCTTCCTTGCTTTGGGGTTCCTGGAGGTTCTGGGACCCCAGGGTGAGAGATGATGGCATTTGAGAGGCACGCAGAGCCCAGGGGCCTGGCAGCAGGCTCTCTTCGCAGGTGAAAACAAGGACTTGCAATGGAATCCTTCCAGCCCGTTCCCATCCCCCTGCCCCAACGCCTCTGCTGCCATGTGGTGGCTGACGTTGAGGAATAAATGAGTTACATGGTTGAGATGGAACTGATTTCCTGAGGTATGCCAAGTACAGCCTCTGCCACTCTGAATCCTGGGCAGGTAACATGAAAGCAGGGGTGAGCTTGTCGAAACATGCTCTCGCCGTAGATTTTCAGTGGCTTGGGCAGGAGGAGCCTGAAGTTGGATACAAATGAGTGAAAAGAAAGCATCAACATTCACACCCTCCCAACAATCAAATTGTGTTAGGTATGTCTAAATCCTATTTTTTCACTTAGTTATGGGGACTAGAAGGTGAGGCCAACCAAGTTTGAACAACATTTGAATGTTTTCTTCCTCTCCTTTCCTTTTTTTTCCACTTTTCCCAAATAAAAATCAAGCACTTCTTAGAAGTTGCATGGTTCACATGTGGAGTGGAAAAGGGCCAGAGTGTTTGTCAAGCGACCTAGTCTGCAAAGGAAACAAGTCCCTAGGTGTATTTTAGTGTGAATGAAACTTATCTTCTTAAGGACAAGGCTACCTCAACACTTCAGGCCCAGGTTAGAAATTCACCCCTTGCCTCCTAGTTTGTCCCTCGTTGCAGATTCAAAGATGTGGAGCCTCTGGGCTGTGTGCACGTGAAGGCCTTTGAAAGGAGCCACCGTGCGTGAGTCCTCAGAGCTTAATTAAAGAACTGCCTTTACCAGAGTGAATACAAATTAACCTCACATAAAACTTGGGCAGATCAAAGTTAACACGGGTCAATTTTATCTTGTTTCTCAATCACCATTACCCCAATGTATAAATATTTAAATAGCAACATTTCAAGTTATACTAACTTTTTACAAAAATCCTCATAGAAGGCAAAAATTAACTTTTCAACTGATTTTTAAAGTAGGACCTACTTTTGACTGTGGCTGTTTCTAAATCAAATCCACTGTATGAGTATTATGCCAATGTCAGTGTCAAATGTCAATGTACCATAATTTTGTAAGATGTTTTGGGGCTGGGTGATGGGTATCCAGAGCCAATCTCTACTATTTTTGAAGCTTTTTGTGGGTCTATAATTATTTCAAAATAACAAGTTAAAAAAACCTGTATGAAATACGGTGCTAGGAGCATTACTCATTTTTAAGAAAGTTCTGAATCCCCTAAAACTATAAATTAGGTGATGAAATTAAGAACCAAAGGAGACCAGCTACATATATATATATATATATATATATATATATATATATTTTTTTTTTTTTTTTTTTTTTTTTTCCTTGGAACCAGTACAAATGGATATGGTTCTCTTTTCTCTAATCAGCCATGGATTGCTCTAGAAGACTCTGTGGGCCTCTTTCTTGAATAGGGTCCCTGGGGGTAAAGAAATGTCCTCTTAGCCCAAGATAGTTTTCATAAAATAGTTAAGACATTGCTTGAGATATCTAGAGAGAAATAAGCAAAATATAAACATTAAATTCCAATTAGCATATTTTTGGAATTTAATAAAAGTAGGAGCAGGCAACACACTTGATTATTGCAGCACAGAAATTATCTTACAATTTAATAATATCCAAACTTTGAATTGATTTACAAATGAGCCCTCTTGACCTTAGCTTCTGCCTCCAATGAAACAGTGACTACTAATAAATCCCTTAGTTTGTGTAATGTTGTAAAATGCTCTGCTGTGGTCTCATTTATACTGATGAGGAAAGTGAGGCTCAGGGAAGTTGTTAACCCTTCACATAGAATGTGAGTAAAAGGTTGTGACTGGAGCCTTCATTTCCTGACTCATAGGCCTGTATTTGTTACTGGATAATGCCTCAGACTGGAAGATAAAAGAAAACTCAACAATGCATGAAGGGCAACTCAAGACAGGTGTTTTCCCGTCGGCTTTCTCATCGGCACCTGCCTGAGCCGCAGCTAAGAGCATCAGGCGGACCTGGGCAGATCTGTGCCATGAGAACTGTTTAGGATTCAGTTTGCTCCATGTGTTGACTTGGAGGAATAACTTAGCAAATGCTAGACTGTGTCCTGGTAGTTTGGCGTTAGCATAATGGCTAGGCATATTTGCTTGGCCAGGAAAAATCAGGGGAAGTACATTTTCACAAAATCAAGAAAAAGACAAAGATTAGAGGAAAGATGTAACTAATGAAAGATATTCTTGACCATAATATGAAGAAAAGGTAGTGGAGGGAAAAAGGCAAAAAATGTGATGCAGATAAGTGTTATGTGCTTCATTCAGACATTCCATCAACAAGGATTTACTGCCCAAGCTGTGCCGGTCATGGCTGGGCGCCAAGGAAGAGGGGCCAGGGAACTTGAATCAGAAGGGTGGTGGGTGTACCTGTCATCTCGAACCTGCTGCTTCTACCTCCTCAGTCTCTCTCCATGCCTTTCACTTGTCTCCCTCTCCATTGCCAAGCCCTCTTATCTCTGCTCTGGACTCCAGGAGCCTCTGTCTCTGTGTCCTTTTGCTTCTTTCCAGCCTGTTTCCCACACAACAGCCAGGCATCTTTTAATACAGATCATGTTACTACCTGCTGAGACTTTGAGTGGCTCCACTACTATTTTCCACCACCTATCCTAATCCTACTGTAGCCACACTAGCTTCCAGCTTCTGCAGATGTCCTGCTTTTCCCTGTCACAGGGTCATACACATACTTGTTTCCTCTGCTAGTTACTAGTCCTCCCTTTCCATTCCCCCCTTACCTTCAGCCAAGCTTCTAACCTTGTGGACTTCACTGACTATCATCAGGGAGAGGTAGGATCCCCCTTTGTTATTCTGTCACTGCCACAGTTCACTGCCTTTCTAGCACATCAAAAATTCTAATTGCTTTAAATTCCACAAGGGCAGAGACTGTGCCTGCTTTTCCAGGACCTAGCATGTAGCTGGTATTCAATAAATGCCTGCTAAATGAACTTCCTGAGCCATTTCTTCATCTGTAAAATGCCAGAAATTAATACCCAGTTTTCAGAGTGACTGAGAGTAATGGATGATCACAAAACAATGAACATGTATTTGGCCCTTACTGTATACCAGATGCCATGGTGGTTTACATGCAGTTGGCACAAAGTAATTCCATATCATAGATCTTATTACAACCCCCACTTGCCATCTTACCAATGTGAAAACTGAAGTACAGAGAATTTAAACCACCATTAGAAAGAGACAGAGATGGAGTTCTAATCCAGATCAGCCTAACTGTAGAGTCCACACTCTTCACTCCAGAGCATCAAGCACCATGCAGGATGCAGGTGGGGTGCTCAGGTCACTGAGAGCCATTGCTGCCACCACCCATGAAATAGAGGACCCGGGGAGGAGTGTTGGGAGCACCACAGGGGGCAGCGTGGGTTAGCAACAGGGCAGAAAGGAGCTGAGAACAAGGGAAAGGACCAAGGACGCTGGAGAGTACATGAGCAGCATTCACTTCCTCCTTCCACTAAAAGGCCACTAGAAGCATTCTGGGTGGCTGTGGACTCGCATCTTCAAGAGGCCAAGACAGGCTGGGATTCCTTTGGTGGTCCCAACACCAAACAAGAAACAAAGCCTCCCACAGGGCCCATAGTAATCCTGACCTGGGCCTAAAACCCAAAATGAGTCAAATCGAGTCTGTGCAGAGCTTGTTTCTTCCACTGCATTCTCCAAATTTGGACCCTCCCCACCAGATTCTCAGTATTTTGGTAGTAATTTACCAGAGTTAATTCAAGTTCACTTTCTTAGTGGTTATCAACAAATCTAAACAGCCCATTTTCACTGTACATTGCTTTATAATACTTAAATATAAATTACTCAAATTATTTGTCATTTTAGGGAATGACAGTAAATTTCAAGTAAATATGAAACTACAAAGAATCTTCCCTTTGTTTAAAAATGGTAATGTTGTCAAATTACTTGAGACATTTTATAAGAGTTTAGGCAAGAAACATTATTAACGGTGTCATAAATAAGTATTATAACTTTATTAAAATGAAAAGACAATATTCAAAATAATGCAACAAATGAATACTGTACATAATGCAGAAATCAGTGCCTTTTTCTAAAGCATGTTTTAACCTTCATTTAGTTCATACTAAAATATAATAAGCTTTAAATAGCTCAAATAATATCATTCAGCAGTTTAAACTGTAAACAGCCTGTTTACCTGTTTAGAGAACATTGTGGTAATGTACCTCTGTTAGTGAGCACCTTCTCTTTTGGGCTTATCTGTACAAGATAAATACATTAAAGCATGTGAAAATATGTGCACAAGCTGTAGGTCTCACTGGATCGAACTGAAGCAGTGGAGCAGCCACTTGTGAGAGTTTTAAAAGCAGAAAGATGCTGATGTGACCTCTGGAATTAAGACATACTGTGCTATTGGTCAGAAGTGTTTTACTTTGAAAAGCAAACAATCTCCAGGAAATACTGAATAGGAACCAGCAACACAAGGCCAGCTTGTGTTGTATTTATTTATTAACAGAGTCTAAAAAAACAAAAACAAAAAACACAACACACATCCCCACACAAAAAAACTCTCAATCACATAGCTAACTGCTTCATTATTGCTTAAAACTGTCATCCTGAACACTGGCAACTAGCATGCTTTCCGCCGAGTCTAGCGGGCCCCATTGTCTCTGTGGGGCATGCATGACAGTGGGTCATTTTAGTGGGTGGGATAAAGCAGGAATTGTTACAGAATAATTATTTACTGATTTTATCATTTCGTTTTTCCAAATGTGAGACACATACAGGTGGGAATATGGTTGCCAAATAAACTGCTAGCTCCTGCCCTCAATGAAACAAAATGAACCCTGGAAGTATCAGACTTCGGGGTGGTTTTTAACTAGGTAGGTACAGTCATGGTAAAGAACGCATACCCTGCATCAAAGGAAAAGACCATTTGCAAAAATAAAGGAAACAAAAATATAACAAGCCTAAAAGCCAGAAATCTTAAAAACTACTAAATAAAAATAATTTTTAATGATTCTGATCTAAACAAATACTGTATTTTCTTCCATTTGCTCAACTTTCTGTCTTATCAAGAGTCATTTCTCCAACTTGAGTTTTTATTATTCTGAATATATATATTACTCTAAGATAGAACCTAATTGGTTAACCTGCCACTATGGTCAATGGTTACACCACAAGTTTATATATTGTATATGATGTATGCATATATAAACGTGTCCCCATCCCCCCTCCCATCATCACATCTTTAAATTATAGACTTGAATGGACTTTTCTCCAATGCTAACAAAATCAGGGCTTCTCGCAGAACAGCACCTCACAACTGCTCTAAACCTCCCTCTCTGAGACCAAGAGAGTCTAACTATTTATCCTGCAATCTAAAAGATTTTTCTGTGACTCTCAATCAAATTGGAAAACTGCTTGAGAACCATTCCCTCCTATGTAACCTCTGCCGAATTATGACCCCAAAGTCTAAGGAGAAACCACGTAAGATAAATGTTTACGCTTCACATGGCCCCCCATGTCCATTTTTGTTTTGGAGTCCAGTTTTTCTGGGGCCGAAACTATACTGCAGTTAGCGGATAATGGCTGGATTTGGGTGCTTGGGTTGGTTTCTTCTGCTTCCCTAAAAAACTTTTCATATTTGTCCAGGTACGGTGGTCTCTCAGGTAGTAGGTAATAATGTGTTGAACTAACCTTCTTCCCATTTTCAATAATGGGCAGAATGCAGGGAACCTTACTGGCAGATCCTTCGCTGTTCTGTCTTTGCAGGGCTTTGCTACTGACATACTTGGGGTCAGGGGCAAAGCTCTGAGTGGGGGGCATGACCCCATTGAGGTAAGACGGGAGGCTTTTAGGGCTTGGTGTGCGGGAGTTACTCCGTGATAAAGGTTCTCTGGGTGGGACTTTGGGAGGCCGGTCTTCATCACTGTAGGTGCTAGAAGTCACTTCTGCTGACCACCTTCTATAATCTGGCTTTACTGGCCTAGGAGGTATGGGAACCCTCGGGGGAACCTCAGGTTTGTCTTCATCGGAATTCGGAGACGCTCTATGTAAATAGCTGGATATCCTTACGGCCGGCTTGTTAAAAGATCCAGCTGGTCCTGAATGAGATCTTCTTAATCTTCGGTGGGTTTGTGGTGGAGGAGGATTTGAAGTTTGGACACTTCCATCTTGATCGCATGCAAGGTTGAGATCTTCTGCTGCAGAAACAGCTGGGGTATCAAAATATGCATAATTGATCTGTCCACACCCACGGAAGCTTCGCCTGCCAGGAACACCATATTTGAAGTCAGAGAGTGTACAGTCTTCTAAGAGGAAGTCAGTATCTGAGCTAGTTAGGAATTCTACCTCACAGTCTGTCTCATCCAGAGAGAGGTCCTCAGAGATAGGCAGTGGTGGAAGGGGCCTAGAACCCCGTTCACAGAGAGTCGCACAGGGGAAAGGGGAAGGTGAGTTTTTTATGGGTGTAAGTGGAGGGGTAGAAGCACAAACCCCATTTACTGAAAGTTTCTTAAAACCACATGCAACTTGATCCTCTTCATGTCGTCCCAAGTTTTCACTTGGGGGAATAACAAGAGGGGGCAAGCTGGATTTCTGGGGTGGACCAGTTTCTGCAAAGCAGTGACCATCCACTGGAGCAGATTTTGACGTACGCCCTAGAAAACGAGTACGAGATATGAATAAAAGTTCAACAAGCCTCTCCCCACCCAAGTGAGGTAGAGCCTCAGCCACTTATGCTTTCTGCCTAAACTATTTGAAATACTTGACTGCCATAACCCTGAGAACACCCATGCAACAACCACAGGTGTAATTAGAGACCAGAAGATTGTTAATGCACATGATCTGGTTCAAAGAACAAATTATCTCTTCTATCTCCCTTGGACATGTGCATGGTGCACACCCACACAGGCAAGTTTGTGACGTGTGCAACACTCACAGAAGCTGAACAGCATATAATTTACATGAATACCAGCCTTGCCACTTGAGAGATATGACAATACAAGGCACACAGGGCATGAGTGAGATAAGGGCCTTACTGCCAGCACCCTCACATTATTTCAAGTAGATGGGCTCACTTGCCATGTGTCTAACTGATAAGGAACTCTTGACAAAAATGTATGGAACAGATTGTTCACATGAAAAGTCCTACAGACATACTTCACTAAGGTTTAAATAACATTTTTACTACTTTCACCGACCACGGTCAAACATGCATTCAATATTATTAAGAAAGATTAGAGATCTTGTCCAAGGTGTCTAAAAGTTAAGTATGCATCACAGCTGGGATTAGAACTTAATTCTTGATTTTAAAAGGTCACCTTCCACCAGCAGTTCCAGTCAGGAACCAGTGACTCAGGTGCAATCATTTGTGAAGAACAAGGGATCGTCGGAATCTGTTGCCACTAGGGGTCAGACTATTGTTGGAAATAGTTCAGGTTGTTTCCTCATTAAAAAAATAATGCTGGAGGACAAGCTAATACTAATCCAGACTGCCAACTTCCTCTTCCAGTGTTTAACTTCACTCAGATTTTCAGAGTACATACCAAGAGATGGCAGGTGTGCCTCGGCAGTGGAGTTCAGCTTGCAGGCCATGGTTATTGGGTCAATATTGAAAAAGTTACTACAAGGAAAAACACCTTGGTCATAAACATGTAGCAGTCTCATTATCTATCTCATTTTAACATCACAAATTTATATGGATTACGGTGGCATTATATTCCCTACTTACTTTCCAAACTCACTGCGACTGCCCCAGCAGGTCTTCATATTTCCCATGGCTTGGCCATTATGTAGAAATCCAGTTTTTAAGGGGACTCTAATCTCCTGAGCAGCAACTCCTGCTGTTGACATTGTGCCTTATTTTGGGATGACTCCAAACTGGGAAGCCCAGGGGTTTTAGTCAACCAGTAGCTTTCATTCCCTGGGGAAAGGGGGTTGGGTGGAATGAGAGAGTAAGGGAAACAATTCAGAAATACCTCCATTAGGATAATGTCAATCACAGCATAAATAGTTAGCTTTAGAGAATCTGGGGGGATGTTGACAGAAAAATTTAGTTGCAGACTTAAATTTATTTCTTATGTTTTTATATTAAGCAGTTCTTCTTATGAGGGCATTTAAATGTAGACATTAAAAATAATTCTTTTGTAAATACTAATCCAAGACTTCAAATATTTCAGTAAAGTCAGAAACAGTCTATTTCCAGCAAACGCAGACCCCTTATTGCAGGACCTGACAGTTGCACAGAAAACCACGCTGTTTGCCAAAGCACACTAACCTTTCTCTAACCTCCTATATTAAACCAACCTTCCAATGTATGGTTGTGCTGGGCACAAAGCACAAGTGAATTGTACTTATTTTCCCCAAGCTCAAAAAGTAATTTCAAAATTTATTTATTTTATACTGCAGAACTAATATTCACTAAAACCAAATGCCTAAATTAAAGAGAGATTCTGTGGTACCAGCTCCTGATTAGCTCACAGCCTAGTGTTTACTTGATTTGGATTTCAGGGTTGGCTATGGAAGACAAATTCTTCAGTTATTACTTGTTCAGAAAAGAAACAGTTATATATGAAGATACTAATTTCCATTATTCTGTAAAAATCAAATTCTGCAAGATTACTAGCTTCAGTGGAGTCCTGGAGATAGCTTTCTCCCTCCCTTTTCAAGATAAATTTAAAGATGCACTTTTTACATCATCCTTTGTGAAATGCCCAGGAGTTCATGTCTAGCCTGGATCCTGGATGCAAGGCATGGATTTCAAAGCTAAGTACATTTTTCTTAATCTAGTAGTTCCTAAACTTTAGGACCCCACCCCCACCCCCACCCCCGGCAGATTTTACATGACGGCTTCCCATAGCCTCTTTTTAACTTTCGTTTTAATTATTCTTTAAATAAGCTTTAATAAGCATCCAGCAGACCCCTTCTCTGCCAGAAGGTCACCAATATTCATATCATCCATTTCAGATATACATGTTTACTTACAGTAAGCTTGGTTGCTAGGACATGATTTATCGACTATCTATATAATGTTGACTTGTGGGCTTTGTTCACATAACCTTTATCATATAACACTTTCTAATTCTCCTAATAATCATGCACACACCTACTGTGTGCTAAGCACTCTGCTAAGACCTGAGGATGACGCAAAGATGCATAGGACATGTTTGCTCTAGGGGGGTGGGACACAGGTTATTTTTCAGCTTTGTTTTTAAAGGCTCAGCAACTTCAAATCTATTGTTTATAAATCTGTCACCTTCTACTAGACTGAGAGCTCAAGAACAGAGCTAGGTCCCAGTCACCTTTTAATCATCAGTACCTGGGACATTAGTGGTGCTCAATAAGTGAATGATTGTTGAATGACTGTTTGATGCCATCTAATTATTGTCATCTGTACCGAGTGTATGCAAGGTATGAGGCATCGGGCTTTTTTTTTTAGCTGAAGATCTAAAAAGTACTCTGGAAGTGTTTATTATTTTTTTTTCCATGTAAAAAGTCGTTCTGCAGGTTAAAGATTGCAGGGATGATGTAAAGAGGAAGAACTCCAACTACTGATTCTGTTTTTCACTCTCCCAAAGTCAGCTGTTTTGATACACTAGGCAGAGATTTAAAAATAGGTTTAGTATGATTTCAAATTAGTCAAGGATTCTTTTTCTTTAATTCAGTCTCAAAGAAATGATTAAGAGAAAAAAATCCATTGTTTAAGAAATCTAAATCATTGGGAATTTTTTAATGGTTGATTTTAGCTTCTTATTGAAATGAAGCAAATATGTCATTTCCCCATTTAAACATACACTTTCCCTGAATCAAGCAGAAGTATAAAAAATTTAGAAAACCAGTTTTTAAAAATATTGCTGAGCTTTCTGCCTACTTAGCCCAGTGGTTTATGGTGCTTTTACTAAGCATTCTACAAGCACTGGCAAGACTAGAGGGAAAGTATCTGTGGTAACATAAAAATGAAAGGCAAGATAGGAAGAAGAATATGGTATTTAAGTAGTTTGAAAGCACACGTTTGAAGATCGCTCATCCAGATTACAGGCAAATGCTGCAGGGGATTCTGCAGGCCCAGCCCCCACCTGTCTGCAAGCCAACAAGTCCTCCTAGTAATTACTGTGTCAGCCTCTAATGCCATCTAAATCTTAGCTTTCAACAGAATGATTGTGTAACCATCGCCACTTCTGAAATTGCCTTGGAATTCCAAACTTACATTTCAGTGGTCACTTAAAATTATTTATATGTTCTAGAAAGTTATTTTTTAAGCATTGTTTCCATCACCTACTTGTTAGCTTTCTTAAGAAAAAAAAATTTTTTTAGTATAAAAAGAATTGTGTTCACTAAGCCAGCTCACTTCTGACCACAATAGTGTCTTTGTGTATTCATAGAAGGTGACCTGCCTCTAAATTTCAATGGGGAATTGTGAATGGGCCATGTTATGAAACTGTCTGAACTTCCTACTTGTTTGCATGGGAGAAGCTGAGGAGGGCAATATAAGTGCGTGTTCTCTTCTTTTGGAAAATAACTTAAACTGTACACTTAAAAAAGGCAAGGTACCATAGGATTGGAAGGAAACTTTTAAAATGTATCCCTTAGGTTGTACACTGAAGGGGATGAAGTCACCTGGGACTCTTTGTACATCTCTCTCAAAATCCTTTAGCATTCAGTAGATGTATTCTACAGGGGAAAAATGAATCCATTTAGTCAATGTCAAGTTAAAAGAAACACACTGTTCAAGTGAAATTTCACTAATGCTGCAGTGTTTCAAATTTTATTTATTCCCTTTCAACTGAAAAACTAGCTGTGCCCAACAATTCATCAGGAAACAACTGAAAAAACATACCTCTGTGGGAAAATCAGTATGTAAAGGAACAAGATGGCACTCTGTTATGAAATGCAAAATGATGAAAGTTAATGTTAATCCAGACAGCAAGGCATGGACCAGGATCCAAATAACTGGGCATAATACATTTCCTAGAATTTATGAACTTAATCTCTTCAGCCTTTTTACAGTATCAAAAAATGCAATTAAATACCAATCTCAAATAAGAACTACCTTTTCCTGTTAATCTCTCTTGATTTTTTCTTTTAATTTAAGGGAGGAGAAAACCACACCCACACCCTACAGAAACCATGTGTTTCTCTACATATGCTCTCCCTTGGAGTTTTAGCCACACTTCTATGGCTTCAACTACATCCGGGCAGCTCCTGAAAATTTGACTCTAGCCCTGGCTCAAGCTTCAACTTTTCATTTACTATTCTCTGGTGATTATCCTTCCACTTGGATGGTCCTCTGGCATGTCAAATTCTGCAAACCAAACTCCTCCTTTCACTCACTCCCCCAGCCCTCCATCCCTAAACCAGTTCCTGGTCTAAGAGGATCACACGTCTCAAGGCACCATTTTCCAAACTGAGGCTCAGCAGATACACATTCAATCACCAAGTTCCATAGCCTATTTCTACATTGTTTCTCAGATCTATCTTCTTCTATTCACTGGCACCATTCTGCTTTGGGTCTGAAAATACCCACTTCATCATACCCACCAGTACCAGCTCAAAAGAATCCTCAACTACATCTCAAACTCAGACCTTCCACTGCTCAAAAACCTTCCAAGGCTCCTTAGCCTGGCATGCAAGGCCTCCCCAACACTGCCCTAATCTATCTTCTTCTAGTTCTTTGCCTTTCCTTTTCTCCAAATATCTGTTAGAATTCAACTTATTTTTTAAGGTCATCTCGTATACAGCCTTCTCCATGAATCCTCTGCTTTCCATGAAAAAAACCAAAGCAGTGTGTTACTATGCTCTGCGTTACTGGGTTATTTTGTGCCATGCCTCAACTCTCCTTCCACCCTCCAAATCTTCTAGAAGACCTGACACCATTAGTTCCTAATAATTATTTATTAAATGATTAAATTCTCATTTAATTTTTTAAAAAGTAATTATATGAAAGATTCGTGCATACTGTCAGTAAAGAATTAAGGGAAAAAGCAAAGATTTTAAAGGATAAACTTCACATGCTGGAGTGGAAGACTGCCCGGTAACAACGCAACAAGTTTAGGATACGTAACACAGGGGAAACTTATAAAAATCATTTCCAAAATTCCAAAGTGGATAGTTTGCAGACTTGGTAGAATTACAAGTTTAAATGGTTAACAAGGTAACTTTCCAGTTTGGTTTCTGTTGCTCCCTAAGTATTTGAAGTGATTAAATTAGGGAGTGCTTCCTGAACGCAAGGAATTTTACCTTCTCTTACTCACTATTCCTTCTGGATTACAATGTACCTATTGTGTTTTTGTGGTTAAATTTAAATCCGTAAAAGAAGTTACACTAAAAGCATACTGCACATTCTTCACTAAGGTGAAATCACATGACTTGCGTTTGAGGAGTCTCTTTGAAACCATTTTAAAAAACCAGGCTACCTTAAGACAGTAAATATGCTTACCTCGCCACCAGATCTCATTAATAAATCTCAGGAGCAATCCACAGGAGGAGGAGGGGCACATTTTTGTCACACAACTCATCCAGTTCTGCCCAGTACTTCCTTATTTAAGTGTGTGATGTAATTTCCTTCTTTCAATCTGGTTTTAGAACCTGATTTCTGTTTATTCAGAGTGATAAACGGTCTTTTCAGCTGCATTTAAAAATTACCTACATAACTAGATCCATACCCAGAGAGAGATAAGGTAACTACGTTTAGAGCTAAAATTTGTAAAACAGAAACTGATTTAGGGACATGACAATTCCATGATTTTAGATTCTCCCCAAATATACCAATGTCTGCAGGTTTATCTTTATGTTCAAATGAAATGATCACCTTTGGGAAAATGAAAAAAGCTACTACCAATTTTAATTATTAGTATCTAAAGCACTAGTAGCCAAACTATTTGACACATTGTTTAGCTGTTTTAGAAAATTTATTTTAATTTTTATGAGCAATCTAAGAAAATTAACGTATTCACTATTTCTGATGGTTATAATGTGTAATCTGAGTTTGTTTACTCCAATCAAAAGGACAATTTTGCACAGATTTTTTAAAATAAAGGCTCCAATTCAAGTTTTTTCTCAGATTTCATTTTAATAGGCTTTAATAGGTGGTTTGGGGCTAGGGAAAGGGGGAGAGGGAAGTTAAGAAAATTTCCTTCATTGAAGAAAGTTTCCTTCATTGGACCCTGCTACCATGGAATGCATAAAAAGCCTTTAAAAGCATAGAAGACTTTTAAGCATTTTATGTTAATCAAGTGCGTAAAATACTCCTGCATGAATTCAAGCTAAACTTGATGGTTTCAGACAAATTACAATGTAGTTCAGTGTAGTGAGGAGGAATATTTTATCACGCTTGTAGCTCCATTCCTCAGAGACTGTTCAACATGCCTAATTCATAATGGCTTATTTGTAGATGGTGAAAATTGAGGCAACAAGGAAAATAATTTATCTAAGCAGACTGAAGGGAGAAAGAGCTCTAAGCAGAAGCTAAATCTTGAGACTGCCAGATTAAAGCTAAAAGGCATGGTTTGTTGAATAATTTTGAATGCTTTCTAGTTAAGCATTTTAAGAAATGGCAAGTTAAAGAAAAACCTATTCGTTCAATTAACACAGTCATCATTGATTGCCTTCTTTTTTCACTTGGTTTCCTACAAACTTTTATTAGTGTGATAGCAGGCATCCATTTTCTTGTCCTTTGTACTTTTCATATAATACAGTCAAGAGCACTACACAGAGAGGATGGAAAAATGTTATTTCTTTTTCACATATACATAATGGATTTAATGCCAAAATAGAATTCTATCCTATTCTTAATGAATTCTATCTCAGTGACAATGAGTGCATTTAAGTCACCCAATGGTTGTGGTGTGATGGTGACAATGAATATAACACCAATGAGAATAAAAGGTAGCATCCACTGGTTGTTTACCTGCCTGGCACCATTCTAAGTGCTTTTTGTGTATTAACTTCTTTAATCTCTCAACAACCCTGTGAGGGGGGCCACTATTATTACTATCCTTACAGATGAGGAAACCGAGGCACAGAGTTAAGAAGTTTGCTCAGGATTTAACCAAGGGAGCCTGGCTTCAAAGTTCACACTCTTCACGACCACACTACCTTTTCCGGTCCCTAAGGCTCTTGAAACAGGTGGAATAAGATTTGACCTAGTACCATGCTCAATTTAGAAGGATAGCTCAGATACACTTTTTCAGGGATTTACTACTTGGTAATAGTTTTGCTTGGGTAATCCTTAGCCTATAAAAGTTCCTGTTTTACTTTAACTCCTTCAAATTCTGCTATGAGAGTTATTTATTGTAATTTAAAAAGGGAGAGTTTTGGGTGTTCATTTTACAGTCCATGACCACTTCAAACAATTCCTTTGAAGCCCTCAATCTTTATTGATATACTGAAGCCCCACCACAATATAACTAACCGTTACCACACGGTGTTTGATACCGGTCTGCCTTTACTCGTAAAAAGGGGTTACTACATATACCCAAAGGGCATTATCCACAGCATGGATTCCAATGGTGGCATTATAATCAGGCTCTACTGTAAAATCCGGAATTCAATAACAGAACATGTGTAAGGCCCTCTACAAATTACAAAGAACTTTCTTTCCCATTATCTCACTTGATCCCCACAACATCCTCTAAGAGGAGGCAGGGATTATAATCCCCACTTTGCAGATGAGGAAATGAAGTGAGGTTAAACGTCTTCCTCCCTGTGATCAGTGAGGCGGTGACAGCTCCCCTGCCCTAGCCCAGGAACTCCACAACACCTCACAACCTCTCCTTTCTGCAGGATCTTCACTTTAGGTAACAACCTCCTGGCTCCTGCTCACATTGCGGATCATAAGTGGGGAAAGTGAAGGAGAGGACGCGAACTGACTTCTCCAGCCCCAAGTGCTGGTCAGGTGCAGAGACAGGAACACAACTGGAACTTGACTCAGTGTTTCGCTCACAAATTCTTAGGAGGGCATGGCTTAATTTATTCTGTTCACAAATGTTTAGCAAATACTTATTCTGGGTTACATAATATGCTAGGTGAGAAAAGGAGCCGTGGTTGCTGCCTGTTGAAGCCTTCACTCTAATGAGGGACAGAGACAATAAGCAAGCAAACAATTTCAAATTGTAGTAACTCCCAAGAAAACAGTATGGTGGATTGGTGGAGGCGGCCCTATTTACACAGGTGGTCAGGGAGGCCTCCTGGAGTAGGTAACTTTTTAAACAGAAATCTGAAGGATGAGAACGAGGCAGCCACAAGAAGAGTTAGGCAAAGAACATGCCAGGCAGAGTGAACCGTATTTTTTTTTTTAAACAATCTGTATCTTTTTGAGTTTCATATTTTGTAAGTGCTTCATAAGAACTTTTGGACAATGTCTTCTAATCCTTATTATTCCTACTGTTTCCCCCGTTACTGTACTGTTTTGTTGAATCATGGCATTTTAGAGTAGAAAAGAACCCTATTCATTCAGCCAGGGCACCATATTTTAAAAATGTATTTATTGCAAGCTGGAAGACTGGGACTTACCCAATTGACATTATGGCTCATACTATTCCTATATAGCCAAATGGTCTTTAAGTAACACTGCCCAATTTTATGGAATAAAGAAATTTTACTAAAGTTATCAACAAAGACTCCAAATCTCAGAATCTTTTGATCCCCTCCTGAAATATGAATCGCACACTAATTTTTCCCTACCTTAAAACGAATTCTCTTTTAAGCTAGTAACTTACATTCAGGACCCTGAAGCAAAGCATGTGTTTATACTGAGTGAATAATGCCAGAATACCACAACTGGAGAGTGTTTATCTAGTGAGTTATTCATTAGCTTTTATAAAGCATGGCCAAACACCAGCACCAAAGGATGCTAGGTGAATCCTGCTGATGAGGTACCTATTCAGATTTATTTAGATTCCAAGCAGAGTGGTTTCTCCGAACAGGGAGCCTATGACATTCAAATTCCTGGAATTACCCTTGGCACCACCTTTTCCCTCCTCTGCTCACCTTTCTAAAGCAACCTGATGGTATGTAGACAATCAGGTCAGTTTCAAGCATGTTAGATTGTACCTGTAATTTAGGCAACTTGCTTTTAAAAGCTACTATTATTATTAGCAGAAAGGAAGTATTATCTGCTTCAACTTCTGAGAAGCAGCAGTTAAGAGTAATTTTCACACAAAAACTCAAGTCTATGGTATAATTAGATTTCATGAAAAGAAGTTATCTATTGTGAACCAAAGGAGGAAAAACAATTCATTAAAATAGTAATTTTATCTATCTGTCAAAAATACGAATAACCCAGTCATTTCATAACAGCCATTAAAAAACTGAACAGATGTGCTTTCCCACCCTTATCAGTGACTGGTCCAATCCTGCTGAGCCTTAATAAAATGTGCCTACATGCAGTTATTTATCAACCATCAGCTAAGTGCAAGGCTGTGTAAGATAGAAGCTATTCAAGGCAGAGTTCCTGCCCTTGAGGAGTTTACAATCTATCAGTTAGGTTAAAACTTGTTAGTCCAAGACCTCTGTCACCCATTAGCTAGTGTTCAGTGGAACACACAGCTGAAAATAAACCTCTGTGTGAATGAGGGAAATGACAAAATAGTATCTTGTGTACATGCTAAAACCTACGTTTATCTCTCTTCAAAAGCACTAAAATCTGGAAAAGAGCTTGGTTGATAACATACTGGTAACCAGTCATAGTCAGCATGCTAACAGGTAACTAGTTTCTTTTATTTTGGTTTTAGCAAACTTAAGTCAGTTGCTGAAAAAGGTACCTAGCTTGTCTTTGGTCTCTGTTTTATGTAAATTATCACTTAAAATTGTATAATTACAGAAATTTAAAAAAAAAAAAAAAAGGAAGGAAGGAATGCAGTTTAGTTTTCAAAAAGCAAGACTAGGTATGGTGAACTTAGATGTTTCAGTCTCCTCAATGAATTTATATCCATTGTATTCTTAAGGCTGATTTAAAAAGCTCAAACCTTAGGAGAACACTTGTTCTCCAGAAGTTTAAAAAAAAAAAAAAAGGGGCTTTTTACACTCACCTTTCTTCACCCCTGACAGTTGCCTAGAAACCAGTCCTGCCCTACCTGTGTTGCAGGTGTACCTAAAGTCACCAACACATCTCTTCTAAAGCTACAGTCTCTATTCTGACTGCACTTAAGTTTATGACTAACAATCTATTCATATTTTTATCAGGTAAGAGACTGGTTTCTTTCAAGCAATGACGAAATCCTAATAAAGACTTAGCAAGCACCAATACAGCACCAATCACGGTTAAGAAGACATCTAATTTGTACAAGCCCATGAGCTATATATGAGAGAAAGACCCAATAAACTGTTCACACTTTGAATACATAATTCTGCAGTTCCATTCGTTTTGAATCAGGATTTAGGACATTCAGAGGAAAGCCGCATGTTTTTAAAACAGGGCGGAGAATGGGGCACGGAGCTACTCGATGAATTAAAAATCACTGACTAGGGACTGCCTTCGTCGCTGAGACTGAGCAGGGACTCCCGAGGCTACACGTAGCCTCTCACCCAAGCTCTGAGGACAGGGTTTACCGGCACACAGTGGTGAACGGGGTCACGCAGCCCCGATTTTAAATAAAGGGGAAAATGGGAGAAAAAAACAAACCACCCAAAAACCAAAGCCAGAAATCTTCGGTCGCGGAGAGGTGCAGGGCCCTGGCGGGGCGGGGGCCGCGGGCGACCATGGCTGGGGAGAGGAACAGAAGGCAGGCGCCGGCAGCCCGCGGCGCCCCCCGCGCGTTCCCCACCGGGGGTCGCCCCCAGGCCCCGTCCGCGCCGCCGAGGGGACCGTCTGTGCCCCGCACCGCAGGCGTCGGCCCCTCCCGCGCTAGCTCCCCCCGCCCTCGCCTGGGGAGTCGCCCGGCGGCGCCCCAAGTCCGGCGGCCGGCGCCGGGCACTCGGAGGAGGCGTAGCGCGGCACCGCCCTCCCCACCCCCTCCGGCCCGCCAGGCCCCCTTACCCCGGCCGAGCCGCAGCTCCCCACGGCGCCCTCCCGCGCATGTCCGTCCCGGCTGGCTCAGCGCCTCGGGCTCAGCGGCCTGGACATCGCGCAGGCGCCTCGCCGCCCGCCTCGCTCGCTGTCACTGCCTCACACTCGGCCGCCGTCACCGCGGCCACCCCAGCCGCCGCCACTATATAGCTTGCGGGCGGAGCCGTGACGTCGCCGCCCGCGCCCCACCTCCCTCGCGCAGCCAATCCGGGCCGTGAGCCGCTTAAAGGGGCGATGCCGCGACTGAGGCGTTTGCGCGGGGCCCATCGTGGCGTCGCGCGGGCGTTGCGGGAGGGGGCTTGTGTCTCCTCGGAAAGATTCTGGGGGCCGACTTCGGCTTCCGAGCCTCGCCTCTGCGAAGCTCCGACGGCTGCTGCCCAGCCTCGGCGAACCCCTTTACGCTGAATTTTCCTCAGAAGTCCGCGGGCAGTACAGCCTCGGCCGCGATTCTTGCCCGAACCCAACGCGCTGCGCCTCGTCTTGCACGGAATTTCCCACAATTTCCAGCCCGGGGAGGCTGTGTCTGTGGGCGCTGGTGGGCGGGAGGGCCCGGGACACCCGAGAAGTTGCTCAGAGCCCGCGCGGGCTGCGCCTCTGCAAGCCGCGTTTGCCGCCTTTCTGGCCCGCGCGGGCCGCGCGTTGTGGAGGACAGTGGGGTGCGGCAGAATGCGGGCGGGGGCCGTGGGGGACGGCGAAGAGCAGTGAGGGGCGAGGCCGCGGTGGCCAGGCCAGGCCCGGGGCTTTTCAGAGGACAGGAGCGAGTAGGCCGGCCTGGCACCCACGCTCCCCCGGACAGAATTTTCTAGAACGAGGCTCCAGGTAGCGTGTGTCCGCCCCCACCCCCACTGGCGGCCCCCCGAGTTCCGGTCCCGGGAGCCGCGGATGCCGAAGGCCCGAACGCGGGAGGAGGCTCCTCAGGCCGCAGATGATGCAACTGGAGCTTATAGTTTAACCGTAAAATAAATAACACAAATGATAACAAACCAAGAGTAACTAAAGTGAGAGAAAAAGCAAACAGACAGAAACCCTCCAGTTTTAACTAGCACGGATTCCCCGGACCGTGCTCTTGGTGGAGGAGAGGCCACAGGCCTCCCGCTGACCTCTCCAGCCTCCTCCACTTCAGCAGTAACCCCGCAGGTTATCCATTTGGCACCATCTAATTGTGGTGGTTTAACATAGAGAATGAGATTCCGACCTCATTATCAGGTTAACTATTAACTTTGCACCCCATGAAATGATTTGCCTTTTCTCCTCTATTATTTACTTACCTTTTAAAAATTTTCATTCAGCGTTCTAATTTGAATTCAAGGTCTTAAAGCCAGGGTGAAAAAAATCTGAAGCATCCCTTTGCCGTCTCAGTTGCCATATAAACAAATGTTCGGCAGAGAGAACTCGATCCTCCTTTCTGATGGCTCCTTCCGGCCTCCGGGGCTGTCGGGTCGTTTTCCTTCCTGCAGTTTATCAGCAGTTCAGTTATTCATCTCTCTGCTAATTTATCTTCTTTCTTATTGCCACTCATTTATTTTATTTATTTATTTTTTAATTGTTGGTTTTCTTACCAAACTAATTAGGCTTATAGATTCGCAGAAAATCTATCCAGGTGTTTTCCCATTTTGGTTTCCTTCTGTACAAAAACACTTTTGTTTCCATTATGTTTACAGCTTACCCAGATGCTATTATCAGTGCATAAAAAGGATCAGCCTGAGAACTTGCCAGAGAACATCTTTTCAGACCTCATGGTACGGCCTTTACTGAATGGGGACGTAGATGAGCTCAAGTTGCACCAGAAAGGAACCCTAGTTACGCTATTTGAAGTCACTACAATATGGTTGTAATTTGTGCTTTGGCTTTATTGGCATGATTTTACATTCCCCTGTTCATAAAACAGTGATAATCACCAGAGCAACCGTCAAACACACCTCTTCTTTAGAGAAAGAAGATCAACAGGATACTCAGTATAAAATTGTGAGTTGTATGATGTGCTCATGTTTTGGTGAATTATCAAAAATCTTGAAATCACATGAGTAATATGTGATTAATGCAGTTTTTTTCTTTCTGCTCCATTTAAACCTGCAAAATAAACATCTTGATTTAGTCTTTTTAAAAAAAAAAAAAAAGTTATAACTGATAGCTTACTGAATCTAGCTTAAAATTATATTGAGATGATAAAGATTTCTCAGCTGTGGAGGAATTACATGAGACTTATATGGCACAAATCTTTTATATAATAGTCTATTAGTGATACTCCGTAATAACATTGATGTGTCAATGATGTAGAATATTTGGGGGAAGAGTTTAAAAGGAAAATGATAAGCAACTTGAAGTGATACTAACATACCATGTTTCTCAAGCCATCATTCATTGGCTGTCAAAAGATTAGAACACTAGAGGAGAGGTTTGGGGAAAATATTCTCTTTTTATTGAACCTAACATTTTAATTCTTAAGTAAGAAAGAAATTTAAAGTCAGACAATATATTTTATATCTCGTATAGTCCATTTAATGTCTGAGGCCATTTCCCAGGTACTTAAATTAGTTGATTGTTTTTTAAATATAACATCGAAAACATGACATAATATTGACCCAAATTGTCACTCTTGTGCTCACCTTTCCTTGAGTGTAAGATGTGTCCCTGGAGTGAGAACAAGGATGAGGCTCTGGCTCAGAAACTTAGAGTCAGAAACACTCTTTTCCTGAGGTCATTGCTTCTTTCTTTCCTCTCAGAGTCAGAAGCTCCAGGTGGTACTTTGGCATAAATATGCTGGCCAGGGGCCTAATCATCCTCCCAAACTTATATTTTAATATTTGAATCCTGTAGTAGAGTATAAGCATGTTGGTGATGATCTTCTTGATTGTAGATGTTTTTTATTTTACTTTGTTTATAAAGAAATAGTACAAAATGAGACTTTTTTTTATTGCTGTCTTAGTTGTAGGGCCTTTGCTTTATTTTTGTCTACACATGATATAAACGTATATTACATTTTTTTTTTTTTCTCCCCCTTTTTTTTTTTTTTTTTTTTTTTTACTAATTTGTAGGTAAGCGTGCAATTTAAAAAATGAGAAAATTGCAATTGTGGGTCAGTTGGTCTGCTGCATTGTTTCGGAAATATCTGTGCAAGGTATATATATATATAAAGCTAGTAAATTTTGTGTATTGTTTTCAAACATTCACCCATGAGGAGCGCAGTTCACAATAGGGACCTTCTCTTTAAAGTCTCAACATGAGCAGTCATTTGAAAAAAAAGTGTTTGAAAACATTTCTTTGCAACTTTCCATTCTTTTTTTCCCTCCTGTAATTAGGGATACTACTCTCTCTTTCTAGCATTCCCCCTAAAAAAAGAGAAAAATATATTTATATAGCCTATGAAAATACTGGGTGGGCTGGTTTTAGTTTTTCAGTCTGTTGTTTTGCATGTTAGGGCCAGAGCTTAACTGCTTTTTCTTAATATGATTTTAGACAGACTGTTTGTAAAAGTGTTTATTTTCGTTTGAGCCACTTTTCATTTACCTAATGCTCCTTCAAAGAACATTTGAGGCTATTGGTGATTATTGTATGTCTAGTTCCATCCCATTTCTAGAACTGTAAGAAAATTTTATGTGCCCTGTAGATACATTAATTTAATATACATGTATTACAAGACAGTTTTTTCAGGTTGCTTTTAAACATTAATCTGATTTTAAAATTTTATCTTTGAGTTTTTTAATCTTACATTTTCTCCCAAGTAAATGCTGTATTTCCTATTAGCTGGCAGTAGGGTGTGCTGTAGCCCCTTGCCAAATAAATTAATTAATTAAAAATATTAATGTAAACTCTTCATTAAGAGATTTCAGAAATATATTTCTCTCCTTCACTGCCACCAATACATACGAGATGTATTTATATAGATACAAGCTCATAGTTCAGTAAGCACAGCATATATGGGAAGTTGTCATATTAAAGAAAACTTTGAGATGTTTACTCCTTTGGATTTAATTCTAAAATAATTTAGTAACCGGTACTTTAATTCTGAGTAAAAGAAGAATAAGCAAAATGGTATAGTGATGAAGACATAGGCTCTAAAATCAGAAGGTTTGGTTTTGAATACCAACTGTTTAACACTCACTAGCTGTATGACTGGGCAAATTAACTTTTTGATGTAAGATGGAGGTAATAGTGGCTCTTATTTCATACAGTTATTGAAAAGATAAATGAGGTCATACATGTAAAAGTACTTAGTTCACTGCCTGGCTCCAGTCGGGTTTCAGTAAATGTCAGCTGTTTTTATTATTGCTGTGATTCTCATTATTATTGTCGTTGTATATTCTTTGAGAAATTCTCAAATACCTTTCATTGTAAGATTCCAGGATTCTCTGTTGCTTATTAGTGTACATGATTAATACAGCCAGCAGATAGTTTCATTGTTAAATCCCTGGAGTATAATGATTCATAAGATAAGATTCTTACTTTTTCTCTGCAGTATTGCCACTAAAGAGGCTATGGAATATAAAACCTGAAACCAAAGAAAGGGATCCACAATACTTAAAAGTTCAGGCACCAGCAATCCTTGGGGAGATATGTTTGGGCAGGGAGAATCTTCTTAGTATCCCTAAAGGGCAGCTAACAAGTAGCCCTAAGTCTGTGAGCGCTGAGTCTAGGAGTATGTAAGCCCATACTCATAAACATCTATAGGCATGTTTCCTTTAGAAAAATAGGTTTAGGAGAAGATCAGAACTTTTTAATATGAACAGCTTTTAATTTTTTCTGGAATGCAAAGAAGAAACGTAGCCAGTGACTGATTTTAAGAACTGAAGAATGCCAACACTTCTTGGGTTTTCTAACTTTATTCATCCACCATCAATAAATATTTATTGAGCTCTTACTGTGTGCTGGGTATACAGCAGTGAGCAGGAGAGACACAGTCACTGTCCTCAGCAAACTTTCAGTGCAGTGGACTGGACAAGTACACACGAAGTTGTAAGGTGGTGCTGTGGTACACAACTGCAGTGTCCCAGGGAGTACACAGGAGGGGCACTGACCCAGGCCTGGAGGAGTCGGGAAAACAAAGTGAGGTCTAAACAGAAAACTGAAGGATGACTGGGAGTCAGCAGGGGTAAGACTAGGGGAAGAATATTCTTGGCAGGGCAAACAGCAGATGTTCAGAATGTGACATGTTTGAAGAAGTCAAGTTTTCTATGAACTGCAAGAAAGTAAGAGATGAGGCTGGAGACGTTAAACAGAGGCCAGATTTTACTTGACCTTATAATTCGTGTTAAGAAGCGTGGACTTTGTGCTAAGAGTAGAGGGACATTAAAGAGGTTTAACTGGGCAGTGAAAGGTTTGAATTTGCATTTTAGAGAAATCACTCTTGTTGCCATAGGCATTGTGTGAACAAAAAGAGTTATAATTTGGGGACTGGGAGAGTGTGTGCGCTCATGCTTAGTTGTCTTCCTTAGTCCTGAGCCATCTTTTCTGGCTAGGGTGACAGTTCTCCTCCCTCTGCGGCAGAGACTTGCACCAAGCTCAGGCGGTAATGCTGAAGCAGACAGGAAACAAGGAAAGGAGCAGAGAGAAAGAGACAGATGCACAGATTTGGGGAGAGGCACAACGAGAGAATGCTGGGTATAAAAAAACAAACTTTTAAATAATCGAAGTTAGAAAGAAACTACAACTGAATACAGTTAAAATATCAAACAATTTAAGGAGAGTCAAACATTTGTGAAACAAGGTATGCAAATTTGGGTATAATCATAAAGAAACAAGTTTACCTGGGCATGGGAACCACACAAGCAGTGTAATTTATCAAAGTATCAGTGTCAGTTGAGTTTTACTAAACTACTCATATTTGTACTTTGCTTTTATTTTTAATCTTGATTTGAAAAAAAAAATGGCATGTGTGTGTGTGCTTGTTTTTACCAATTCATGAAACAGTGAGGCTGTGAATTAGGTTTTAAAATTAAAGTGGTCAGTTTCCCATACTTCTGTTAGTTCTCTCATACTTAGAACTGTCACACTAATTTTTTTTTCTCTAAGAAGTTGTCGGGACCTCCTCTCCTGTGCTTGTTCTGTTCAGACGTTCTGGAGTGAGTCTACCGTCCAATATCTGAGTAGGAGAAGGAACTGTTTCACCTGGAGAAACTACTGGGGAAACTAGGTCCTTCTAGTTAGTGTTAAGGCAAGGAGGAGGAGGGAGTGTTCACTGAAGAGGGTGGGGGAGTTTGTTGCATTTGTTGTGCATGTACTGATAAGCCCTCAATTCCCAGTAGAAAGACTTGAGAACATTAGAGGGTGTGGGCAAGAGGAATCACAAGGTGTCATTCCATTTATTCTGCGGTTATCTGTTAAGCTGCCTGTTGCATGCCGGCACTGTCCCAGGCATGGGTGTCATTTGAAAAACAAAACGAATATAATCCTTGCCCTCATAAAGCTTACAGTCTAGTGTGTGTGGGGGGACAAATGATTAGCAGATAGGGAAATAATTACCAAAGTCAATGTGCCATCAGAATGTGCTGAGGCAGCGAACGATAGGGTGATGGGAGGAGATGGGCTCTTTAGACAGTGGACAGGGAAGGCCACCCTAGGGAGATGACATGTATGCTGAGGCCCGAAGTTGGAGAAGGAACCTTCCAAATGGAGAGCCTGGGGAAAATACATTTTGGGTAGAGAAACAGCATGAATAAAGGCCAGGAAATGGGAGAGAGCTTGGTGTGGCGGAGGCACTTGGAGTGGGACAGTCTGAAATTAGTCGGGTGGCTGTTGCAGATGAGGACTTGAGAGAGGATAATGGCAGCAGAAATGGAGCAAAGCAAAATGATTCCAGAAAAACAGAGTCAAGGAATGTATTTGGACATAGAATCTACTGCATTTGATAACTTGCACATGAGAAATGAAGGAAAGGAAAACTCTGAAATGATTCCATCTTTCTGCCTTAAACAACTAGGTGGACAACGGTGCAGTTTGTTGAGAAGACCAGGGGAGGAAGACAGCAGATTGGGGATTAGAATATGGGAGAAGATATATGCCTGATGGCCAGTGGGTTTATAATTTAGGTGAAGATCTAAGGACAAGAGAAATGTGAAGCACGGTGTTTCCCTGGTGGAAGATTTCAGAGTGATTAGTTTCATCAGTCCTGTGTAGGATGTGGGTAGAGATTGGTAGCCTGGTTTCATGTTGCTCAATGAAGTTTGGGCAGAGAGCCCTGTGGTTAGCAACCTGGATTCTAGTGACAGGGTAGGTTAGGCAGAAGTTCTTTTGTCTTTAGCCCTTTAGGGTAACTTGGGAATGGTCTCTGGCTGACAGTCTTACTTTGGGGATTATAGTTTGATATTCATGTTTGCATACATAAATCTCTTGGTCCCTCACCATTGCAAAAGCTACAGATATTGGTTGGAGACATCACTAGAACTCAGGGCTTTGGGTTCAATTATATAAGAGAAGAGAGGAACTTCAAATCTATTATGAAAGTTAAATGAATGTTGATTGGTTTTTGGCAATCAGCCTTAGTTATTGGCAACCATAATCTCTTGAGTTGTTTCCGACCTCTTCCTTAGTCAATTTATGACTGTGGAATTAAAGTCCTCATTGTTCCAGATTATAATTTTCTTAAAATAATGATTATGAATGATGGCAGATTTTTATTTTTCTAAAAAAGGCATATTTGTGTAATGAAAACAAATGACCATTCCTATGCTCAGTTGCTTCTGTTTGGAAAACAAGTGTGATTATATTTGTCATTAATTTCAGAGTATTGTGATTAATAGCAGTTTGGGGGGAAATGTGATAAAAACTTAGTTTTCACTAATTAGGAATGTAATAAAATCTCTTCCTATAACACATGCTGTCATGGTGCATCAGAAAAGCCTTCAGAACATTCAGGATAATCATTATATTCATTTAACAACTATTTACTGAGTATCAGCGACATACTTCTGATGGTTTCTACCTTTTCATAGTCAGAACAATTTCTACTCATTTGAGCTTTCTGGTTGTTTCTATTTTAAGTTTTATTTTATACTTTATATGCATTTGCCCTGACTCACTAATTAGAGTCTACGATTCTAGTAAAGACTGTATTATTTGTTTTATATCTCTGATAGTACACAGCACCATTGTTGACTATCTTGGCCATAGACATAAGCTTCAATTATAGGAAGGAAGGTTTGGATGAATGTAAACAGTGTGATTAATATTAAAAACACACAGGAAGAGCCTTCAGAGCAAAGTTGTAGACTCTACTTCCTTAAAATCTTTGAGAATTAAATAGACCTTTGAACTAGTATTTTCACTAGCACTCTACACTAAGGAAATAATCGTAAATACAGAAAGCTTTATACCCAAAAATGTCCAGTGAATGTAATTCATAATAGTGAATAACTGGCCTGTTATTAGGACAGCTGGCCAAATAAAATATGGAATATCTTTTTCAGCTTTTAAAATGATACTTAAGAAGACTTTGTAATTAGGAATAATAATAACTAATAATAGCTAACATTTTTATAGCATTTACTAAGAACCAGGAACTGTTCTAAGGCTTACATACATTTATTAATTTAACATCCATACCAACACTATGAGATAACATGCTATTATCATATCCAGTTTACGACTGGAATGGTTAAGTACCAACAATTAATTTACAATTATGCCCAAAGTTACACAGCTAGTAACTGTAGATTCAAACCAAGGCAGTTTATTTTTAACTACTACCAATGCTTTCAATATCATGCTTAGTGAAAAGAGCAGAATACAAAATTGAATATTGAGTATTTATCCTCATGTTATCGGGATAACAAGTTGGATAAATAAAAGGGAATTCAGTGGTTTAGTAATGGGGAAAAGCCTAAGGGTATGTAGCACAGGCCTAGCCTTATTTGGCTGTTCAAATAATGTCATCCAGATCTGGACTTTCTCTTTTTGGCTTTGTCCTCTTTTATGTTGACTTCATTTTGAGGCTCTTTGGTAGCATGATGGCTGCCAGGAGCTCTAAGTGGTAAGATGGCCTCCAACAAACCTTAGTGTCAGCCAATTTAAAAAAAGAATGAAGCTTATTTAATGGTGTGAACAAAAACCGCAAGCCTGATTTTTGCTGGCCCAAACTCAAGGCCACTGGAAATGTAATGCTCTGACTGCGCAAGTCTAAGGATGAGCCCACCTTTGGAACCATGGTTAGAATCAGCTCCGTCTGAAACACAATGGACTGAGAGTAGAGGAGGTGGAGAATGGCCTAGAAGAAAGGGAAAGTGGATGTTAGCCTAAATCAAGTACCCACAAAAACTATT
The DNA here is from genome assembly GCF_015220235.1 of Choloepus didactylus. NCBI lineage: Eukaryota > Metazoa > Chordata > Mammalia > Pilosa > Megalonychidae > Choloepus > Choloepus didactylus. Next base: position 240,813,157 of record NC_051308.1, read on the forward strand.
TTCTTATCTATAACATTTAACACTGTTAATTTCTAGAAATTTCTGTTCTTTGATCTCAACACTACACTGTCACCAATTTGTGAATGCCTCTCCTCAGTCCTCAGGCTTCTGTTCCTCTTTTCCTTGGATACTTAGATGTAGCATCCTATGAGGCTATCTTTATTTGTTCCTTAACTTAGCCATCTCATTCAAGTCCCAAGTTTTAATTAACATCTCCATAGGAATGGAACTACTTGTTGCTCTGTCTTCTCTCCTGAACTTTAATCTCATATCTTCAGTTTCTTACCACTGCATCTTCCCTGAATAGTTGTTGCAAATCGAGCTCCTTGGGAAGAGACTTAATGTGGAGTTTGGCATGGAGGATATTTATTAGAGTGTGCTCTTGGGCTCAACACCTGTTAAAGGAAGGGAAGGGGAGACAAATTGAGCTGTGGTGCAGGACCAATAAAGTTCTCATCTGACCCCCTGAGTTGGCCCTTGAGAGTTATCACAAGCTGAGCAAGGGTCTGGGCCTTTATTCTCCCACTCCTGTTGGTCAGTTATTAGATGTCGGTTGGTCTTGGAAGGAGGTGTACCTTGTGCAAGGCAGTTCTCTTCAGCTGAGGCAATCTCCAACAAGGGCTGACAACTAAGGGCCATTTTCTTTCAGCAGCCCCAGCAGCCAGGGGAATAGGGCTTTCCTCATGGCTTCCTTTTGTTCTCCCCGCTGTAGTCGTTCCCCTTTTACTCCATTTTTGTGAATAGGTTTTTGTTTTTTTTTTTTAACTTAGATATTTTGAGGCTATGGTATTAGGTGCATACAAGTTTAGAATCATTAAATCCTCCTGGTAAATTGAGCATTATTGTTAATATGTAATGAGCCTCTTTTTCCAGTAACACCTCTTGCCTTAAAGTCTATTTTGTTTGATATTGCTGTAGTCATACTGGCTTTCTTTTGGTTTGGGATCCAAAGCTTTAGATGTGTTTGTTATTAAAAAGTACAGAGCTGGATATTTAAAAACTGCAGCTGGCAATCTTTGTCTTCTAAATGGAAAGTTTGGTCCACTTATAATTCTTATGATTACTGATTTATTTACTGATAATTTGAATTCATTTCTACCATATTAGTTGTACCTTCTATTTGTGTTGCTTTTAGAGTTTCTTTTTTCTTCTTTCTTTAATACTTACTGCATTTACTTTTTTCTCTTCCTTTCCCTCCTCCAAATTTGGGAGTTATACACTCTATTTTTTTTTTTCCTAGTGGTTATCTAGAAATTTCAACATGCATACCTAGTATAGCAAAGTCTTAAGCTAATCTTGTTACCCTCCTGAAAAATAAAAGGAGCACTTATATCATGTTAATTCATATTACCACCTCCCAATTTTCATGTTCTTGTCTAGAATTTAAATCTCTCTTTCTTTATCCCCAGTAATTGGACATTATTATTATTGTTTATATAGTCAAAATTTATTTAGATTTAACCATATGTCTTTTTTGTTCACCATTCCTTCTTGCCCCTCTGATCTTCTTTTAGGGTTTGTTTTCTATCTTCCAAAATATATTTCTTTCAGAAGTTTGTTTAGAGATGATCTGCTGGTTGAAAACTCTGTCAGTTTTTGTTTGCCTGAGAATGTTGTTTTTTTAAAAAAAACAAAAAACACCCATTCTTGAAAGATAATTTTGAGGGTATACAATTCCAGGTTGAACAGTTGTTTTTTTTTTCCCTCAGAACTTGAAAATATTTCGCTGTCTTCTGATACTGTCATTATTGAAAAAAAATCAGCTGCTCTCTGTTTTCTTGGAGGCATTTTATCTTTTCTCTCTGTTTTTGAAGACTTTCTCTTTGTTGATGTTCTGCAGTTTATTTATAATGGGTCTGTGGAATTTCATTTTATTTATAACTGAGTGTATTAATTAGAGTTCTTCAGGGAAACAGAATCAATGAGAGGTATCTATGAATATAAGATAAAAGTGACTCACGCAGCTGTGGTATGCACAAGTCCAAATTCTGTAGTGCAGTCAGCAAACTGTCAACTCCAATGAAGATATCCTGTGAACTCCTCGGGAAACGAACCAGCAACTTCAACGAACTCCTCAGGAAATGCTTTGCTGGGCAGCCAAAGAAGAAGTGAGGGTCGTCTATCTGTCTCATTTGTAAGTCTTCAACTGATTAATTGGATTAAATCCAGCCAATTGCATTCTCTCATTGTGGAAGACAGGCCCTTCAGTAAGTCATCAGTCACAGCGGCAGCCAATTGACTGATAATTTAATAAACCAGCCTGTTGGTTTATTAACCAGCCACAAATGTCCTCGCAGCAATTGTTAGTCCAGTGCTTGCCTGACCAGACAGCTGGGTGCTATCACCTGGCCAAGTTGACACATGAACCTAACCATCACATTGAGGATTGTTGTCTTTCGGTAGTTCTGCAAAATTGTTAGCCATTATGTCCATTGCCCCTACTGCCTCTGCATTCTTTTATTACCTTCTGTAACTCAATTAGGTGAGTAATGGATCTTTGTACTCTGTTCTTCATGTCTCTTAGCTCTTTCTCATTTTATTATTCTCTCTGTGCTAGATTTTTTTTGTGATTTCCTCAAATCTTTCTTCCAATTTACTATTACTTTTTCAGCTGTATCTTCTCCTTAACATTGATTGGCTTTATAATATCAATTATTATTATATTGGTCATTTTTAGATAATTGTATTTGGTTCTATTCCAAATATGCTTGGTCATTTTGATAACCTTTTTTCCTTTCTCTTATACTTTCTTTAATCTTAGTGAACATAATATTAAATATTTATCATATCTAATAATTCCAATATCTGCAATCTTCGTGGGTCTCCAGTTGTTTTTTTTTCTGGTTAAATTTACGTTTAGTAACTTTTTCTTTATGTGCTTATGCTTTTGGATTCAAAGCTTGTGTTTCTTGGAACTTTACCTGTGGGAATTCAAGGATTGGCATTTGTTTTTGCTAATCACCTGCATTACTGACCCAGGATACTTGAATAAACTGAATTTTTGGCTTGGAGTTGTTTTTGTACCACTGTACAGATAATGTGGACTCTGACCTATGTGAGAGTAGGCTTGTGATAAGAAATTCTTGGGGGAAAACTTTTTTTCTGCTTACAGCCAAGATATGACCAGGTGAGCATTCCTTCCTTCTCCCTCTTCTACTGAATTCAGATTTTAGGGTCCCTACTTTATGTAGAATCTTTCATATAACTGTGCAGGTACCAGCCTTTAACTTCCAAACCCCAAAAATTCAGCCCATTAAAACACATGTGCTAATCCATAAGTCAAAATTTTTTTCTGTAAAGGGCTAGAAAATAAATATGTTAGCATTTGTAGGCCATAGAGTCTAATACTACTATTTATCTTTGCCTTTGGAGCCCGAAAGCAGCTATAGACAATACATAAATGAATGGATATGGCTGTGTTCCAGTAAAGCTTTATTTACACAAACAGGTTGCTTGCTGGATGTGGGCCATGGGCTATAGTTTGTGGACCACTTCTCTAGGCCATCGGGAATTGGCAGGTGCCCTCAGGGGAGATGCTAACTGCATCATTTTCTTATTTATTTAGATTCATGCTTTCTCCTTATCGGATGTCTGAGGAGTTCACTTAATATTTTCTCAATCCAGCCATGCATTTATAAAGATGTTTTAAAATATTTTGCTTGCATTTGAGCTGAGCTGTATGGGGAGGTTTTTCTGGAAATCTAGTCTATCGCATTGTTAGCAATAGAAGTCAAGTTCATCTTACCAGAACAGATTTTTGTCAGCCTTTCAAACCTCCCAGAAACCTTTAATAACTGCATTTTCCTAACACATCTAGTCCAAACTTCTCATTTGGGCCTTTAAGTCTTTTTATTATCTGACCTGAACCTGTCTTTCCAGTTCTTAATTCCCTCTACCCTTTACATCTGTCATATTTTCAGCCGAACTACCACACTCGTTTCCTGAATAATCCTTTTATTTTTCATCTTTCTCCCTCCTGTGCTCACGCTGTGCCCTGTACTATCTTTACATGTTTCATGTCCCATAGCTATAACCACCAGTCAGATGATGTCTCCATCTTCAAATCTCATCTCAGATACTGTTGTGGGTTGAAGTGTGTTCCTGAAAGACATGTTCAAGTTCTAACCCCTGTGTTCCCATTTGCTAATGCTGCCATTTTGCAAAATACCAGAAATGGATTGGTTTTCATAAAGGGGGTTTATTTGGTTACACAGTTGCAGTTTTATGGCCATGAAAATGTCCAAATAAAGGCATCAACAGTAAGGTACCTTCACTGAAAGAAGGCTAATGGCGTCCAGAAAACCTCTGTTAGCTCAGAAGGCACATGGCTAGCATCTCCTTGCTCCCAGGTTGCGTTTCAAAGTGGCATTCTCCAAAATGTCTCTGTGTCAGCTTCTTGGTGCAGGCTCTGGGCTAGTACCTCCAAAGCATGAACAAAACTCTGCCTTCAACAGCCGTCTTCAAAATGTCTCTGTAAGTTGCAGCACTGAGCTCCTTCTGTCTGAGCTCTTATATAGTGCTCTAGTAAACTAATCAAGGCCCATGCTGAATGGGCTGGGCCATGACTCCATGGAAATTATCTAATCAGAGTTATCACCTACAGTTGGGTAGATCACATCTCCATGGAAACAACCTAATTCAAAGTTTCCAACCTAATCAACACTGGTATGTCTGCCTCCAAAAGACTGCATCAAAGAACATGGTATTTTGGGGGACATAATACATCCAAGCTAGCACACCCTGGTTCCTGTAAATGTGAGCTTATTTGGAAATAGGGTCTTTGCAGACATAATCAAGTGGAGAATAGTTTATACAGCACTGGGGAGGGGGAGGGAGCCCTAAGTCCACCTCACTGGTGTCTTTATAAGAAGAGGGAAAGTTGGACAACAAATGCAGAGACACAGAGAGAAGATGGCCATGTGAAGACAGAGGCAGATTGGAGAGATGCATCTGCAAGCCAAGCAATGCCAAGGAATGCCAAGGATTGCCAGCAAATCACTAGAAGCTAGAAGAGACAAGGAAAGACTCTCCCCACTAGGTTTCAGATGCAGCATGGCCCAATGACACCTTGATTTCAGATGGCCTCCACAACTGTGAGTGAATAAATGCCTGTTGTTTTAAACCATCAAGTTTGTGGTATTTTGCTATGGCAGCTGTGCTGGTTTGGATATATTGTGTCCCCCAGAGGAGCTGTGATCTTTTAACCCAATTTTGTTGAGTGGAATCTTTTGATTGAGTGTTTCCATGGAGATGTGACTCAATCAACTGTGGGTGATAACTCTGATTATTTCCATGGTGGTGTGGACCCTGCCCATTCAGAGTGGATCTTGATTAGTTCAGTGAAGTATTTAAGAGAGAAGCTAAGAGCCAACACAGACCCAGAAGCTTGCTGATGCTCAGAGATGCTTGGAGATGCTAAGCTAAGAGATGGAGCCCAGAGACATTTTGGAGATACTCGGGAGCAAAGGACCAGCAGATGCCAGCCACGTGCCTTCCTAGCTGATGGAGGTGTTCCAGACGCCATTGGCGTCAGTGAAGGTATCCTCTTGTTGAAGCCTTAATTTGGACACTTTTATGGCCTTAGTACTGTAAATCTATAACTTAATAAATCCCCTTTATAAAAGCCAATCCATTTCTGGTATTTTGCATAATGGCAGCTTCAGCAAACTGGAACAGCAGCCCCGGGAAACGAATACAGGTTTCATCTCCTTTATTTTAATCTCAATTGGGTATACTCTCCCCATTTTCCTGTCATTTGTAAAACTATTTTTATCACACCTGCTAGATTGTAAGCTCATTGAAGAGAGGGAGCATCCCTCATCCAACTTTGAAGACTTACTTAAATACTTGCAAAATGAATGTATATAGTCTTTTTTTCTTAATTTGGTAAAACTTAGTATTTTATTGTCATCTTTACTTTCATCTTCGTTTCTTCTTAGGTTTATCAACCACTTGTCATAGGCATTGCCTTCCTTCAGAAATAGAATCTACAACCTATGTAGAATATCTTTTCATGGTGTCAGAAGATTATTGTGAGCAATATTACACCATCACCCGAAGATAACTACAGTTTTTAGGGTACATATTGTTAGCATCTCTCACTGTCAGTAAACACTCTTCCCCAATGTGATTTTTTTTTCACTGCAGCTTAGGAAACTATCATATGACTATAGCATGGCTCATATCTGACCAGCTCCCCATTGTTAGGCTTTTACCAATATTGTCATAAATCATGCTGTAACAAACTGTCTTAAACATAAGTTTGCCCCTCTCTGCTTATATCCTCAAGATAAATTCAATTAAGTAAAAGGAAATGCTGGATCAAAGGGACTGAACATCTTTAAAAACTTTCTGTTGCCAAATTGTAACCAGATTATTGGACTAATCAAACGCCACCAGCAGTAAAGTGCCCATGTAATGATTCACTCTACGACTTTGGATTTTTTGTTAGTTTTTATTTTTTTCTTAGTTTATTTGTTGTTGTTGTTGTTTTACATTTTATTTTGAAATAAATTCAAAGTTATAGGAACAGTTGCAAAAAATATACAAACCCCATACACAGAACTCCAGCATTCCCTGACCCCCCCCGATACCCCGATCCACTAACTTTAACATGTTGTCACACTGCTATTTCTTTCCCTCCCTCCCTCCCTCTCTCCCTATCTATCATCCATCATCTATTGCTCTGTCTTCTGAACATATGAGAGCTAGCTGCTCACACCCTTGAATAAGCACTATAATTCACATATACAATTCCCATGAACAAGAACATTCTTTTATGCAATCCCATTAAGCACAGCTAAGAAGTACAAGAGATTCAACAATGATACAAAGCTTACATTCTATATTTCCTTTTCCTTATGTGTCAACTATGTCCCTTTGAGCCTCTTGTCCTCCATCCTCAGATCCCATCCAGGATCATCCTTGGCATTCAATTGTCATCTATTTAGATTGTCTTTTTTTTTTTTTCCTCAATTGTGGAAACATATATACAGCCTAAATATTCCCATTCCATCCCCTCCCTAGCATTCCATTAGTGGGATTAATCACATGTAGAATGTTGTAATGCTATCACTTTCTCACCATCCATTACTAGAAATTTCCCTTCACCTCAAATAGCAACCCTACACTCATTTCTTAACTCCTCATTGCCCCTTCCCCCATTTCTCTTGATCCATACTCTACTTGTCATCTCTATGGTCATATTCTCTGATAATTTCTTTGTGTTTACTGTGGGGCTTAAAATTAAACTCTTAAATCCATAACAATCTTGTTTTCCTTTGATACCAACTTAATTTCAATAGGACACATAAACTATGTACCTATACTCCTCCATTCCCCCACCTTTATATAGTTCTTGTCAAAAATGACATATTTTACATTGATTTCAAAACCACTGATTTGTCATTAGAGTTTGTGTATTTTATATCCTGTAGGAAGTAAATAGTGGAGTTACAATTCAATAATTATTGATATCTAGTTGTATTCCATTGTGATCAGAGATGGTGCTTTGAATATGTTCAATTGTTTTTTGTTTTTTTTTTTTTTAATTTATTGAGGCTTGTTTTATGTCCCAGCATATGGTCCACTCTGGAGAAAGATCTGTGATCACTAGAGAAAAATGAGTGGCCTGGTGATTTGGGATGTAAGGTTCTATATATGTCTGTTAAAATTCTCTATATCTCTTTCTCCTTTCTTTGTTTCTCTGTCGGTAGGGCTCCCTTTAGTATCTGAAGTAGGGCAGGTCTTTTATTGGCAAACTCTCTCAGCATTTGTTTGTCTGTGAAAAATTTAAGCTCTCCCTCAAAGTTGAAGGAGAGTTTTGCTGGATAAAGTATTCTTGGTTGGAAATTTTTCTCTCTCAGAATTTTAAATATGTCATGCCACTGCCTTCTCGCCTCCATGGTGGCCGCTGAGTAGTCACAACTTAGTCTTATGTTGTTTCCTTTGTATGTGGTGAATTGCTTTTCTCTTGCTGCTTTCAGAACTTGCTCCTTCTCTTCAGTATTTGAGAGTCTGATCAGAATATGTCTCAGAGTGGGTTTATTTGGATTTATTCTATTTGGAGTTCACTGGGCATTTATGCTTTGTGTATTTATATTGTGTATAAGGTTGGGGAAGTTTTCCCCAACAATTTCTTTGAATACTCTTTCTAGACCTTTACCCTTCTCTTCCCCTTCTGGGACACGAATGAGTCTTAAATTTGGACGTTTTATTTTATCTATCGTATCCCTAAGATCCTTTTCAATTTTTTTGTTTTTTTTTTTCCTCCATTCTTTCTTTTGTTCTTTCATTTTCTGTTCTGTGGACCTCTAGGACTCTGAGTCATTGTTCAACTTCCTCTAATCTTGTATTATGAGTATCCAGAGTCTTTTTAATTTGGCCAACAATTTCTTTTATTTCCATAAGATCTTCTATTTTTTTATTTAATCTTGCAATTTCTTCTTTATGCTCTTCTAGGGTCTTCTCTATGTCCCTTTTATCCTGTTCCATGGTCTTCTTCATGTCTTTTATATCCTGTGCCATGTTTTTGTTCCTCGATTGTGATTGTTTGATTAATTGTGCCAAGTACTGTGTCTCTTCTGATATTTTGATTTGAGTGTTTGGGATCGGGTTCTCCATAGCATCTGGTTTTATCATATGCATTAAGATTTTCTGTTGTTTTTGGCCTCTTGGCATTTGCTTTGCTTGATAGGGTTCTTTCAAGTTGTAAAAAAAAAAAAAATACCAATCTAATTTTTCAGAAATACAAGTTGGTGGTGTACACTTTCTCCAACTTACCAGTAGATGGCATCTGTGAGTCACCGATACCCCTCAAGTCAGTTCTCCCCAACTCTGTCTCTGTGGTGTGTGGGGAAATGATTTTTGTGGGGTTCAGTTGGTGAATTCAGTTTGGGTTTGTTGTTGGAGCTGTCCACCCTGAACGAGGTGTGTGTGTTTGGGTAGTCAGGGAGGCAGGGCCGCTTTAATATTCAAACCTCCCAGGTGTTCCCAGAGATTCAAGGCTGTTGCAAGAGTCAAAGCCTTCATTTCAGTTTTGCCCCAGATTTTCTCTGTCGCTGACCCACAAACCACCAGCATTGACATAGCGTCCCTGGGTTTTCCGAGCAGGTCCCCCTTCTCAGCTGTGATCTTCCAGGACCTCTGCTGAGGGAAGACTGTGCTATGTCACTAGTGCGCATCGTCCCTCAAGGGAAGCCCCGGGCCACCGGGCCGTGCAGGGGCACTCCCAGCCTGATGCAAAGATTAGCCTATAATTCTTGACTGGTGTAAGTTCTGAATGAAAGGCAGGTAGTAGAGCTGGGCCCCACCCCTTTCCTCTTAGAGAAGATAGATGCCTTAGGGGGAGGTCATTAGCATTTCAATGGTCTCTCTCTGCCTGTGCCACACACCTGTCTGGGTCACAGAACTGGGAACTGAAAATGGCTGAGGCTTTCTCCACTGAGTCAAAAAAGGAACAGAGCTAGTCCAAGGTGACCCTCCGGCTCTCCAAGGTCATTCGTCACCCAAAACTTCTGTCTACTTGTTGGGGATTCGTACCTTGTAGTGAGCAGTTCCCACTGGCTAATTAAAACCCCAGTTGGAGCTCAGCTGAGCTATATTTGCGTGCTGGGAGAAAGCTTCTCTCTGGCACCACAAGGCTTTGTAGCTCAGGCTGTGGGGGAGGGTCTCCTGATTTGGATCTGCAGTTCTTACAGATTTTATGCTGTGATCTTGGGCATTCCTCCCAATTCAGGTTGGTGTATGATGAGTGGACGGTCACGTCTGTCCCCCTGCAGTTATTCCGGATTATTTACTAGTTGTTTCTGGTTTTTTTAGTTGTTCCAGGGGGACTACTTAGCTTCCACTCCTCTCTATGCCGCCATCTTAGATCCTCCCCCAGTTTATTTGTTTTTGAGGGGGAAATTTATTAGGCACAATTTTCTCACAGCTTTTTAAAGATTTTCATTCCTCTTATTGATTCTGAGGTTGAATATATATATGTGTGTGAAACCACACACACACACACACACATATATATACATATACATGTTGATTGGTGCTTACACTCTAATTTTGTTACTTACTTGTTCATTAAATGTTTCTATTGTAGCATTTTCCTTTTTAAGTGATTTTATGTAATAAGGAATCAGTTTGTTGTCCATTATATATGTTACAAATTTTTTTTCCCATTTTAGTCTGTCTCTTATTTTTGCTTATGGCAATATTTTTTACCTTAAATTTTTTTTGAGATAATTTCAGACTTACAGAAAACTTGCAAGATTAGTGCAAAAGATTCTCAGATACCATTCACCCAGAGTCCCCAAAAGTTAAGTCTTTTTTTGCCATTTTAACCATTTTTAAATGTACAATCCAGTGACATTAATTACATACACAATGCTGTCTTAACATCACCACCATCCATTACAAAAACTTTTTCGTCACTTCAAACTGAAACTCTATACCCATTAAACAATAACTATCCCTTCCTCCCTCTCTCCTAGCCCCTGGTAACCTCTAATCTACTTTTTGTCTCTATGAATTTGCCTATTCTAGATATTTCATGTAAGTGGTATCATACAATATTTGTCCTTTTATGTCTGGATTCCTCACTTAGCATAATGCTTTCAAGGTTTATCCATACTGTAGCATGTATCAGAACGTCATTCATTTTTGTAGCTAAATAATGTTCCCTTGTATGCGTAGACCACATCTTCTTTATCAGTTCTTCTATTGATGGACAATTGGGTGTTTCCACCTTTTGGCTATTGTGAATAATGCTGCTATGAACATTGGCATAGAAGTAAGTATCTGTTTGAGTCCTTGCTTTCAATTCTTTTGGGTATATACCCAGAAGTGGAATTGCCAGGTCATATGGTTTAAGTCAGTGTTTTAACTTTCTGAGAACTGCCAAACTCATTCACAGTGGCGGCACCATTTTGCATTCCCACCCACAATGCGCAAAGTTTCCTATTTCTCTGCATCCTTACCAACACTTGTCATTTTCCATTTTTAAAATAATAACCATTCCAGTGGGTGTGACGTGGTATCTCTTTGTGGCTTTGATTTGCATTTCCCTAAAGACCAGTGATGTTACTCATTTCTTCATGTGCTCATTGGCCATTTGTGTGTTTTTGAAGAAAAGTCTGTTCAAGTTCTTTGCCCACTTTAAAATTGGCCTGTTTGTCTTTTTGTTGCTGGGTTATATGGAGTTCTTTATATTTTCTGAATATTAAACCCTTATCAGATATATGATTTGCAAGTATTTTCTCTCATTCTCACTATAAAGTGAAAACGTTGTCTCTTCACTTTCTTGATAATGTCTTTGATGCAGAAAAGTTTTTAATTTTTGTGAAGTCCAGTTTATTTTTTCTTTTGTTGCTCATACCTCTAAAACATTTTATTATATTTGTTTTATTCTTTTCCCCTGTTTCTATCTCTATATAATTTCTATTTTGAACCATTTACAAGTAAATTGTAGACATGAAGATATGGCATTATTTTTTAGACAGTTTTAAATTTATAGAAAAATTGAGCATATAGGACAGAGTGCTCATATATCCTATACCCAGTTCCTCTATTATAACTTCTTACACTAGTATAGTTCATTTGTTACAGTTAATGAACCAAAGTTAATACATAATTATTAACTAAAGTCCATAGTTTATTCATAGTTTTTATCGAATAACCTTTTTCTCTTCCCAGATCCCATCCGAGATCCTACATTGTGTTTATTCATCATGTGTCCTTAAACTCCTCTTGGCTGTGTCAGTTCCTCAGGCTTTTCTTGTTTTTGAAGACCTTGGCAGTTTTGAGGAGCACTGATCAGGTATTTTGTAGGATGCTCCTCTCATGGAATTTGTCTGGTATGTTTCTCTTGATTAGATTGGAGCTGTGGTTTTGGGGAGGAAGACCACAGAGGTGAAGTGCCATTTTCATCACATCGTATCAAGGGTACATACTGTGAACATGATTTATCACTGTTACTGTTGACCTTGAGCACCTGGCTGAAGAATATGTTACCTTTTAAGGCCTATGAAAACATTATAATCAGTAGCTTTCAGGTCACCTATTCTGAACAAAGTTTGGAGGTTTGAGTTATCTTTGAATCATCATGAAAACTGTACAACAGTCAGAAAACTGTTGTATGTAGCGCACTTCAGTCCTGAATAACATGTTGATGGAGAGTCCCAAAGTGTAAGGTTAATTCTACACAGTGTGCTTTTAGTAATACTATGAACTAGGAATTAATATTACAACAGAAAGTCTTAAGATCTGTTCTTAAAAACATTTAGGATATTATTGGAACTGCAAGGTTGTTTAACATGTTATCCAAATAGAGCTGAGAACATCTGTATTTGTCTGTGACCCAGATGTAGTCTTTGATTTTCTAGAATTGTTTTGCAAAGGAACACTTCTTATCTAGAATATGATTTAGCTGTCTTATGGCACTGATTCTTGTTTCCATTCACTGAATAAACCTTTTGAATGTTTGCTCAGTTAAATTTCCCACATCCTACATTTGATCATTTCCAGGAGCCAATAAGAAAGTTTAATAAAGGGAATCCGAATGATTTATTTATACAGAAAGAATGAATTTCCTCTTAGTCGTACATCCGACACCCACACGATACCTCATCTACGATGCTGGGAAGGAACGTTTTCAGGAGAAATTTGATGCCCAATTAGTATGTTTTAATTTAGTCAGTGGAATTTTCATCTGGCTCTAATGTGTATTCTGGAGGGTAGACTAGGACTGAATTAAGCAGTTTATTAGTTTGTGAGGTGGGATCAGTAGGTATAAAGAACATTTCATACAAGCAGGGTTTTATAGATTCTCAAATTTTTTTTCTCTTTCTGTTAGTTATAGGATGGATAGGGACAGAGAAATTGTGCACTACCTATTTTGCAATTAGAAACCTTAATGTAAATAGTTTAAAAAAAGAAAGAAAGAAAGAATGTCACTAAAATAGAGGGGAAAGCAAACTGCCTTTCCTTCTAGAGAAATCATAAATTTGCAGATACAAAGAATCTGGCAGGCAGGAAAATGTTTACTTGTTCTGGAGTATGAGGGTCAGAACTTTTCTTCAGAGAAGTGCATTTTGCATAAATAACAAGTATGCTTTTAAAAAGTTTTGTTGTATTTGCATACATCTATATAGAAAGCATACTTATTCAACTTTTAAACCTTCCCTATGTTGGGTGAATTCACAAGGATATATTGAAATTAATAACAAAACTCAACCCCAACAGAAAAATCTTGGAGAAAATAGGCCCATTATACAAGTGAAAATTTAACTGGAGGCTTTAATTCTTTTTACACCTGAAAATAGAGGGGATTCCAGATGTAAGGGACCCTGGTCAGAAAATTCTGTCTTCTGTAATATATCTTTTTAGTCCATTTCAAGCAGGTGCATATTATGTCTTCATGTTATGCTCTCTGGCCTTCCATTGTTCTGTTTTCATACACCCGAGTACAACCTCAGATAGCTGATATTTTACATGTTCTTTACTTCCCTAAGAATTAGACTCCCTCCCCCGGCTTCCTCATCCTGTTGGGTAATATCTGTACTTAGTTACCGCTTAACAGTTTCCCATTCTGCACTAACAATAAATTAGCATGTATTATTTAGATTTTCTCTTTTCATGAGTATATCATCTAATCTCAAATGTTTGAGGAACTTTAAGTTTGAATAGGAAGATCTAAAATGTGTTTCTATTGACAGCTCTTTTTGATTATGAATTCGCTATTTTTATGAAAGAAAGAGGACTGTATACCTATAAAACTTTACAGTGTTGACCTTTGCAAACACATGACTTCAATTGTTTTGATCACGACGACTCAGATACAAGTGAACAAGCCCCAGACCTAGCAGTTTCTGACTAAGACATTCAGTCCTAACAGGAACAAAACCAGAAATTTCTCCATGTGTCTGTAGACACTAAACCTCAAGATGTCTGCTAACATTTTACAGTGTTCCACTGTTCCCTCAAGTTTGTTTCCCAGCCATGGAAAATGCCCATGAGAAAAAGTTTTGCAATTGCTAACTGTTAGTCACTTTATATTTCCTGTATTCCTTATTTAATTTCTCTGGTAGCTGGCAATAGTATCTAGGATGCAAGTTGTTGAAGGATATTCGGGAAAACCCACATAAATGTCTAAGATGAGGTTTGGCAAGCTGTGGGTCTTGGTGACCAAACAATGCTACAACTAGAGATTTCATCAAACAGAGGAGGCAGGAAATCCCCACTGCTGCCAAACACCCACAGAAACCCGCCGGAGTCGCAGGATCACAGTTGTTAAAATTGATTCTACACAGTTTTTAATTTGATTAGGGTGCTGGAATAAAAGTTGGGACCTGAATTTTAGATGCAATGAGATTTCTTTTAAAATGATCATCTTAAGGGTCTTTTATAAGGAAAAGCCTGTCAAAGTTTCCTGCACCAGCTTCTCGTTGAAAAGCTCAGCCATCCTCCAACAGGATGAAGCGTGAGTGTTGGGAGGGAAGGTCTTAGCCTGACAAATCAGCCCATCAACCATGGTAGTCGGGGGGATGATGGATTCAAAGTTGTGCTTTTCTCACACTCAGGAACCTAATGGACAGGAATTCTAACTTAAGACAGCATTTTATACTTGGAGGTATTATATTTATCTTAATCACTGTAAAAACAGTTGGATGTGTTCTGAATTTATCCCATACAAGATGTTTTAACTGTAAGTTTTAATTACTGCAAGGCACCTTTTCCTTTATTTTGTTTTGTTGTGGTTTTGATCTAAGAATATGACCAAATTCTGTTCTAGAATCTGATAACATTTTTATTAGTGAAACATATATACTAAAAAAGGAAGTTTATTGTCCTGCTATTTCTTTTCTCCATTGATACCTGTTAATTCCATCTTACTTGTATCATCCTGGTCTACTTTCTCGGTCAGATTTTTTGATATTTGATTCTATCATTTTAGGAAGTATAGAGGTCACGAGTTATCACTATGTGTGTCTATTTGCTAGGTTTCTACCATTTAATACATTTTTTATTGTACTAATTGGATCATGAATTGAATATTATGTTTTTATTGTTTACTAGTCTGCCATTATACGGTGATTTTACCTGTTAATTCTTCTTGCTGTGGCATTGATTTAATCTGATACCGTGGTGATTGGCTCTGCTTTTCTTAAATTTGTACAGGCATCTAAGAATGTAGACCATCTCCTGACTTTAAAGGTTGACATCTGTTAGTGTTTATGTAACATCTGTAGACAACAGATTGTTGGATTTTGCTTTATAGTGAAGTTCAGACTATTTGCTCATAGTGTTATAGTTATATTTCCAAATTTACTTCTTCAGCTCCAAACTCTCTCCTGAACTCCAGAACTTGGATGTCTAATGGGCATCTCACACTTAACATGTCAAACAGATTTTTTTTTTTTTTTTAATTTCTACCCTATAAGCCTTCTTCCTCAGGTTTTCCCATCTCAGTAATTGGCAGCACCACTCACAGTATTGTTTGGGTCAGACACCACCCAGGAGACAACTTTGACTTCTCTCTTTTGCTCACACTCCGTATCCAATCCATCAACAAGTCCTGGTGGCCCTTCAAGATCGTCTCTCATCTCACTGCTCTTCACCACCTGTGTTGCTCTGACACCCAGGCAAAGCCACCATCCCCTCTTGCCTGGAACACTGAGTAACCTCCTCTCTGGTTTCCTTGCTTCTACACTTGCCAGGAACCGACCTGCAGTTGTACATGGCATAGTCAGAGAGATGCTTTAAAAGCATGTCATTCCCCTGTAAAGAAGCCATTTGACAGCATCCCAGTCAGAATCGTCAAGGCCTCATGTGGTCTGGTCCCTCACTCCCCACCTAACTCTGCTGTGACTGCTCCTGACTTCCTGCAGTTTTTTAAAAAGATATTTTTTGCCTCAGGCTTTTGTATTTGCAGTGGCTCTCTCTGCCTCAATCTTCTTTTCCCCATCTTCTCACGGCTTGTTTCCATCATTGTTTCTCTGCTCAAACCTTACTTCTTCAAAGAGGCCTCTTTTGATCACTCTGTTTTTTTCTGATTGGTCACAATCAGAATAAAACCGAAATCTGAAAGCATATGGAAATTGAAAAGAGATAAGTCTATCAAATCAACAAAATGCAAAGCTAGTAATATCAAGTTATTAATTAGAAAATTAGACAACAGAGTGCTGAAAGTTATAAGAAAGCATGCATAGAGTTTCAAAAGAATGCTAGACTACTAAAGAATAATTGGGAGAGAGAAGAGATTGTGACCACTGTTTCACTAGTCTTTGTGGATTATTTCACCTTTCTAGTTCTAAGAATATTCTCCATTGGCCTTTGAAGAGAAGTGTCAACTTGGTTGGATTCTGTATAGAGGGTAGGAACTTTTCTCTTAGTTTTAATGTTGGGATCATTTTAATATATGCATGTGTTTTCATTTTTTCATTTTTTAAAAGTTTTGGTCTGAAAACTTAAGAAGTGGATGTGTGGGTGTTTTGTTTTTGTTTTTAAAAGTATTCCTGAGACGAATTCTATGCAACCTAATAATGATACTAGGATTTTATTTCATTTAGAAAATACTTGTTTAATTTTTTTCAACTTTTATTTTCCACATTGTTGACCTTTTCTAATTATTCTGGTGTATTTGTTTGAAACAAATGGATTTCTTTGGATTCATTCTCTAAGACTTTTAATATCTCTTTCCTTGTTATTGTCTATTTGTTTAATTTGGCAGGATATTGGATTTGCTATATACTCAGCACAGCTAATTCTTTGCTCTTTTCATCCATTTTGCTAGTTTCAGCTACTTTGGGGATATTTTAAAAATATTTATTTACAAATTTAGCAGTTTTTTCTATATTGAAAGGTGTCACTTTTGAAACTGGATATTTTGTTTCATATTCTAAAATACTTTGATATGACTCATCTTAGTGATTAGTGAATCTAGGAAGGTAGCCAATTTTACTGTTATCTTCTGGTCCTTTATGGCTTCTCTTATTCTTTGAGTCCATTATTTACTCATTCATTCATTCCACAAATATTTATTAAAAACTTCCTCTGTTTCAGGTAGTTGCTGGAAATACATCAATGGACAAAGTCCTGCTCTCAAGGAACTTACATTCTAGTGCATGGGAGGCATCTATTAAATAAAATGTATTTATACCAGGTGAATAGATGATAAATGATTAAGAAGAAAAACACAGCAAGATTGGGGGACAGAGTAGAACTGGAGGGTCTCCTTTAGATGGATGGTCATTGGTAGCCTCTTTGATAAGGTGAAATTTAAGGAAATCTAGATGAGGGTGAACTATGAGAAGATGTAGGGAAGAGTGTTCCGGGAAGAGTCAGAGGACAGTATGTGCAAATGGCCTGAGGCAGCAGCGAGCTTCGTACGTTCAAGGAAGAGCGAGCAGTGCGGGCCAGGGGATGGTCAGCCCTCAGAGAAGCGGGCCATGGAAGGCCACTCTGCCCTTGCTCATGATGTGCTTCACACTGTTCTGAAGACACATCATCCTCGTGCCTCTCGCTCTTGCCTTTCTCTATACCTGGGTGTTCCATCCCAGACTGTTCTAGTAGTTTGTCCTTCCTCCTTGGGTGGTGTCCTGTGTCATCCCCTTCCTCATTATTTGGTGTTACAGCATCTCATGGCACCTATTACAAGCAGTACATTTGTTTACTTCTGTATCCCATGCACCCAACCCACACATTCATGCCAAGACTGTCAGACCATGTTTGTTGGATTGTCACTGTGGTCCTGGTACCTAATACAGGCCTGGGCTTAGCATGCTCCTAACGAGTGTTTGCTGAGGGAACAAACCAAGACAATCGTCTACTGGTAAATGTGTCCTGAGTAGTTAAATTCAGTTTATAAAAATGCATTCCTCTTTTACTGGCAGGAGAGAAAGAGGAGAAGAAAAGAAAAAGGCAGTCATATCCAAATATAACCCTACCTCTCATTTTGTTATCTCCACCTCCCATATTTATTACTAAATAATGTAGCTAGTTTTTCTGGGATTCCCCTATTTGGCATCTTGCTGTTCCCATGACCTTAAAACATATCCCTGGTGAATACCAAGCTCTGTTGTTTGGTTACCACATGGATCGAATTCCTAGCCAACTTATTTTCCCAGTGTTTCCTGATTTTCTTTTCACATATTCTTCATAACATTCACCTTATAAGGCATGTAATTATTTCTGCTCCGATTTACAAAAAGAAAAAAGTGAAATTAACTGTTCATGGCTAGGAAGTACACCCACAAGCTTTTATTAAGTTGTTTATTCATCAATTCTGCCTGTCTTCGTCGTGTGGTCACTGTGTACCAGTCATTGGGCTCAGTCCTGGGGGTCCTGGGGAGAGCTGAGCAAAACAAGCACAGCCCCTGCCTTGCCCAAGCTTGTGCTCTGCTGCAAGACAGATATTAAAAATTAGTTACATAGGAAATTATTGAATTACAATCTTTAAGTGATACACAAAGAAGTATAAGATGCTATGAAAGTATCTAACAGTGCAATCTGAGCTAGTCTTACGGGTCAAGGAAAGCTTCTGTGCTAGTTGTTTACCCAATAATCATTCTTCCCTTTTTTGTAACTAACAGAGCCCCAATTTTGTTTGGTTTGCAATATATTTTTGCGGCTTTAAAACAAACAAACAAACAAACCTCCATTTTTGTACCCCCCTTGCAACCAGGAGTGCCTTCCTGACAGCCTGAACCACTGAGACAGTGCAAGTGTGCTGGAGATGGCTGGGCCAGGATGGCTCTCCAGATAAAGACACCGCCTCTTGGTCCTTGTCTCTTTCTTCTGCTTCCTGTCTGATAGGGGGTGACCACGTAGTGACCACGAGGATTGAAGTCCCAAGCTAAAGAGGGTCAGGCAGAAAGATAAAAAGAGCCTGAGGCTTTGATAGTATCTAGGAACTGTTGCACCAGCCTGGATTTTCTTGTTAGGTGCTAACAATGAGGCCCAATTTGATTAAGCTACAGTAGATGGGTTTCTATTACATACATTCAAATGCAAATCCTTACTGATACAGCTTATTTAAGGAATGACATTTAAAAGGGGCTTTGAAGGGTGTGGGAATGGAACCCCCAGAGAGAGCGATTCCTAAGTGCTCTGCTCAGACCTAGGGCTTTTGAACATTAAGGATTTATCATCAGAGTTCAAGGGTGTTGGACTAGGACAGTTTGTACCTCTAGAACTGATGTCAGAAATAGGGAACAGAGGAGGAACCTGCAGGAGAAAATAGTAATACTAATAGTAAAAATAATGTAATAGTAGCTGACAGTGTGCCAGACACTGAAAGTTACATGTATCACCTCACTCAGTCCTCACAGCATCTCTGGGAGGAAGGCGCTTTCTTTATCCCCACTCCACAGGTGAGAAAACTGAGGCAAGAGAGATTAAGCAACATGCCTGAGATTGCATGGCTAGTAAGTGGAAGGGCTAGGATTTGAACCCAGAGCCTGAGATCCTACATTCATAATAGGCAGGGCTTGAATGAAACCTGAGAAAAATCACTCCTGTGTCCTCCTCTTTGCTGAGCAGGAGGAGTTCTGAAATGCATGCACAAACGTGATGTGTGGACTGTTCTTACAGTGGAGTGTCTTTCTGGATTCCATTCCTCATTGCTGATAAGCTCATCAGGTGGTGGTTCGGAAAACCTTCATGTGGGTCCATCTGTTTTGCTGTTTGGGGATCCCTACTGAATTCATGCTTCCTCCCAGTATAAGACATAGCAGTTTTTGCTATACTGCACCTCCTATTGATTTAAACCAAGTTGTGATAAGAATAATTATCCCAAGTACACGCAGGGCCCGTTCCAGCTCTAGACTCTGGCTTAGTTTGCCCGTCACTGATCTTCCTGGGATGCCCCTCTGATAATCTTATTCCCACCCCTTTAGGTCTGACACAGGACAAAGTCAGAGAGTTGTCCAGGGACTAGTACTTACTGGTTCAAAAACTGTTACCAGTCAGTGAAGAGTAGAGAAATAGTCAGTGTTTAGACACTTTTTAGCAATTTAGCATTACCCCAACCCCCCAGCCTACGGTCAATGAAGTATCCTTGTTGACAGGGTGTCTTAGTTTGCCAGGCTGCTATGACAAATATCACAAAATGGGTTGGCTTACACAACGGGAATTTATTGGCTTACATTTCTGAGGCTAGGAGATCTGAAATCTATGGCAAAGCAGTGCTTTCTCCCGAAAATCTGTGGTGTTCTGGTGCCAGCTACTGGCAGTCCTTGGGTTCCTTGGCTTGTATCTTTGCCTCCCATCACATGGCGATGTCCTCTCCTTTCTGGCTCCTGTGGCTTCTGGGTTCTCTTTGTAAGTCTTCCAGTAGTCTTTTATAAAAGCTCACCCGGCTTCATTTCCTACACCCTAACTAAAAATAACGTCTTCTAAAGATCCTATTTGCAATAGGTTCACACCCACAGGAACACCGGTTAAGATTAATAATATATGTTTGTTGGGTACATAATTCAACCTACCACACAGGGTATAGACCATTTTGGGTGTCACCTGTAGCATGAGCTTGTTATAGTCATGGGCGTAGGATCACTTGTTGGTCCATGATAGATTAGAAATTAAAACAAAGCAAAGCAAAACAAAAGTTCTCCTTCACCACGTTTAGTTTGAGAATCTGAATCTGAATGCTCTATAACCCACATCAGTTTTTTTTCTACTGGTGAATCACCTTGCCAAGTCAGTCTGTAGCGTATAGTCTAGCATTTCTTGATTCTATAAAACCTTTTCTAATTGTCTTTTAGTCTTATTCTAGTTGTTTCATCTACAGAGGTCTTACCATCGTGTTTGTATTGCGGGGACCGTGAGGGCAGGGGGCCACCCCCATCTCCTGCCACTCCCAGAGCACTTAGGAAGCTACTGACTGCACGCTGCAGGCACTCAATTCTCTCTCTCTCTCTTTCTTTCTTCCTTTTCCTTTTTCCTTTTCCCTTCCCTTCCCTTCCCTTCCCTTCCCCTCCCCTCCCCTCCCCTCCCCTCCCCTCCCCTCCCTTCCCTTCCCTTCTCTTCCCTCATGATTCAAATCAAGAAATGAGGAGCGTTGGACAGGAGGAGGAAAAGGGTCAGCTTTGCCTCATTTGATGCTAGAAGGGGAAACATCTCTCATAATTTCAGTTTTGGAAACCCCAAATCAAGGAAGATGCACCAGGCACCCTCAAGTAATGGTCATTTGCCAGACCCTATTATGTGCCAGGCATAGTGTGAGCTGCTTTGACATACATTATTTAATTTAGTCTTTTCACCATTTCTTGAAAGAGGTGTATTAGTTTCTCAGGCTGCCGTAACAAATTGCCACAAACTGGGGGGTGGGGGTGGGGGCTTAAAGTTGCAGAAATCTATATTCTCACAGCTCTGGGGGTCAGAAGTCCAAAGTCAAGGTGCCGACAGGGCCCCGCTTCTCCTGGGAGCTCCAGGTGAGGTCTACTCTAGCCTCTCCCACCTTCTGGGGGCTGCTGGGGTTCCTTGGCTTGTGGTCACAGGATTTCCCGTTCTGCCTCTGTCTTCATGGGTCCTTTCCTTCTGTGTCTTCTTTTCTGCCTCTTATAAGGACAGTCATCCTTTTTTTTTTTTTTTTAATTTTTTGTTCACTGTTTTTTTAATCAATTATTTAGGTAACGAGGTGGTTATGTTCACTACAGTGTATGAAACATCACAATATCATACTGGGAAGGTACTGTCAGTACACAGTTGGATCAGAGCTAGACAGTTTCGACAACAAACCATTTTGCATTCTTCATTCCCTATCATTTAACAGCCCCCACCCCCCCTTCCAAACCCAGTAAAGGAACAAATAGGACTCATCCTTGAATTTAGGGCCCACTCTAATCCAGGATGATCTCATCTTGAGATCCTTAATTACATCTGTAGAGACCCTTATGCCAAACCAGATCACATTCTGAGGTTCTGGGTGTGTCTTTTTGGAGGGCCACCATTCAACTCACTACCATTTTACAGATGAAGAAATTGAGGTGTCAGAGAGGTTAAGCAACTTGCCCAATGTCGCACAGCTAGTAAGCAGTGGAGGTTTGTTTGGCTTCACATCCTGTGTACCTTTGATTATTCTTGTTATTACTTAGTAACAGCATTTACTGCTGAAAGGGAATGTTACTGGACTTAGAAAACATTTTAAGTGTATGCTGTCATTTTTCTAAAATAACTTTCTCTGTAATTGTTTCAAGTCTTATGTTTCCATGAAAGCTTTTCCTTTATCTGCTTAGCTGTTAGTACAGTGGAAGAGCTGCACTCAGTTTAGTCTGTCCAGCAAATTGCAATTCCAGCTTTACCTTCGCATCTCTTGGGAGAAGAAAGAGACAAAGCCCTCTTCTCTGGGTCTAATTAGGCTGTAATTCAGCCTCCTAACTATGGAGGTTGGGACATGCAGCTTTAGCAGAAATGTCTGTCCCGCCTTTGAGAAGGGTAGATTTGTTACAGGACTCTCCAGTGTGGCTTTGGTATGGGGTTTTCAAATGCAGCTTTTTGGTTCTTTGAGGAGAATAGCTTTTTAGTGTTTTTGGTAGCTTTCAAAGGCTCTTATTATTTTATCTGAATATATATTTGCTTGTAATTTAATCAGCTTTTGAAAATTATTTTAACAACTTGCTATCCAGAGTTAGAATTAGCATTGCAGTTCAGAAAAGATAAAGACACATTTACTGTCTACTAAGATACTTAACCTGGTCATTTAATTTTCTTGTAGAACATAAAATTGTAATTTTATCCCTTTAAATGTATTTTAAAAGACTGAACTGACTTACTTAAAGGATACGATTCCCAGCGAAAGCAATCATTCCTAGGCAGGACTTTTAAAATGTAAATTTTGATGAAATTTTCTCTTTACTGTCAAATAAAAATTAAGATAATGATTGAAAGAGGTAAAATGGAGATTTTTATGGTATTTGAGTCTCTAAATCAGAATCAGGTCTAGATTTTTTAAAAATAATTTCATGTTTTTAAAACGAGATCACTAGGAATTGTCTTTTCAATGTGAATTCTTCAGTCCTTAACAAATTCAAAGTAATTCAAACTATGGAAAAGTCGTTAGGGAATTAATCTCTGTCTGATATATTTTGTTTACTTTGTAGGTAATTAAAACAAAACAGAACAATAGTGATTCAGGATGTTGTTAGAAGGAGGGGAAGGAAAAAGTCAATGTCCCTTTTAGGAACCCAGGTGATCCACTGAGAAGCAGTTGCCTTTGAATATATGTGTACGTATTTAAGTAATTTTTCTCTGTTGTGTCACCCTTCTTTTAACCCCTCCCTTTTGACTGGTGACCAGAGCCCTGAATTCTGTCTGCTGAATGACCTTCTAAATCTGTCCCTTCCTCTCCACCCAGCTGTGCTGCGGCTACTCCGTTTCTGGCCTTAGCAGCTGGTATCCTGGACCCCAGGAGCTGCTCCCCTTCTCCAATCCCCTTCCTCACAGCGGCCAGAGTGATGGCTCCTTTGGAAACGTAACACCTGATTGTGTCACTCTGCCCCTTATAATCCTTCCATCTTCATTTCTCCCAGGAGTTAAAAAAAAAAAAAAAAAAAAAAAAAGACCAAATAAAACACAGACTCCTTCTCCAGGTACATAGAGCCCTTTAATCCCTGCCTACCCTTCCTTCTTCATTGCTGGTGTTCCAGGCTCAGGGAAAACCAAATGCCCCTGGGTCTCTTCTTTGGCTCCAGCTGTGCTCTTGGTCTAGAATGCTCTTTATCTGGCTGCCTCCCCTCTCCCAAGGGCTCAGCGAAGTCTTTGGCATCATGATCTCCTCGGGGAAGCCTTTTTTGATAATCTCTTCTCTCTCCCTCCCCCTGCTTCTATTTATCCAGAATCCCGATAGATTTTTAATACTAATCTAGGTTACATAAGTTTTAGTTCTTATATTTGTATCTGATTATTGTGTTCTAATAACCATATTGCAAAGTGGTTAAACACCTCAAGCTCTGAAGCCTGATTCCAGTTCTGGCTTTGCAATTTCCTAGCTGGGTCAACTGAGCAAATTACTTAAACTGTCTGTTACTACAATTTACTCATCTGTAAAATGGACATCATAATAGTGTCCAGATTAAATGAACCAATTCATGTAAGGCTCTTAGAACATTGGCTGGGAGGAGCTAATATTTACTGGGAACTTTCATGATTGCATACAGAAGCCATTGTGTTAATTGCACTGATTGTATTTGAGAAAATACTTTTAAATAATTTTATGTATGTTATTATTATATTTGTTTGTAAAGTACAATGTTAAAATAAAATATGATACTCGGGAAGAAAAGTTCAACACAGTTTTTGAATTTTAGTAATTTTAGTGAGAGCCTTGACTGGTAGATTAGCTACAATTTATTAAACAAACTTATTATTTCTGAAGAATCCAGTGCATAGATTAAATGCCTCGTGTGAAGTGGTGTTAAAGTGCACAGCAGAATCAGAAGTGAGAAATAAAGACTTATGATGCATGATTCTTACTAATCGCTATATTACCTTCCAAAAACGTTGTGCTAATGATACTCTTAACAACAGTGAGAGTGTTTATTTCTGCCTTGTTTTTGCTATCAATGAATGTTATTCTTGTTTTTTATCTTCGCTAAATTCATAGGCAAAAAAAAGAGAAATGAAGAAAGTATATCTTGCTCTTATTTACAGTTTAATTTATTAGCTTTTTGTAAATGTTTGTATTTCAGATTCCACTATTTTTATGATCACAGGATTTTTAACAACCAAAAGTTTTCATATCTAACAAATTTGTTTAAAAAAAAACCTACAGAAATTAAACACGAGGAGAAAAATCCCATTAGATACTGCTAATGCGTCTGTCAAGGAAGATTAATAAAAATCACAAGAATGTAAACTCCCAAATCTAAATACTAACTTGAAAAGAGGACAACAGGAATATCAACACCTGGAATTAGAGAAACTTAGTTTGGAACTTTTTCTTTTCATTTACTGGATAGGAATGTGCGGAGTTGAGTAATACAGTTTAAGATCTTAAACTAAGCTTGAGAAAGATGTCTGATACATATTATTTGTGAACCAACTCAAAATTTCATGTTGCTATGTTTTGGAAAATGACCAGAACTATTAATTCCTTTTTTTATCCAAAAAGATATATGAATTAGAAAAAAATAATACATAACTTTGTAACGATTGGTGGTACTATTTATCACCTCATATAGTCTTCTTATTCAGTGCTCTTTGGAATGATTATGTATGTATAAAGGAATATTGTGCACGCTTATGAGGATTTCCACCTGAGATAATTTTTTTTTTTTTTAATATAAATAATCTTCTTGGTGCAAAGTAGAGTAGAACCCTAAAGGCCTGTGGGTAGGAAGGGGTTAAACGTGATCCTTGCTGCGTGAGCTGGGACTGCAGGGGCTGGACGACTTCTCATTAGACGACAACCAGTCTTTCAGGTTGGACTGGGCTTTGGAATGGCTGCTCTTTTGTTCAAGAAGAAAAAGAGTTTTAGATCTGGCTGCTCTCTCAGACGTGACTTGTAGAAAATGAATTCTAGACTTTCTAGCATTAGAAAGTGAGGCCAAGGGCTGCAGGGCTCTTGAACATTCCCTGTGCATCGGAGACCGCAGCATCCCTGATTTGCTAAGCTCACGAGTAATCACAACCATTGCAACTGAGCCTGCACAGGTTTAGCGTCCCAACATACCCTGCCTATCAGGGACAGATTCGGGCGTTTGTCATTCTTTACACAGAGCCATTTATTCACTCTTAAGAAAAGTGATGTTGAAGTTGCCTTTTTTACTTTCAGATGATTTTGTTTGCTGACTTTATATTTTGGAATCCACTTATTCATTAATATTTCTAATGGCCACCATCTTTGTGTGGATTGCTTCTTGCAGCAATTTTTTTTTCCAGTTGTTTCATTTAATCTGTGACTATTGGTTAATTAAAAGGACGTGAATTCCTAGTACTTTTAAGTCCAGGCCTGAAAGAAGGAATAAATTGCATGGTTCATTCCTGCCATTCTTTATCCCTCCCTTCCTTCAAAATTATAATCCTAATTCATTCTGGAAGGTTCTTAATCTCTAGTGAGCCCAGTGTAGGTTCATTTTGAATCAAATAGACTAGTTCCTTAACTCGTATTCCTTAGGAATTTACCTACTAAGCGCTAAATGAATGTCCTCTCAACTTGTGTATTATTCTGTAAATGTTCTTGAATTCCATATTTGTACACGTTCTCACCACCCAGGTATGGGCTTGTCAAATCCTCCAGTCTCAAATTTACAAAGGAAAAAAGTAGGAAAGAGAAGTTACTGATCAGAAAGGAGAGAAAGAGTAATGCAATTGGAATGTAAGTTTAACAAGAAATTTGTGATTTAACGAAAAGGGCAATAGGCTAGAAGTCTAAAAAGTTGGGTTCTTGGCTTACCTCTTGACTTAGTAGTTGTGGGAAACTGCAAAACTTCCTTTAACCCCTCTGAATCCCTACTTTCTTCATTGTAAAATGAGAATTATAATACCTGTCTGGTTTATTTCCACAGGATAGCTGTGAGACTCAAATGATATTCTGCTTGCAAAACCACTTCGTGAATTCTAAATCTTTTTATAAAAATAATATGTAATTACCATCATGTTTGAAAGAGAATATAGAAGACAGGCAGGAGAGGACGTCCAGACTAGGAATTCATTCAGGAGTGAGGTCGTAGCAGGAAGTGCGAGGTAATTTAGATGACCATTCCTCAAGGAGGTTTTCCCTGACCCTCTCCCTGCCCCAGGTCTGGGCTCCCTGCTCCTTAGATGTACCAACAGCCTTCTGTCCTCTTCTGCCCTGTAGCACCTGCTGGATGGTGCAATGGTGCCTGTTTACGAGACTGTGACCCTTGAGGTCAGGAACCTGGTCTTATTCATCATTGCATCCCCAGAGCCTGGCACTGTCCACACAGTGGGCACCTAATAAACAAGCAAAAGTATTTTTTATAAGTAAAATCCTGAATGAGGCATTAAATCAGACAGGGCTGCTTGATACTTAATGCTCTATGGTTTAGTCAGTGGATTGGAATCAGGCTTTGGTGTCAGAAAGACTAGATTTCAGGTTCCCCCTATCACTTCTTAGCTGTGTTAGCTTAGGAAGATGCTTAACCTCTCTGATCTTCAATTTCTTCATTTGTAAAATGGAATAAACATGCCTTCATGGACTTTATCTTCTTCAATAACATTAAGAAGGCATATTTTTTGTTATTTATTAATTGCATGTTTTATTTGGCAAAGGCTCTAAAATATTTTGTTTCTACTATTCCTGCAAAATAAATAAGATGTTATTTTAAAATAGTTGCAATATGTTTCTAAAATAATTGATAAAATTTTAGTAATAGAATCTTTTTCATCTTTGCTCATATACAACCTAACCTCTCTTTTTGTTCAGGTGGTTGGATGCCTTAAATCAAAAAGGTCTGAGGAAACGAGGGACCCTGGATGAGGGTAATGATGTCACATAAATCCACATTGCATCCCCAGTGTGTACATACTGCCTGTCACAACTAGCCGAGTCCAAGCACCTCAGCTCTGGCCTCCTAACTTAGCTCCCTGCCTCCATTCTTGCCTGCCTCCAATTCACTTTTCATGATTAGGCTCAACCTTAAAGAAAATGCAAACCTGACCTTGTCACTCCTCACCTAAAGCTGCCAGTGACTTCTTACTGAAGTGCAAGGTCATCCCTGCCTGCTCAGGGCTCTTTCTCCATGTGTTCTGGGAGTGCCCCACCCCCCACCCCCACCATCTCACTCTGTCTGTCTGTCTGTCTGTCTGTCTCTCTCTCTCTCTCTCTCTCTCTCTCTCTCTCTCTCTCTCCCTCCCTCTCTCTCTCTTGCTCTCCCTCCCCTACTATACAGCCTTACCAAACTTCTTTCAGTTCCTCCAGTGACCTGGGGTTCAGCTCTTTCAACCCCAGACCTTGACCGTGCTGTTTCCTTTGCCTGGAAGCATCCCTTCTCTCTTTGTCTGGTCTCAGTTTAAGTGTCAGTTTTTTCGTGGTGGCCCTTACCTGACGCCTCGATTAGACTCAGTGTCCTTGCGACATGCTTCCTGAACATCTCCTTTCTTGACACTTTTTAATGCGTCTTCTCTAGACTCGATTGTGAGCCATGAAGGTAGGGAACACACCCCTTTGCTCCCCCTCTGCTCCCCGAGAACCTGCCTAGCACAGTGTACTCACACGGGAGATGTGCCAGTGGGTTGATTTACATAGAAATGAAATCACCACCTATCCCAAGGTATCATATTTAATCTCCTATTCTTCTATTCATCCATTCACTCAGTAGGGGCTTATTGAGCTCCTATTTGTGCCGGGGACTGTTCTGGGAGCTGGGGATACAGCAGTGAACAAAACCACCCCACATTCTTGCCCCCATAGAGTTTACATTCTAGTGGGGGGAGACATTATAAATTAAGTAAAATATACAGTGTGTTGGATGACAGTAAGTGTGGGAGAACGTAAAAGCAGGCAAGGAGTATCGGGAATTCTGGTGTGTGATGAGGGACATTTCTGTTTTTAACATGCTAGTAGGGAAGGCTTCACTGAGCTACCATCTGATCAATACCTAAAGGTGGTGAGGAAGTGAGCTAGTGGGGTTCTGGGGGAAGAGCATTCCGGGGAGAGGGAGCAGCAGGCAGGGCAGGGGGTTGTTTTCAAGAAATAGTGAGGCCAGTGAGCTGGAGCAGGGAGATGAGCTAGGGAGGGAGGGAAGGCAGTGAGGTCGGGAAAGGGCCTCGCAGGTTGTTTTAAGGGCTTTGGCCTTAACTCTGTACGAGACAGGAGCCAGTGGAAGGCCTGAGCAGAGGAAGGGCATGATCTGACTTACATTTTTAAAGGATCCCTCTGAACCGTGTGGGGAGAATTGACTGAAGGGAGGCAAGGCAGAGAGCAGGGAGACCAGTGAAGAAGCTTTGCAGTTATCCAGGCATGAGATGGTGATGACGTGCACAGGGAGTCAGTGGTGGAGGTGGTGAGAGGTGGGAGGATTCCAGATCTGCTTTGAAGGAAGGACCAACAGGATTTGCTGATGGATTGGATGTGGGATTTAAGGGAAAGTGGGAGTCAAGGAAGACCCCCAGGTTTTGAACCTTGATGACCAGAAGGCTGCGGTTGCCAGTGACAAGATGAGAAGGATGCTGGTGAGGCAGGTTTTGGGGGCAGGTGAGCAGCTCAGTGTCCACATACTTGAGATGCCTGTAGGTATCCAGTCTGGTTCTTGTTGTTGTTCTTCGTTTTTTAATTTTTTTTATTATGGTGACATGTATATAACATGATGTTTCCCATTTTCACGCTTTTCAAGTATATAATTCAAGGGTTTACTTAATTACATTCACAGTTTTGTGCTACTTTTACCACCATCTATTACCAAACTTTTTCCATCATCCCGAACAGAAACTCTGCACCAATTAAGCATTAACTCCCCATTCCCCACCCCCACCCATGGTACCCTGTAATCTTCTTTCTGTCTCTATGAATTTGCACATTCCAGTAATTTCATATAAGTTAGATTTTATAATATTTGACCTTTTGTGTCTGGCTTATTTCATTCAACATGATGTCTTCCAAGTTTCATCCATGCTGTAGCATGTATCAGAACTTTATTCCTTTTCATGGCTGAATAATATTCCAGTGTATGGATGGACCACATTTTGTTTGTCTGAGCTCTTACAGGGCTCCAGTGATTTAATTAAGACCCACGCTGAATGGATGGGGCCACACCTCCATGGAAATAATTCAGAGTTATCACCTATTGTTGGACGGGTCACATCTCCGTGGAAACAACCTAATCCAAAGGTTCCAGCCTAATCAAGACTACAAATGTGCCACTACAAGATTGCATTAAAGAACATGGCTTTTTCTGGGGATATAATATATCCAAACTGGCACATTCTGCCCCCTGGACCCCAGAAAGACATGTTCTTTCCAAATGCAAAAATACATTAATTCCATCACAATATAGATAAGTACAAAGTCTTAACATTCTCTGGCTGTGGACCTGTGAAACTCAGAACAAGTTATCTGCTTCCAATATACAAAGGAGGGACAGTCATAGGATAAGAATTCCCATTGCCATAGGGAGAAATTTGAAGGAAAACTGGGGGCTGGGGTTGTTGGACCAAAACAGTTCCAAAAACCTGCAGGGCAAGCTTCATTAGATTTCAAAGTCTGAGAGTCATTTACAGAATGACGTTTTATCCTTGGGGCTTGAGAGAACAGGAGCCCAATCCTTTTCCAAAGGCCTACTCACAGCAGCCTTTTTCTCTTCCAACACTGGGGTGAGTGCTCCAACATATCCACACTTTGGGGTGACCACCTTCTTCTTGGCCCCACCCTCCTCAAACATCTGGGTGCTGCCCGGACTCTGCCTCTCTGGGGTAAAGGCTCTCCCCTCTCTGAGCAGCAGGGTGGTGCCCAGGCTCTCCCCAATCCCCGGGGAATGTGCTCCACCCTCTCTGGGGCCTGGGGTGGCAGCACTCTTCCTGAGCAGCGAGTGGGAAGGCCTGTGCCCTGCATCCAGGGCAAACTCACCTTTTCCACCTGCATGGGTTGCTCTGCTCTCCTTGCCTAAGATTTCTTGATTCCAGACTTCAATTTCCATGATTCTGTCTTTGAAGAAATTTTTCCTTCAATTTGTTCCTTCTCTGTCCCCTCCAGTCCATACTGGCAGTGGCTCCATCTATACAGATCTCATAAAAATCTTGTTGGCTTGGCATGAAGCACACAGGGGTCAAAACTGTCAGATGACAGGAGTTTCCACAAATCCTTTCTAGACAACTTCTTCTCCAATCCTTGCTTGTACTGAAATGGCTGGCTGGCCCCAGTTTTCATTAAATCCTCACGTGGCACGCTGTCCTCTGGGGTTTCACTTCCTGGAAGCCCAGAGTCTTTCAAACCATCAGTTTCTGGTTTCTTTGTACCCAAGAGTTCATTTCTCAGCTTATCTGTGTCCTATCGCATTTTACTATAAGCTGCAAGGAGAAGCCAGGCTACATCCTCCACATGTAGTCTGGAGATCTCCTCAGCTAAGTATCCCAGCTTGTTGCTTTCAAATTCTGCCTTCCATCTGACACCAGGACTCAATTTTGCCAAATTCTCTGCCACTTTAAAACAAGGATCGCCTTTCCTCCAGTTTGCAATGACACATTCATCATTTCTGCACAAGGCCTCATCAGAAGTATCTTTAGAGCCCGTATTTCTACCAACAGTCTCTTCAAAGCAATCTAGGCCTTTTCTATCAAGCTGCTCAATTCCTCCAGAGTCTTCCCCTTATCCTTTTAAAAAGCCATTCCAACATGTTTGGTATTTGCAAACTCAGCAGCACCCCACTTCTCTGGTACCGAAATCTGTTCCGGTTTGCTAATGCTGCTGTTAGGCAAAATACTAGAAATGGATTGGCTTTTATAAAGGGGGTTTATTTGGTTACAGATTTACAGTTCTTCAGCCATAAAAGTGTTCAAACCAAGGCATAAACATGAGTATTCCTTCACTGGAGAAAGGCCATTGGCGTCTGGAAAACCTGTTAGCTCGGAAGTCATGTGGCTGATGTCTGCTTGCTCCCAGGTTGCATTTCAAAATGGCGCTCTCCAAAATGTCTCTGGGTTTAGCTTCTCCGGGCAAACTCTGGGCTAGTATCTCCAAAGCGTCAGCAAAAGTCTGCTTTCAGCGGCCATCTCCAAAATGTCTCTCTCAGCTGCAGCACTGAGCTCCTCCTGTCTGAGCTCTTACAGGGCTCCAGTAAACTAATCAAGACCCACGCTGAATGGGCAGGGCTCCACCTCCATGGAAATAATCTAATCTAAAGATTCCAACCTAATCAACACTAATATGTCTGCCTCCACAAGATTTCATTAAAGAGCATGGCATTTTGGGGGACACTGTGCATCCAAATCAGCACATATATTAAATACAGCTTACCTTATTTATGAAGACTTGGGATCAGCACTAGAACAGTAGTTGCTATCCATCTTGTATTCAGCGAATGTATCTTGAGGGCCTCTATGTGTCAGTAGCATTTCTGTTATAGAGATAGGTGAATGGGGTCTCTTGAGGGTGTTAGAGCTTTTTGCCTCTGCACTGGTCTACTCTAGATTTGGGTTCACATGCTATCTTTTATTAAAAGTTTGCTTTCTTTTCCCAGGCAGTTCTCACTTGTTTTCCATGTGTCTGTCCCTCTATGAATGTGATACATTTACTTTGTCACTTGTAGTTTAACTCCCTATGAAATATCTTTTTGTTTTCCTTTTTCCTTCTTTTCAGCTGAAGTAGCCAAAAAAGTGATTCTCAGGTAAGTGAAATGTTACTAACTTTACATTTTCCCTTCTGTAATTTTAGACTACTCTGCTTTGACCAATTTCCTGGTGCTCATTTTGGCATACCAATAGGTCAAGAAAGCTAAAGGGCTAGGATGATGCTGAAAAGCCATTAGTGGATTAGCGCTGACAGGATAAAAATAATCAAAAGAGTATATTCATTACTTATGCATATGTATTTCTTTAGATAATTTGTATACTTTTCCTCATATTATAAATTTTGCATATTTTCTACAAGAACAGTATTCTTTACATAGGAACTCCCATGCATTTTGTTGATAATATGTTGTGTTCCTCACAGGAAGAACCAGCTTAGGCAAAGTGTTATTGGAACTAAATGACCATGTATGCCACAAAAGTTAATGTGAATAAAGTAAGATATGTTGTTAGATGCTTCAATTCAGAAAATGGATTTATCACTAAGCTAACTTGAAAAAAATATTGCCTGGTCAAAAAATTACTTTTAACTAAGAATTGAATAATAAACCATAGTTCCAAAGATGCATGCATTCTTCTGAAGCTGGTGTACTCTGATTATTTAAAGGTAGTTGCTGAAATCCAAGTGGTTTTCCAGGAGAACTGGTATACCTTGATGAAGTTGTTCACACTCTTGAAATCTGAGGGAGTATTAGCTTGCATTTTCTTAGGCTCATTGAATTAATTCTGTCTCAGCCTAGAAGGGTTTGGTGGGTCAAACTTTTCATTTCAGTTGTATAGATGACAAGATTGTATGAAATTATGAGATTGTCCTGGTTGGAAAAGGAAGTCATTTCACCATATGAGCAAACACTAATATGTTCTACATCCTGAATCTCAAAATTGCTGAATATGCAGTGCTCATAGGATAAAAAAATTCCCTCAAATGACTTTTTTTAGTTGTTTATCCATTTATCTATTTTTGTCTTGTTTCATGTTGCAAAACAGAGCCAAAGCTTAATATTATTTTTAGCAGGGGATGTTAAGTGATAAATGAGGCTAGAGGGAAAGCAAAAAGACATGAATTTGAAGGAAAGAAAAGCATACATCCTTCCTAGACCTCCCCTGTCTGGAGGATGGAAAATGAGTTGGCAGTAGCCCTTTTTTTTTAAATGCAGGTCTGAAGGGAATTCGTTTCCCAGCTCCAGCTGTTCCGGTGTACTTTTCTTCTTAGTCTTTGCTCCCACGGCCTAAAAGCAAATACCAGATCTCAGCACCTACAGCCCCAGTCAAGAACTGCAGCTTCCCTGGCGTGTGACTCACAGGAGACAGTGAGCCACCTGCAGTGACAGCTGGCCAGGTGCCACCACCGCAGCCCAGCCCGCCTCCTTTGCTTCACCTGGCTGGCCTTGCTGGCAACGGTTACTCTCACCTTTGTGGGATAAGGAAGGTGGGATTTAGACACAGGCACTTTGATTCATTTTCATTAAATTATATTTCTCAGCTGCTACTCAAAAATCTTTGAAGACATGTAGTCTTAACTTTAAATTTTGGATATTAGGAGGCCAAGGCAGTTGAATGGGTCATTATTTAAAATTTGCCTCCATGTATTTTAGTGCCTCAAAGAATAAAGGTTGTGGTTAATTTGAGGCTTAGTTATTATTAGCTACTATTTAATGATAAATTTGAGGTGAGTTACCTTTCTAAGAACTTCTTTCTAAAATGGGGTGACCTCTTGCCTTTTTACTTTTGCTCTCTGCAATTTCTGTCCTCTGCACAAAAGCCAGTTCAAATCTTCACTAGAGAAAGGTGGAATACAGTTGCTGCCCTCAGAAAGCTTCCAAACCAGTTGTGGACATCGGATTAACACATGAGAACAGGATAAGGATTAACACACGAGTACAAATGAAATGCAATTTCAGAGAAAGTAGAAATAACTTTTTGCCTCAGCTTGCACACTACTGCCTATGTTTTTCAGCCTAGCCTTTTACTTAGTTTTAATGATGTTGTTGTTTCTTTTAAACTTGTTTTACTGGACTACAAACACCATGAATTAAGAGGCCACATTGTTTTCATCCTTCTTTCTCCTCCCTATTCTAGTACATTCACTCCCCCACCTACCCACACACAGGACTTGGTACCTTACACATGATAAACGCCTAATCAGCATTTGTTGATATAATTGAATTGAGGACAGCTTTGTTGGCAAGGTAGATAGAACTCGCTTTGCTTTTAAAAGGAAAGGGGGCAGTTGAATGGTGACTGATTGCCCCTGCATGAGTCATTTGTTCTGGGCCTTGAGGAGGATTCTGAGAAATCAACATCAAATGGGGAGGAATGCCAGGTTGGTGAGCTGGGTGTTAGTTTGACAAAATTTGGGGTCAGGAAAGAGGCCAGCCAGCCTGCAACAAAGATTTTGTTTTGGAGAATAATTGAGATATTGGGGTGGCTGGATATGATGGGAAAGCCTTACAGCGTAGCTTGTAGTTGGGATGTCTATCAAATTAATAGCACTTCTTCTTATTTCATACAGAGGATGCTGTCATCTTCCTCATCTGCCCTTTAGCTTGTCTATTCTAAGTGGGGTTGAGTGTGGGGTGGGGACTGTTAATAGGATTTCATTGTTTTTGTCTTTGAAGTGTTTTTCTGGAATTGTTTTTTTTTTTTTCAGGAGAGATGTTGAGTGCATTTTGAAAAACTATTTGAAAACAGAATGAGAAAATGAAGTTTTCCTGAATGACTTTATAGAAATGCTATGGACGAATAATATGAACTCTTTAAATTTAAAAAGAGATCTCAAGTTTGGAGCAACTGCTTGAGATAGGGAAAACAAGAGAAACAGCAGGTTTGTAGAAATAAATACATTCCCTTGGTGAAGTACTTGTGGGATTTCTAGGCACAAATAGCAAATAGGTATTTGAAATCAGGACTTAAACTCAAAGGAAGTCAGAGCTGGAAATAGAGATTTAGCATTCAAATGTGTTATTTATTTATTTATTTATTTATTTCCAATGAGGTGGATAAAGGTGCCTAAGGAGAGTAGGGAGGCCCTAAGCTGGGATCCATGGGAGCCTGGACAAATGGGGTTCTGGGCTCTGCAACCACCGGAAATTACTAGCAGTATTTTCTGTGAGTCTCCGCTTGGCATGCTATGATGGAGTGCTTCCGTATCTTTGATCAGGTTCTTAGTGGTATCAAAAGGTTAAGAAATCAGCGACGTAGGATGGAAAAGAGAAGAGCCAGAAAATCTGCACTCTGATGAAAAATCAGCATTTAAGGAACAATCAGAGGAAAGCCGCAGAAGGAGGCCAAAGAGCCAAGAAGGGCAGAAGTCCATCACGGAACTCTGAAGAATGTGGAAGGTGATGGCTAGCTAGACCAGCAGGGCTAAGTGGGGTCTTGAAGTTGGGTAGGATTAAAAGGACACTTGGATTAACTTTCTCCACTTTTGCATCATTTCATCTTTTCACAGTTCCCTACATGGTCTCTACATTCCAGCTAAAATGTTCTCTATGTGATGTCCTGTTCATATCATACCTTGTGCCTTTGTTCGTTCTTTTTTCTGCTTATCGGGCGTGCCTTCCTCCTCTCCTTTCTACCAACCCAGAATTATCTGAAGAGCTTTCCTGACTCATTATCTTTTCCATAAAAGAGCCCTTTCCTAATTACTTCCCCCACTGATCTTTCATTTACTTTGTACCCTTCCCTAGAACCTGCATAAACTGTCTAACTGTTTAAGGAGAGCAGTGTGGATGGAAGGCAGACTGTTGTAAGTAGAGAACAGGAATCAGAGAGCAGGGACATGTCCAGCCTTCTCTTTCTGGAAGCTTAACCTTTGACAACAAAAGTGAATATTTACTGAGTTCCTAAGAAGGTCCAGACAAGGTGCCTTTCACTGCAAACAGAAATGTGAACAAAGGTCAGACGGGATGACCAGGGTTATGAATCTTAGGAGAGAGACAGGCACTCGTCAAATAATGACACAAGTGAGTTTGTATTTCTACAAACAGGGTAAGTGCTTTGAAGGGAAAAAAAAATGTGTTGTACAAAAGTGAAACATGACCTAATCTGGGTGTCCAGGAAGGGTTCCTAGAGGAAGAGATATTTGAACTCAGACCCAAAGGGTGAATAGGAGCAAAATGGTTGGGGCTGGGGGCAGAGAGCAGAAGGTTCCAGACAATGGGGAAAGCAAGTGCAAAGCCTTGCCAATGTGGAGACAGACAAAGGAGATGGTGACAGCTGGGTGTTATAAATCAGGAGAAGGATTTGGGTCTAAGAGCAATAGGAAACTGATAACACAATTGGTTTTGCATTTTGAAATAAATTGGAAGACACCAGGTGAGACATAATGACAGATCAGACCAGACAATGGAGATGAAGAGAAGTGGATGGAGTCCAGAACTGTTTAGGAGCTAAAATTAGTACCAGAAGATAGGAGAGAGAGAGCATAGTAATTCAGGGATGTTGGGAAAATGTAAAGTTTTTTCTTCGGGTGCTGAATACTTAAACTTTTTATGGGCAAAGGGAACGAGAGGTGGAGAGAGAGAGCTTGAAGAAATAAAAAGCAGAAGGGAATATATGGGGACTAGGAACAGAAAGACTGATCTTCTAAGGTGAAAAAGAAAGGGTGGGCGAATAAATAGGTAGGCTTGTGGGTAGAAAGGAGGGAAGTTGAAGTTTGAGGAAAGAAGGCTCAGGAGAGTCCTTGGCAGGAGGCTGCGGCTTCCTGGGGAACAGGCTGAGCACCAGGCTCTGGGAGGAGAGCGGCAGGAAGCTCGGAGATCTGCCTGGAAGGGTGAAGTCACCTGCGGGTAACTCTAGAATGTGGGGGAGACTGAACCGTATTTGTGTACGTATTGCAAATCGGTTTATGTCATGGTGTGCATATTATATGTAAGTTATTCGTGCACAAGTACAAACCTTGCCTAACAGTATTTCAATTTTATAATTGGAAACAGAGTTGGGAGGATTTAAATCTCTAAATGTCAAAGCAGCAGACGACTCAAGCATTAATTGAGAAATCATCTTTTCCCTGGATTCGTGACATGGTTTGCTCTGCTGTTGGGATCTGGGTTGGTTGGGTGGTTGTGGTAGGGTGACAGAGAGGATTGGAGAGTTGCTTTATTACTTAGGAGCACTTGATAGTTTTTAATTCTCATAGTCTAGGTACCTATGGAAGTCTGTATTTCCAATGGCATGTTAGTTTTCATTTCATGCTAATAATTTAGTCCAGCCACAGGGTTATCAATGAAACTAAGCAATCTTTAAAAATAGACACATATTTTTAAGTTTAATATGAAAGAGTCAGAGAGAAATTGTGTGTTGGATCTATCAAACCAAGTGTGCTTATTTAATGTCCTAATTCAGAAAAAGAATTAGAGATAATTGGCCTTTTTTTTTTTCATTACTGTAAGGGACATATTATATTCCCTTGTTAAAAAACATAGTCATGGAATATCTGTTAGAATGGATTATTCTCTGGAATGTTGAGTGTTTTTGACACATCAAATTCTTTTCACCGAATCTGTGAGTGAATTTATATATATATATATATATGTGTGTGTGATTGTCTCTTATTCTTTTCCAGGCTGTATAAGTACAGCTTCATCACAAAGTTACTTTTCTCTAAGATGCATTTTCTTTGAATATCAGGGAGAGAAGGGTGGTGCCAGCTTGCCACATTGAATTATAATGACTAGTGCAGTACTGGCTGGAGGAGTGACCCTGTTTAGCAATTTAGCAGCTGGAATAATTTTCACTTCAACCCTTGGCAAATATTCAGCATGTACAAAAAGCTGTGGAGGGGACTTCAAGGCTCTACTCAATAGTTATCACTCTAAGAATTGCCAATAAACAATGGGTCTGCTCCATGTCTTGCCAAGATTTAGTTAACACTTCAGAGAGAAATTAAGTTATTAAATGAGTTAATACATCTAATTGCTTAGCACAATGTCTGGCACAAGGTAAGTGTTCAAAGAGTATTAGCTATTATTGTTTTTTTTTTTTAATTATTATTTAGAAGTTTTAACTTCCCAGAATTCAATTCAAAACACTATTCCTTTCACATAAACAAAATAATGCACACAAGAGATTCTGATGTGTGCCTGAAGAGGACAGGGACTTGGAGAAACTGTTCCAAACACTTTTTTTTTTTTTTTTTAATCATCATTTTATTGAGATATATTCACATACCACGCAGTCATACAAAACAAATTGTACTTTCGATTGTTTACAGTACCATTACATAGTTGTACATTCATCACCTAAATCAATCCCTGACACCTTCATTAGCACACACACAAAAATAACAAGAATAATAATTAGAGTGAAAAAGAGCAATTGAAGTAAAAAAGAACACTGGGTACCTTTGTCTGTTTGTTTGCTTCCCCTACTTTTCTACATATCCATCCATAAACTAGACAAAGTGGAGTTTGGTCCTTATGGCATTCCCAATCCCACTGTCACCCCTCATAAGCTACATTTTTATACAACTGTCTTCGAGATTCATGGGTTCTGGGTTGTAGTTTAATAGTTTCAGATATCCACCACCAGCTACCCCAATTCTTTAGAACCTAAAAAAGGTTGTCTAAAGTGTGCGTAAGAGTGCCCACCAGAGTGATCTCTCGGCTCGTTTTGGAGTCTCTCTGCCACTGAAGCTTATTTCATTTCCTTTCACATCCCCCTTTTGGTCAAGAAGATGTTCTCCATCCCACGATGCCGGGTCTACATTCCTCCCCGGGAGTCATATTCCACGTTGCCAGGGAGATTCACTTCCCTGGGTGTCTGATCCCACGTAGGGGGGAGGGCAGTGATTTCACCTTTCAAGTTGGCTTAGCCAGAGAGAGAGGGCCACATCTGGGCAACAAAGAGGCATTCAGGAGGAGACTCTTAGGCACAAATACAGGGAGGCCTAGCCTCTCCTTTGCAGCAACCGTCTTCCCAAGGGTAAAACTTATGGTAGAGGGCTCAACCCATCAAACCACCAGTCCCCTATGTCTGTGGTCATGTTAGCAACCATGGAGGTGGGGTAGGCGAATACCCCTGCATTCTCCACAGGCTCCTCAAGGGGGCACTACATCTTTTTTTTTTTTTTTCCTTGTTTGTCTTTTTTCTTTTTTTTTTTTTTTTAACTTTCCCTTCTTTTTTAAATCAACTGTATGAAAAAAAAAGTTAAAAAGAAAACAAACATACAATAAAAGAACATTTCAAAGAGACCATAACAAGGGAGTAAGAAAAAGACAACTAACCTAAGATAACTGCTTAACTTCCAACATGTTCCTACTTTACCCCAAGAAAGTTACATAATATAGCAACATTTCAGTGAACTTGTTCCTACTACATCCATCAGAAATTAACAGACCATAGTCATTTCTGGGCATCCCCAGAACGTTAAATAGCTTATCTGTTCTTCTTGGATTATTGTTCCCCCTTCCTTAATTGCTCTCTACTGCTAGTTCCCCTACATTCTACATTATAAACCATTTGTTTTACATTTTTCAAAGTTCACATTAGTGGTAGCATATAATATTTCTCTTTTTGTGCCTGGCTTATTTCGCTCAGCATTATGTCTTCAAGGTTCATCCATGTTGTCATATGTTTCATCAGATCGTTCCTTCTTACTGCCGCGTAGTATTCCATCGTGTGTATATACCACATTTTATTTATCCACTCATCTGTTGAAGGACATTTGGGTTGTTTCCATCTCTTGGCAATTGTGAATAATGCTGCTATGAACATTGGCGTGCAGATATCTGTTCGTGTCACTGCTTTCCGATCTTCCGGGTATATACCGAGAAGTGCAATCGCTGGATCGAATGGTAGCTCTATATCTAGTTTTCTAAGGAACTGCCAGACTGACTTCCAGAGTGGCTGAACCATTATACAGTCCCACCAACAATGAATAAGAGTTCCAATTTCTCCACATCCCCTCCAGCATTTGTAGTTTCCTGTTTGTTTAATGGCAGCCATTCTAACCGGTGTTAGATGGTATCTCATTGTGGTCTTAATTTGCATCTCTCTAATAGCTAGTGAAGCTGAACATTTTTTCATGTGTTTCTTGGCCATTTGTATTTCCTCTTCAGAGAACTGTCTTTTCATATCTTTTGCCCATTTTATAATTGGGCTGTCTGTACTATTGTCATTGAGTTGTAGGATTTCTTTGTATATGCAAGATATCAGTCTTTTGTCAGATACATGGTTTCCAAAAATTTTTTCCCATTGAGTTGGCTGCCTCTTTACCTTTTTGAGAAATTCCTTTGAGGTGCAGAAACTTCTAAGCTTGAGGAGTTCCCATTTATCTATTTTCTCTTTTGTTGCTTGTGCTTTGGGTGTAAAGTCTAGGAAGTGGCCTCCTAATACAAGGTCTTGAAGATGTTTTCCTACATTATCTTCTAGGAGTTTTATGGTACTTTCTTTTATATTGAGATCTTTGGTCCATTTTGAGTTAATTTTTGTGTAGGGGGTGAGGTAGGGGTCCTCTTTCATTCTTTTGGATATGGATATCCAACTCTCCCAGCCCCATTTGTTGAAAAGACCATTATGGCTCAGTTCGGTGACTTTGGGGGCCTTATCAAAGATCAGTCGGCCATAGATCTGAGGGTCTATCTCTGAATTCTCAATTCGATTCCATTGATCTATATGTCTATCTTTGTGCCAGTACCATGCTGTTTTGGCAACTGTGGCTTTATAATAAGCTTCAAAGTCAGGGAGTGTAAGTCCTCCCACTTCGTTTTTCTTTTTTAGAGTGTCTTTAGCAATTCGAGGCATCTTCCCTTTCCAAATAAATTTGATAACTAGCTTTTCCAAGTCTGCAAAGTAGGTTGTTGGAATTTTGATTGGGATTGCATTGAATCTGTAGATGAGTTTGGGTAGAATTGACATCTTAATGACATTTAGCCTTCCTATCCATGAACATGGAATATTTTTCCATCTTTTAAGGTCCCCTTCTATTTCTTTTAGTAGAGTTATGTAGTTTTCTTTGTATAGGTCTTTTACATCTTTGGTTAAGTTTATTCCTAGGTACTTGATTTTTTTAGTTGCTATTGAAAATGGTATCTTTTTCTTGAGTGTCTCTTCAGTTTGTTCATTTCTAGCATATAGAAACATTACTGACTTATGTGCATTAATCTTGTATCCCGCTACTTTGCTAAATTTGTTTATTAGCTCTAGTAGCTGTATCGTCGATTTCTCAGGGTTTTCTTGATATAAGATCATATCATCTGCAAACAATGACAGTTTTACTTCTTCTTTTCCAATTTGGATGCCTTTTATTTCTTTGTCTTGCCGAATTGCCCTGGCTAGCACTTCCAGCACAATGTTGAATAACAGTGGTGACAGCGGGCATCCTTGTCTTGTTCCTGATCTTAGAGGGAAGGCTTTCAGTCTCTCACCATTGAGTACTATGCTGGCTGTGGGTTTTTCATATATGCTCTTTATCATGTTGAGGAAGTTTCCTTCAATTCCTACCTTTTGAAGTGTTTTTATCAAAAAGGGATGTTGGATTTTGTCAAATGCTTTTTCAGCATCTATTGAGATGATCAATTGATTTTTCCCTTTCGAGTTTTTAATGTGTTGTAATACATTGATTGTTTTTCTTATGTTGAACCACCCTTGCATGCCTGGAATGAACCCCACTTGGTCATGGTGTATGATTTTTTTAATGTGTCTTTGGATTCGATTTGCAAGTATTTTGTTGAGGATTTTTGCATCTATATTCATTAGGGAGATTGGCCGGTAGTTTTCCTTTTTTGTAGCATCTTTGCCTGGTTTTGGTATTAGATTGATGTTAGCTTCATAAAATGAGTTAGGTAGTGTTCCATTTTTTTCAATGTTTTGAAAGAGTTTGAGTAAGATTGGTGTCAGTTCTTTCTGGAAAGTTTGGTAGAATTCCCCTGTGAAGCCATCTGGCCCTGGGCATTTATTTGTGGGAAGATTTTTGATGACTGATTGGATCTCTTTGCTTGTGATGGGTTGGTTGAGGTCTTCTATTTCTTCTCTGGTCAGTCTAGGTTGTTCATATGTTTCCAGGAAATTGTCCATTTCTTCTACATTATCCAGTTTGTTGCCATACAGTTGTTCATAATATCCTCTTATAATTTTTTTAATTTCTTCAGGATCTGCAGTTATGTCACCTTTTTCATTCATTATTTTGTTTATATGGGTTTTCTCTCTTTTTGATTTTGTCAGTCTAGCTAGGGGCTTGTCAATCTTGTTGATCTTCTCAAAGAACCAACTTTTGGTGATATTTATCCTTTCTATTGTTTTTTTGTTCTCTATGTCATTTATTTCTGCTTTAATCCTTGTTATTTCTTTTCTTGTACTTGGTTTAGGATTGGTTTGCTGTTCATTTTCTAGCTTCTTCAGTTGATCCATTAGTTCTTTGATTTTGGCTCTTTCTTCCTTTTTAATATATGCGTTTAGTGCTATAAATTTCCCCCTCAGCACTGCTTTTGCTGCATCCCATAGGTTTTGGTATGTTGTGTTCTCATTTTCATTCGTCTCTATATATTTAGCAATTTCTCTTGCTATTTCTTCTTTAACCCACTGATTGTTTAGGAGTGTGTTGTTTAACCTCCAGGTATTTGTGAATTTTCTAAGTCTCTGATGGTTATTGACTTCTAATTGTATTCCATTGTGGTCAGAGAATGTGCTTTGAGTAATTTCAATCTTTTTAAATTTATTGAGGCTTGTTTTATGTCCCAGCATATGATCTATTCTGGAGAAAGTTCCGTGAGCACTAGAAAAGTATGTGTATCCTGGTGATTTGGGATGTAATGTCCTGTAGATGTCTGTTAAATCTAATTCATTTATCAGATTGTTTAGGTTTTCAGTTTCCTTATTGGTCTTCTGTCTGGTTGATCTATCTATAGGAGAGAGTGATGTGTTGAAGTCTCCCACAATTATTGTGGAAACATCAATTGCTTCCTTTAGTTTTGCCAATGTTTCTCTCATGTATTTTGTGGCACCTTGATTGGGTGCATAGACATTTACGATTGTTATTTCTTCTTGCTGAATTGCCCCTTTTATTAGTATGTAGTGGCCTTCTTTGTCTCTCAAAACATCCCTGCATTTGAAGTCTATTTTATCTGAGATTAATATTGCTACACCTGCTTTCTTTTGGCTGTAGCTTGCATGAAATATTTTTTTCCATCCTTTCACTTTCAGTTTCTTTGTGTCCCTGTGTCTAAGATGAGTCTCTTGTATGCAACATATTGATGGTTCATTTTTTTGATCCATTCTGCGAATCTATATCTTTTAATTGGGGAGTTTAATCCATTTACATTCAACGTTAAAACCGTGAAGGCATTTCTTGAATCGGCCATCTTATCCTTTGGATTATGTTTGCCATATTTTTCCCTCTCTCTATTAATATCCTTTATTGTACCCATACCGAATCTCTTTAGTACTGAACCTTTCTCCAAGTCTCTCTGTCCTGTCTTTGTTTCTCTGTCTGTAGGGCTCCCTTTAGTATCTCCAGTAGGGCAGGTCTCTTGTTAGCAAATTCTCTCAGCATTTCTTTGTCTGTGAAAAATTTAAGCTCTCCCTCAAATTTGAAGGAGAGCTTTGCTGGATAAAGTATTCTTGGCTGGAAATTCCTCTCACTCAGAATTTTAAATATATCGTGCCACTGCCTTCTTGCCTCCATGGTGGCTGCTGAGTAGTCACTACTTAGTCTTATGCTGTTTCCTTTGTATGTGGTGAATTGCTTTTCTCTTGCTGCTTTCAGAACTTGCTCCTTCTCTTCTATGTTTGACAGTGTGATCAGTATATGTCTCGGAGTGGGTTTTTTTGGATTTATTCTATTTGGAGTTCGCTGAGCATTTATGATTTGTGTATTTATGTTGTTTAGAAGATTTGGGAAGTTTTCCCCAACAATTTCTTTGAATACCCTTCCTAGACCTTTACCCTTTTCTTCCCCTTCTGGGACACCAATGAGTCTTATATTCAGACGTTTCATATTATCTATCATATCCCTGAGGTCCATTTCGAGTTTTTCAATTTTTTTCCCCATTCTTTCTTTTATGCTTTCATTTTCCATTCTGTCATCTTCCAGGTCACTGATTCGTTGTTCAACTTCCTCTAGTCTTGTACTATGAGTGTCCAGAATCTTTTTAATTTGGTCAACAGTTTCTTTAATTTCCATAAGATCATCCATTTTTTTATTTAGTCTTGCAATGTCTTCTTTATGCTCTTCTAGGGTCTTCTTGATTTCCTTCATATCCCGTACTATGGTCTCATTGTTCATCTTTAGTTCTTTGAGTAGCTGCTCTAGGTGCTGTGTCTCTTCTGGTATTTTGATTTGGGTGCTTGGGCTTGGGTTATCCATATCGTCTGGTTTTTTCATATGCTTTATAATTTTCTGTTGTTTTTGGCCTCGTGGCATTTGCTGAACTTGATAGGGTTCTTTTAGGGTTTGTAGACCAGTTTAAGTCCTTATCTCTAATTTATCAGATCTACAGCTTCGTGGAGTACACTTTCTCTAACTAACCAGCAGGTGGCGTCCACGAGCCACCTGTTCTCCACAAGCCAGATCTCCCCTGGTTAGCCTTTTTGGTGAGTGGGGGAGTGAGTCTTGTGGGGCCCAATTGGTGTACCAAGCTTGCGTGTGTAGTTGGTGTTGCCTGCCCTGTATGTGGGGCGTGTTTCTGGGCAGTCGGGGAGGGGCGGTGGCCCTAAC
This sequence comes from Choloepus didactylus, assembly GCF_015220235.1. Classification (NCBI taxonomy): domain Eukaryota; kingdom Metazoa; phylum Chordata; class Mammalia; order Pilosa; family Megalonychidae; genus Choloepus; species Choloepus didactylus. The sequence continues at coordinate 240,858,044 of NC_051308.1, forward strand.
AATCAAATCTCCCTGATGATCCTAGAGTTTTAAAGCTGCTGCAATAGTCTAATCCTTCAGTTCAGTCCTGCCACAGTTTGTCTCTGCCACTGACCCACAAGTCTTTGGTATTGGCGTATGGCTCCTGAGACTTGCAAGTGGGCCCCTCTTCCAGGCTGTGCACCCCGGGTCCTCTGTTGAGGGATGACTGTGCTATGTCACAGGTGAGTGCCGTCCCCCCAGGGCAGTTCTGGGCTGCTGGGCTGTGTAGGGAGGCTCCCAGTCTGCTCAAATGATGGCTGAATGGGGCTCTGTTAATTCACACTGCTCCCCCTTCCCAGCTCTGGGACATTCAGCTGAGGTTGCAGGGAAGGCTAATGTCCACGCCCAGTTTTGTGGTGTGTGCCTGTTATTTGAAGCCCTTCCGTCACACTGGGTTGTCTGGGGCAGCTCTGGGCTATGGGGCTGGCGATGGGCAGGAGTGTTTCCTGTCCACCAGGATGGTGGCTGTGAGCGGACATCCCCCTTTTCTTGGGAAGTTGTGTTGTTTACTGAATTTTCTCAGCCACTGGATTATTGCCTTTTGTCTCAGAGCTCTCTTAGTTCTGCTCTTGACTTGACGTGCCCAAATTTCAATTCTTTGAAGCTTTCTGTATTGAGCTTCTTAGAGTAATTGTTTTAGAAAAAGCAAAAAGGATTTAAAAAAAAAAAAAAAACAAAAAAAAAAACGGCCCTCCTCAGAGATCTAATGGGTTATTGAAATGCTAATAGACAAAGCAACCAGGGCCATTAAGGAAAGGTGCACAGGGCAGAGAGATCAGCTTTGCTTCGGGATTTGCATATGCGCCTCAAGGCCTGATCTCCGCCCTTCCCCTTTCTGTGTTCACCAGAACTCCAAAAATCCTCTGCTTTTATTTTGGAGTTTTTCGTGTTGTTTTTTTTCTATGCCTGTCTCCTCTCTGCTGGGCTGGCTGCTCTCAGAGTCTCTGGTGTCTGGTCTCAGTCTATCTATGGTTGGAGTTTGAATCAGTAGAATGAGTTTCCGATAAGAGCAGCCACTGCAATTCTCCCTTCTCCTTCCCGGAGCTGACAGCCCCTCCTCCCCCGGGACTGAGCCTGGCAGGGAGGGGCGCGGGTCCCCTGGCCGCAAAAACTTACAGATTTCGCTGATCTCAGCAGTTCCACGTTTTCATGAGTGTTGTATGAAGTATGCCCAAAGACAGATTTCTCTGTGGTGTCCAGTCCACGCAGTTCCTGGCTTTTACCTACTTTTCTGGAGGAGTAACTAAAACATACAGCTCACCAGTCTGCCATCTTGCCCCGCCTCCCCCTGTTCCTAACACTTTTTTGAAATGTTTCATGATTATGGACCAGATTTCATTCTTTAATATGGTATATCAGTTCTGGACTGAGATATTCAATTTTTATACTGTACAAGTTAAAGGAAGAACACTCATCATCGTGAAGTATTTTTTAGTTCTACTATTCCGTCTCTGAAACTGATTTCTATATTGCAAAGTTTTCAGGCACTCAGGAGTCCTGTGTAGAGACAGTTAAGTTTGGCCACAGATGAAATCTCCACCTTCTGGGTCTGATTCCTTTCTGAGTTCCCAGGAGAATGAGGTTTTGGAATTTTCCCCAAATGTATATCCTCCCAGGGCTGAATTGGACTTTTGGCGTTTCCTGCTCATACTGGGAACCAGAAGCTTTCTGAATTATCTCATAGGACATTTCCTGACCTGTGAATCTTTAGAGCATCAAGATCATGGTTTTCCCTTCATTATCCCCTGATTTTCTGTCTCCAAGGAGCATGTGTGTATTTCATTACAACTCCACGGTTTCCCATGTTCAATGACAGATATCTGGGTTACAGTGTGTTCATTCATACAGAGCACCAAGGGTTACCAGAACACATTTATTGCTTGTTACATCATTTTATTGTGGGACTGATTCATTAAATCAGTTTATTTAGCAATTAAATAGTACTAAATAAAGCAACTCTATCAACTTACACCAGCCCTGACCCAGCTGACTCCCCCCCCCCCCACCTCTAATCGGTAGCTTGATAAGGTTGATCTGTTCTCCCAGGGACAGGTCTTGAATGTAGATGTAGCATGAACTTCTTTATAGGGCCACTGCCTCTCCTAAGAGAAGTCTAGCACCAACAGTCTTCTTAGTAACCTGAGTATTAAGGAACCTAAAAATACAGGCGATTGTCTCTTGCTAGGGCTTTTAAGATTTTGAATGTTCTTCTCCTCTGTTGTTTGCTTGGTTCCTTGCTGTTTAGATTGATCGGTCTGATTCCTAATTCCTGAATGTGGGTGATCATGTGTCACCCTCATCAGAAAAAGTACCTTTTCCACCTTACTCACACCAAATTGCTGATCACACTAATTCTTTATGTTCAATTAGGAATAAATAAGTTACTACCACACTCAAAATTAAATTAAATGTATTAATTAGATTTTTTCCCTAACATTTCATTATGAAAATTTTCAAATATGCAAAAAAGTTGAAAGAGTTGTAAAGTGAACACCCATATACCCACAAATTAACATTTAAGGTATTTGCTTTTTCACATAACTATCCATCTACCCATCCATCAATCCATCTTATTTTTCTAGCTTTTTATTTTGAAATCATTCCAGACTTTCAGAAGAGTTGCAAAAATAGTACAGAGAATTCCCAAATGCCCTTCATCTAGCTTCCCCTAATGTTAGCATCTTACATAACTGTAGCGCAGTGATCAAAGTCAGGAAATTAACTTTGACACAACACTATTAATTAATCCACAGACCGTATTTGAATTTCACCAGTTTTGCACCAATGGCCTTTCCCTGGTCTGGGATCTAATCTAGGATCCCATATTACAATTCGTTGTCATGCTTCCTTGGGCCCCTCTGATCTGTGACCATTCCTCTTTCTTTGCCTTTCATAACCTTGACCCTTTTGAAGTGTCCTGATCACTTATGTTTTTGAATGTCCCATGTCTAGGTTTTGTCTGAAGTTTTTCTTTTTCTCCAGCAGTGAAAGACTTGGCTCTCGTTATCCACAATATATTTACTTATTCTTACAACCCTAGTATACAGAGAAAGTAGTTTCAGGATTGCTAACCCATGCCCTTGTGAGAAACCAATTTACTGACTTGAGTATACTATTTGCATACAGTTCTTTTTATCATTATTAGCCTTGTAGGATATAACCAAAATGCTGTTATAAAATGAAGTAATAAAATAGTCCTTTTCTTTCCACCCTCTTCAGAGTGGTTATGTTATTCATTTGTAATACAGTTAGCCTATTTGTTACTGTTCACATTCCATTTTGGGTTCCCTCCACTCCCTGGCTGATTTTAAATAGTTGTATATTTTGGGGGGAAGGTATGTGAAACAGCACCACACTTCCAAAGCCGAGCTATTCGGAAAGGAACACACTGAGAAGCTTTGCTCTCCTGGTGCCCATCACCCGGGCCACCCCTCAGGCTTTCCCCCAATTCCCATGCACTCCTTACAGCTCACCCGTCTCATGTTCTGGTTCTTCCCGCATTTCTTTTATACAAATTAACAGATCCATGAGCATTTTTATATACCCCTTTCTTTTTTATGTGAATCCATTTTATTTTCTTGGTGTCTTTCATGGTAAAGTTGTAGATATCAGCACACTCCTCTCCTGAACATGCATATCATTAACTTGAATTCAAATTTGTTCCTGATTGTTTTTCCCTTTTGAGGAATTTACGTGTAATAAAATGCATCTCAAGTGTACCATACACTTGATGAGTTTTGATGAATGCATACACTTGTGTAATGCAAACCTTATTGAGATATAGAGCATTGCTATAACTTCAGAAAGTTCCCCTCATGCCCCTCTCCAGTTGATCTCTGTGCCAGGCCCCAAGGTAGCTGCTGCTCAGATTTTTTCTAACCAGAGATAAGTTTTGACCCTCTAGAACTTCATATAAATGGAACCATGTAATATGTACTTTTTCTTATGTAAAGACTTTTTTCACTCAGCATATTTTTGAGTAACATTGTGGTGTGTATCAATAGTTCACTCCTTTTTGTCACTGTGTAGCTTGCCGTTGTATGAACATACCTCAGTTTGTTTGTAGTGAAGTCTTGAAATGCAGGGATGAAAATGGAAGATTTTCCATTGATGTGCAGTTAGCCTTTCTTCATTGGATCCTTCAGATTCTTCTGGTGTCACAATGACCATGTTACATGCATTTGGGATTATTTTAACTACTTCAGCTTTGTGTGCCTTTTGCATGTCTGCATAGTGCTTTTCTTTCAGAAAACTCAGTGCTAAACACTCTCAAACTCTCTTTATATATAGACAGATAAATATCTCTTAAGATATTTTATGTTTAAAGAACTCATTCAACAGAAGCCTTAATTCAGTAACTGTTTCTCAAACATTCATTATATGCAAGTTATAGGCTAGGTGTTTGGGAATCCAGGAATGAAAAAGATACAGGCCTTTTTTCTCCCTGATGGTGTTCTAATGTGTTTTTCCATGAAGAATCTCAATTATCCCTTCATTTGTTTTCTCAAAATCTTGTGAGAAATGTAGCGATATTTAAGACTGGTAGTTCTGATAGCAAAATGGTGCCATGGTTTTTGTAGTGTTAGTATGGGCTTAGGGTTGGGGGGAAGGAAAAGTTGGCATAGGGAATAAGGGAGAACAAAATGCAACACAGCATGGACCCAGAGCGTGGCTGCTAAAGTGGATCTTGGCATCAGGAAACTTTTTCAGTAGATTTGGTCCCAACCACGACCTCTGGGGCAGCTGCTGAAATGCAGGTGGCTGCAGAATTGGGTGCAGAACTGGCTGCAGAGTGCATGGGTGCTTAGTTCCTGCCACTCCCTTTCCCCCTTCAATTTCATGGAAGAGGGTGGGAGACACAGTCAGCCTTTGTATGAGGAGACAAGGTCCTTCACCTTTTTTGTGTGCACCAGCTAAGGCAAAGCTGACTAAATAATTTGCTTAGGGACACACCATGGGAGGCACTGGAATGTTGAGTTTAGTTGTCTACATGTTTTTAAAAATTTCATTTAAAAAAATCTTGGGTAATCTGTAAAAGACTTTATGGTTTAATTCAGTAACTTCTAACCTTGGAAATGACAAATGCTTTTAAAAAAAAATTAACTGCAGTAGAAATGACTTTCTTCTAAAACACTTTAAAGAAACATTATCACGTGGAGTCTCATTTTGAATGATTCAGAGTACAGTAAATCTCAAAATATCCATTGAACTGCCTACTGTGGTTTACTACTCCGGAAAATGACTTCAGCAGGATGGTCTTTTTTTCTAGATCCACATCATACAGCTTTTTATGCTGTTCTGAAAACATCTTAATTCTTCCCCAAGCACCATGTTTCTTGGAATTATTCACCGGAAATTAATAGTATTCCAAGTTTTAAAGCAATTCAAACCACAAGAGACTTTGTAATAGCTCTTAAGGCAGTAGTGTAAAAAAACAAGTGAGCCCAGTGTATGAAAGCATTAATCACTTTTGTGCATAGTGCCCCTCACAAAAAAGACGTGTATTTCTATTCCACTGTGTTCATTGGTGGTGACAACAAACAAGATAAATACGTAAAATGTGTTGAATAGTGTAAAGTGCTAGGGAAAAAAGTTAGGGAAGGATGGGGTCTGAACCTGCTGGGGTGGGTACAGAGGGGAGGTTGAAATTACGGATTGGGTGACCAGGGAAGCATCACTGAGAAGGGGACATGTTGGTAAAGACCTGCACAGCATGTGGGCCATACAGACATCCGGGAAGACCATTCAGGCACAGGGGATACACATGGAAAGGCCCTGAGACAAGAGTGTGCCTACAAAACACAAGACCATGGCTGGAATGCAGGATTCCGGGGTGGGGTGGGGGAGTAGGAGAGGGGTAGGATGGAGAAGGGACAGGGGCCACACCATGGACGGCCTCTTGGTAAGGACTTTGGCTTTTGCTCTGAGTGACGGGGAAGCCATTGGAGGGCCTCAAGCTCAGACGCAGCATGATCTGACCTGTGATTTTTTTTTTTAATTCAGTTTTATTGAGATATATTCATATATCATACAGTCATCCATGGTGTACAATCAACTGTTCATAGTACCATCATATAGTTGTGTATTCATCACTCTAATCTATTTTTTTGAACATTTTCTTTATACCAGAAAAAGTAAAAATAAGAATAAAAAATAAAAGTGAAAAAGAACACCTAAATCATCCCCTCCATCCCACCCTATTTTTCATTTAGTTTTTGTCCTTATTTTTCTACTCATCCATCCATACACTGGATAAAGGGAATGTGATCCATAAAACTTTCACAATCACACTGTCACCCCTTGTAAGCTACACTGCTATACAATCATCTTCAAGAGTCTAGGCTACTGGGTTGCAGTTGGATTGTTTCAGGTATTTACTTCTAGCTATTCCAGTGCATTAAAACCTAAAAAGGGTTACCTGTATAGTGTGTAAGAATGTCCATCAGAGTGACCTCTCAACTCCATTTGGAATCTCTCAGCCACTGAAACTTTATTTTGTTTTACTTCACATCCCCCTTTTCTGACCTGTGTTTTTAACACCCAAATCAGAGTATTTGAGAGGCTGTATTGGACTGGTGACCACAGCACAGAAGTTCTGCAGTTTTTCAGATAATTGAGACAAAACTTTATTTCTAGTAGTTGGGGATTAAATGTGGGATGATAGCTTCTTTTTTTGGATGCCCTGCGACTGGTTTCTTGTTGTGGTATCCTTTGAAGTACACCATGGGGAAAGATAAGGCTTTTCAAGCAAAGCACTGAATTAAAGTAGAGTTAGAAGACCTTGTTTTCCAGTTTGGGTCCTGATTTTGACCTTGTAACATCTTAGGGCTGGTCACTTAGTTTCCTCAGTGGAGAGAATAATTACTAATTACATGATGGAATTATTATGTCAATTAATAATACGGTAATAATCTGATGCCCATAAAGTACTCTGAGTGTCTTTGAAACAGTCATGTCATAGAACTGTGGCAGTGACCACATCGGTGTCCTTATTATAGGAAACACATGGCTTTTTAGAACCAAAATGTTCATGGGCAGGAAAGACTGTGGGCGACTGGGAGGGGACGGGTGTGAAGTTGGAACAAGATGAGTGATGAAGAGAGTGACATGTAATTTTAGGACATTTTAATGTATTTCAACAGGGATTTTGCAATACTACTTATAAAGGGATGGTCACTCTAGCAGGGTGAGGAAAAAGAAGAATGTGTGTTAAAGTAAATTGCCTACTGGACCCAGACTCTGGTACACATTCATACCTTTTTAATAAACAGTTATAATGTCTGTTATTATAACTTGTATTTTTTAAGCAGTGTGTTCAAAGGGTTGACTTCTAACACATATACATAACATACATAAACATACTCCTGGCATATGATAATCTTAGGCATATTGAAATGTATGATACTTATTTTCCTTATTACACATGAATTTATCAAATCAGACTGAACTCTCATGTAATTTGGCACCAGTTTTGGTGAATAATGTGGTGAATCACAGTGGATCTCTCTCAAAGGCAGAGAAGGATTGGTGTGAGATGGATGACGTAACATTGACTAAAGGAAGCACACTAAAAGGGCATCTATTAATTGGGGTCAAAATGCCTGTTGCTCTGATAGGCCCCTCAACTGGTTTGTTTATTCACTTAACAGACATTTAAAAAATAATATACTGTTTTGGGTGCTGCAGGGTATAAAAAGATGAATAAGACACTGTCCCTATGACCAGTGACCTTATGATCTAACAGGGAAATAACCAGGAGATGGGGCAGTTTGGGGCATGGGTCATAAGCAGTAATGAATTTGCTGCAGAGGTCAGAGGACGGAAAATCCTTCTGGCTGGGGTATCAGGAATGCTTCATGGAAGAGGTGGTGTCTGAGTGTGGGGTAAGGGTGCATTTCAAGTTGAGGGTGCTAAAGAAAGCCAGGTGATGGTTGGATCAGGCTGCACACCTGTGCTGGGCCTTGGCAGCCAGGGCGGACTTCAGAAGATACCGAGGACACGAGTGGAACATGATGGGCCAAGAGCAGGCCCTGGAAATGGGTATGTTACAGAGGGTTACCCATCAACAGGACCAGAAATAGGGCGCTATAGGAGAGAAGCCTGGAGAAGTAGATTTGTGCCAGGTTTAATACTGGAATGCCATGCCAAGAAGATTTCTGGCTGAGGTGCGACATTTGCAAAGGGTACTTTAGGGACAAAAATCTGTCAGGGGTGTATGGAATAAACTGATCCAGAAATGAGGAGGTGAGTGGAATAGTACAAATTAGAGGTGAGGAGATCATCTCAGTGGGAATAGAACAGGAGAGGCAGGCGAGGAAGACATTTTCAAGAAAAAAAATTAGTGTGACTTTCGGACTATGAACTGTAAAACCAACCCCAATATCAGGGATGATTGACAGGAAGGAAGAGGCAAAGGTTTCTCTAAAGGGTTGAGTCTGTGAGACTAGAATGGTGACACAGAAGAGAGAAGTTCAGGGGCATAATCCTCAATCTGGTGAATTACTGTCAAATTCAACCACCAAAGTCACGGAGCCCCATCGGTCCCTGCTGTCAGCGGGTACCTCGGGCTCGCTGAGGCGTGTGACTGATGAGTGAGTGTTTCCCTGTGCCTCATCTGCTCGTGGCCCTCTAATCTCGACAAACGTGATCAGATGTCTGGCTCCTGCCGTGTGGATTCATTTCCATGCTTGTCTGTGTCAGCATGGAAGTGAACGTTGGTGCAGCTTCGGTAGAGAATAAAGGTCATGTATCTACGTGCTGATTTCTAAGTGAGCTGTAATTACACTCACAGCTCAGAACTCCGTGACTCACCTCTGTCCTTATTAAGTCCACCCAGTGAACTGCCTCTTTCATTCAAATGTGAAGTCACTTCAGCCACTTCACTTTTTTAAGTGTTGGCAGAAGTTACCAGGGAGCGATTTAATTATGACTTTTTTTTTTTTTTTTTGAAAGGAATCCAAAAGTTTGGATGCCAAGCTCTCATGACAGTCATCAAGGACTCATGGGGAGATGGATCCACCCCCCAACATTGGCTGGTCCTGTACTTCTCACTTAGATGTGGCCTCCTCCACATTAACAGATCGAGGCAGCCAAAGGGCAAAGTGTCCACATGGAGTGAGTGTTCGACGCACTGAACTTCAGTCAAAGATCAAAAAGCATAGTGGAGATTTTGGTTTCTTTATCTATGTTGGTTTAAATTCCTGGCTAGAGGGGAGAAATAAAACAAACACGAACGTAACATCCTGCTTTTAGCTCTCAGAGAAGCTGTTCACAAGAAAAGGCTGTAAATCACAAGAAGCTGACAGCTTATCCCACAAGCAGCCCAAGTGACGTTTCCACAAGGGAATGAGCTAAGTTAAGAAGGCAGGAAAACATTGGAATCCCTTGAAATTACTTGTGGCAAACAACTTGCTTTAACAAGTATTTATTGAGTATTTACTATGGTTAGAAGATTGTGTTAAGTACAAAAAAGACACCGTTTCTGCTCTTTCGGATTTAGGCCTGATAGTTTCTACATGCTTGGAAGGATTTGCAGGTGAGTATTTATAATCATTTGTTGACGTGGCATGATTCAGTCTTCACAAATATGATCTTTGAAACCAGTATCCTTGGTAATAGCACTGGAAGTAGTTTCTCTCTGAGTAATTGTGATTTTAAAATATTTTTAACCATCAAATACTAGATACATAAAACAAGGATGCCCATTAGCTTTAAGAGTCACACTGACTAAACATTTATGGGGTTCCCACAGCTTGCTTTCATATATCTTCTGTGTCCACACAGCCTTGGGAGGTAGATGTTATCCTCATGCTTGAGATAAAGAAACTGAGGTTCAGGGATGTTGAAAACGTCCCCAAACTCGCACTAGGAAGTGGCTGACTTAGGAATGGAAATCCAAGTCCTCTGGTTGTAAATTCTTTGCTCTTCCTCTATATCAAGGTGCTGTGTGAGGAAAAACAGACCAAACTGACTCATCTTTAGACCTATGGAAAAAGCTTATGTATACCCTGAAGTCGAGGGAATTAAAAATTCTCTTGACTAATAAATTTCAGTGCTAAGAGCCATTTGGTTTCAGAATCCCTTCTCAACCTCCATTCCTATTTTGGAGTTTAATGTTCAACAAGACCGTCATGTATAATCAGGCAAGCAAATCTTAGGAGAATTTCAAGCCAAATCGTAAAATCCATAATATTTACATGGCCTAGATAAATTTTCATTGTTTATTTATATTACAATTTCCCAAGTACTGTTAGTAAAACTGCCCTTATATAAACATGAAAAAAAATGCCCAACTCTCAAATATTTTTATCTACCTTCACCATCTATAAGCTTTCCAGAGAGTTAAAAATATGACTTCTTTGTTACTATCCTTCTATCAAATAGACCTGGACCTGGGCATAAACTTAAGAGTGGTCTGAGGTTAGTGATTAAAATCCTCGTTGAATGCACTTTATTCATCATTTCTTGGGAGCATTCTTGGGCCATCCTTTAGTTTCAAGTTCTTAAACAGCATAATTCAATATAGATTCTGATCACTAGAGAATTCCACCTATCATTAATGTATTTCATGTAATGAATCATCCATCTTGCAGTTCTCTCCTTTTGAATATCCCCCCTCCCCTTCTTCATTTCTAGCACTACTTGTTAAGACTACTTCCTCCTTATCAGGTTGTTACTCAACCATAAAATCTTCTTTCAAGGAAACTACCTTCTGAAAAAAGACTCAGAAATACACAGATTTCTACTAAAAGAGATTTCTAGATTTTTATCTAATGCCTGTTTCTAAAAAATTTCTCTAAACATAATTCTTTTTATCATTCAGATTCTGATGATTCACCCAGAAGAAATTTGGAGCCAAATCTGACTTTTAAGCAAATATTTCTCAGTAGTGTTGTATAAAATTGGTCTATTTTAGTATCACCATAAAGTTATTTCAGGTCAGTGATTAAGAATATGTTAATGAACAACAGAGGCTACCGTTGTCGATTCCTAAAAGACAACTCAGATTTTGGGAGACTTTAAGTTTTTCTTTGATGATTCATAATCAGTTTTGCAATTTGAAAGCTACATTTGAATCATTCCATTTATGAATCTGTTGCCACTTCCTTGGAAAAAGGTTTCTTTTCCTTATGGTCTTTAAAGTTTAATTATCTAAAAGCTGTATTTATAACCTCATTTTCTCTACTTCTTAAAGAAAGAAGATGTTATATGCCAATTTCACCTCCCTCTAGCGATATAAGTCTATGAGGCACCACTGATCTAGGCTTATAATTCATATCAAAATGGATGGTTGCATTGGGGAAAAAACATAAATACCAGTCCTGTTTTCCAAGTTGTAAATATAAATTCTCTGCTTTCAGTTACCTTGTTCCTGCTTCCCAGTGCAAGAAATTGTAGCCACCTGTGGGACTGCTGGCAGCTATGACCTTTCACCAGGATGAAAGAGCAACTTAACTGGAATTCTTTAAAACAAAACAAAACAAAACACCCTCAACTGTTAAAGGAATAAATTCAGTAGACTTATGTTCACAAGGCCTTTGAGACGAGAAAATAGGCTTTCTTTCAGGTCCAGACAGATCATTTACAGAGTTTTTGGATTCCTTTTTGATCAGGAAATCAGAGCAACACCTTTATAGGGAAAGGTTCATTTGGGTCACAGGTGGGGCTCCTTAGTTAGTGTCTGCTGCTTATTCCATATTAGGCAACGGGAACTGCCTGAAAGGCTTTCATTTTTCATTCTGTGTCATTCAACCATAAATGACTCAGTTCTGATATTATTTACCAAGCTCCTGCTGAATTCATAGGAGAGGCTGTTGAATGGCACTTGTAATTCTAATCTTATTATACAGTCTCAGCAGGATAGGCAATGAGTGAGTAGAAAAGGGATCATTTTCCCTTAAAATAATATTAGTTTAGTAGCTGACTTATATCCTGGGGACTTGATTGTATCCTCAAAATGCTTCATTTCTAAAATAATGTAGTTTAATCTAAGTAATTTTGCTGTCACTTGGTAAAGCTCATTCAAGTTTAAGGGGGATTTTAAAAAGTTAAACATAAAACTGTGTGAGATTTAGGGAAGCTGAAATAATTTAGAAGCAGCAATAAATATGAATATATTACTGAACATTAAGTTAGCATGTCATTAGACCTTATTTTTCTAGTTTCAAATTAAATGATCTAAATCTGAATTAAAATCCAAAATTTTAAAAAGCACAAGAATACAAGGGTTTAACTTAAAATTAATAGCTGTTAAAATATTTTACTCAGAATATTAATATTAATATTTCTTAATTCAAAACATGCCTGAAATTTACTTTTGCAGTGGCCATGAAAAAAATTTGCTGGCTGAGTAAATTAAATAGTTTAAGTGTCTGAGAAGCTGTTGGTCGAGGAACAGCCATACATATTACCAATTCTCTGCTCTCCAGAACTTAGCAAAGATTAAGTAAATAAAAAACAATAAGAAATAAAGACATAAATACAAAAACACTCTGAAAAATCTACAAATATTAGGAAAATAAACAAGACATTTCTAAATAACCCATGGGTCAAAGAAAACTCACAATGGAAATGAGGAAATATTTTGAACTAAATGAAAATGAGAACACAGTATATCAAAATTTTTACATTCAGCTAAAGCAGTGTTTAAAGGAGAGATTATAGCATTGACTACATATATTGGAAAAGAAGAAAGGTCTAAAATTAGTTATCTATACTTCTAATTTAAGAAGAGCAAATTAAACCATCCAATCATGACCATAAAGAAAGAAATAATAAAAATAAGGGTAGAAACTAACAAAATAGAAAATGATAGAATAATAGAGAAAATCAATAAAACCAATAGCTTATTCTTTGAAAAAGTAATAACATTGATAAACCTCTAACCAGACTGATCAAGTAAAAGAGAGAGAAAGTAGAAATTACCAATACTGTAAATACACAAAGGACATTAGCACTAATCTCACAAATATCAAAAGGATAATAAGGTACTCTTTTGAGGAATTTAATGCCAATGAGTTAGTCAACTTAAATGAAATGAACAAATTCCTTGAAACATATAAATTACCAATGCTGACTCAAGAAGAAATAGAAAATCTTAACAGCCTTATATCTATTGAAGAAATTAAATTTGTAACTTTAAAACTTCCAACAAAGAAAACACTAGGCCCAGATGGTTTCACTGGAGAATTCTATCAAATATTTAAGGAAGAAGTAATACCAATCCTACACGAGCTTTCAGACAACAGTGGGTGAGCTTGCACTTTCCAATTCATTTTATGAGGGCAGCATTACCCTGATACCTACGCCAGAAAAATTATAATAAATCAAGAAATCTATAGACCAATATCCCTTATGAATATAGATGCAAAATCCTTAGCAACATGTTAGCAAATCGAATCCAACAATATATAGAAAGGATAAAAGCAAGTGGTGTTTATTCCAGGAATTCAAGATTGATTTACTTTTCAAAATCAATCAATGTAATTCACAGAATAGAGGAGAAAAACTATATGACATCCCTGTTGAGGGACCCCAAGATCCCCCCAGATTCAGTGATTGGCTAGGACTCCTAGGGCTCAGCATATAGTCACACACATGGCTAAGGTTTATTACAGCAAAAGGATATAAAGCAGAATCAGCAAAGGGGAAAGGCACATGGGGTGAAGTCTGGAGGAAACCAGGCACAAGTTTCCAAGCATCCCGCGGATGTCACACAGGATGCGCTTACTTCTCTAGCAATGAATTGCGACCACACGTGAAATGTTGCCTACCAGGGAGGTTCATTGGGAACTCAGTGCCCAGCATTTTTAATGGGGGCTGGTCATGTAGGCACCCTTTGCTTGGCAAGTACCAAAATTTCAGACCCTCAAAGGAAAGCAGGCATTCAGCATAAACCATATTATTTGTACAAGGAGTTTAGGCACAGTGAGCCACTCTTACCAGTTTTAAGAATGGTGGAAAGCCTCCCTAAATCTAAGTTCCTAGATGCCAGCCAAGGGCTAACCTTGTAAGCAGGCATTTGTAAAGATAGCAGACTCAGGCCTGCTGTTACCTACTCTTTTTAGTAAAATATCAGAACAGATGCAAAAAAAAAAAAAAAGTTTTGGTAAAATTTAACACCCTTTCATGAACACTAAGCAAACTGTGAATAGATGCAGACTTCCTACCTTAAAGGGCATCTTACAAAGAACCTACAGCTAACAATGTACTCAATGGTGAAAGAGTAAATACTTTTCCCTGAGACTGGGAACAAAACAAGGATGTCCATTCTCATCTCTCCTACTCAACATTGTACTTAGGTTCAAACCTGTGCAATAAAAGAAGAAAAAGAAATACAAGGCATACAGATTGGGAAGATGTAAAACTACTTTTATTCATGGACAACATGATCTTGTAAATACAAAATCCTTAGAAATCTACCAAAAAGTACTATTATAAGTAAAGAGTGAATTTAGGTAAGGTTGTAGGATACAAGGTCAATTTACAAAAATAAGTTGGATTTCTGTATACCAGCAATGAACAACTGGAAATTAAAATTAAAAATACCATTTACAATAGCATCAATAATCATGAAATACTCAGGGATGATCTTAACAAAATATGCATAAAACCTGTATACAGAAAACTCCACAATGTTGCTGAGAGAAATTTTTAAAGATACAAATAAATGGATTGATTCACCATGTTTATGAATGAGAAGACTCAATATTTTTAAAATGTCAATTATCAACAAATTGATTTGTAGAATCAATGCAATCCCAATTAAAATTCCAGAAAGCTTTTTTTTGTAGAAATTGGCAAGCTGATCCTAAAATTCCTATGGAAATGCAGAAGGCCTACAAAAGTGAAAATGATCTGGAAAATCAGGACCAAAGTTGGAGTACTGTCATTATCTGAATTTCAAGATGTAATATAAAGCTAAGTAATCAAGACAATGTGGTATTTATATAAAGATAGGCATGGAGATCAATGGAACAGTATAGAGAGTACTGAAATAGACCCATGTACATATTCTCAATTGATTTTTGACAAAGTGGTCTGGACAAATCAATAGGAGAAAAACAGGAATCATAAAAAGTTGAGAAATTTACTTCATTGACGTTAAAAACGCTTGCTCTTGGAAAAATACTTTTAAGAAAATGAAAAGGTAAGTCAAAGACCGGGAGACAATATTTGCAACACAATATGAATGTGAAAAGATGCTCAACATTATTAGGTAACAGAGAAATACAAATTAAAACCACACCTACAGAATGGCTAATTTAAAAAAAACATGACAGTTCCAAGTGTTTATGAGAATGTGGAGCAACTGGATTAAATAAATGCTTTCGGGCCCAAAGTAAATGATCTTTATACAAACTCTCCAGGCTTCACCCCAGTACTTCTGCAATTGCTTTTCTTCTGCTCTCAACTTATTATAATTTTAAAAAGTCATGGAGGGGGCGATAGCAGAAGGGCTGCTTTAGGTACAGAAATAAGTGTTAGGAATGAGGGTGAGAAACCCAGTTTTCCCCCCACTTCAGAGCTAATTTCCCTTCATTCCATAACCAAAAAACTAAGTGTATCATTATTAATAATATACTTATACTCCATCAATCAGCTGAGGTTTCGCCAGAATAATCAAAGTGTTAACTCTTGGCCAGTAACAACTATTTAAAACATGATTTAATTTGATATTTAGTGTCTCCTCTGGGCCTACTCATCTGCATTTCTTAGAGGAAATCCACAGTTTTGCTTGCAGGGTTATTTCCTTCTTTCAGAAGCCATTTGTTTTTCTCTCAACATTGAAGCCATGAGACAGTTAAAACTTTTCATCCATTTTCTTACAAAATCATTATATGCTTACTGAAGAAAGTTAGAAATTTCAGATAACAATGAGAAAATGTAAAAGTCTCTCCTAATTCTACTGCTCAGAGAAAAATACTGTTAACCTATTTTGGTGTGTATTATTCCAGATTTTATACTATATGCATTTATATATGTATATTTTTAATTAAAAATACAGCCATAATATAATTTAACTAATTTTAATAATGTATGCATTACCAAATTTAAATCACTACACACAAGACTGCTTTTTATATTGCATTCACTAACTCAACAGCAATTCGTTGAACAGCTACTGTGCATTGGCTAATTTATATTTGATATTTCAGTCTTCTTGATTTACCATCTGTAGTTTCCCCTTTTCAGGTACTCCCAAGGATTGTCTGAAACATACTTTGTAAAAATTGTGGTAGCATATATACAACACAAAATGTCCCATCTTCATCATTTTCAAGCACACAGTTCAGTGGAATTCATTTCGTTGACAGTATTGTGCTACCATCTCCACCACTTTTCTATCACCCCCAACAGAAACTCCACACTCACTAAGCATTGTCCAATCTACTTTTTTTTTTTGTTTTCAAGCAACTAAGGATCTCACAGCTTTGTGGAGTGATTCATGAAGAATCATGTAGCATCTCACTGAGAAAGTAGAAAGGAGGTCATCTGAGGCAGTGGAAAAGGGAAGCTCATACAAGAGCAAGTGAGGAAATGTTCTGATTGGCTCACATTAAGTCTCCATTTCACATAGGGGTGTCTTATAAACTGGGGAGAAGATATGCCTTGCTGAGTATGGCATGCTTGTCTATTCTGATAATCCATCTCTACTGGAAGAAAACTAGTTTTATCACTAGGTGTTGCTTAAGAGCAACCCTGAGGGGTATGTTGCACTTTCTCAGAAAACCCCTGAAGATCAATTGCTTTTGTCTTCCGGAGAAGCACTCCTTGAAAAGGGATCTTCTCCCAGAAACACCCAATGCAGGGGGCCATTTTATTTTAATTAACATGAGAATCTGTCATACTGAACCAGAACTTGCCTACGATATTATTGTAAAAATTTTTTGTCCATTTCTCAACATTGCTAAATCCCAAATCTAAATTTTCAGTCCTCAATCTATCATATACTAGGTTTTCTAACATTCTTAATTGAATTTGCTATTGCCAATGTAATCAATAAACTTTTAATTTGACCTTTGGTTCCATGAAGCTAAATAAGGCAAAGATTTGAATGAGGTACCCTTGAGATATCTTTTCTCCTTTTTAAAAAAATTGTTTCTGTTCTTGATAGTTGAATATTTTTTATAGGTCCACTGTTTTTGCAAATATGATAAGAGTACCGGTTTGTATATATTATGTCCCCCAGAAAAAGCCTTGTTCTTTGATGCAATCTTGTGGGGGCAGATGTATTAGTGTTGATTAGATTGGAATCTTTGATTGAGTGTTTCCATGGAGATGTGACTCAGTCAACTGTGAGTGAAACGTTTGATTGGATAATTTCCATGGAGGTGTTTCCCCACCCATTCAGGGTGGGTGTTAATTGAATCACTGGAGTCATATAAAGGAGTTCACAGACAGAAGGACCTCAGAGCAACTGAGAGACACATTTTGAAAACGGTCATTGGACGCTGACACTTTGAAGAGGAGCTGCAGCTAAGAGAGGACAAAATGCACCAACAGCAACATTTTGGAGAACGCTATTTTGAAACGCAACCTGGGAGCAAGCAGACGCCAGCCACGTGCCTTCCCAGCTAACAGAGGTTTTCTGGATGCCAGTCGCCATCCTCCAATGAAGGTACCCTATTGTTGATGCCTTACCTTGGACACTTTATGGCCCTAAGACTGTAACTTTGTAGCCAAATAAACCCCTTTATAAAAGCCAATCCATTTCTGGTGTTTTGCAAAATGGCAGCATTAGCAAACCAGAACAATAAGGAAAAAAAAGGAGAGAGAACAGAGAAGGCAGAGGAGGTTTAGAATGAGGAGGGGAAAACAGATGAGAGAGAAGGCTATTGAAGAAAAGCAATAGGAGTTGAAATAATTCACTAGATGAGAAAAAATGGACATTTTGGCAAATTAGTCAATTACATAAAGTATTTCAATGCAAAACTATGATACTGATGATAGATTTGCTGCTTTTTTCAGGGGCCATTGTAATAGCTCAAGGAAGCCCTCCTTCTTTCTATATGACCCTGCCTCTCACTACATAATTCCCAGATTTCTGCATTGCCATCACTTCTGCAGAGTTACCTATCATGCCTGCCATTTCTTGTATCACCATCATAACTCATGTGCTCTAACCATTTGCCATCTTGCATTGGGGACATTTCCCTTTTCGCCAGGATTTGAACTGTCTACAGAACAATGAAGTCCAAGGACAGGTAAGAAAGAACATGTTAGGTAATGGAAATTCCTAGTAGACAGAAGGGGGAAGAAAATGTCTTTCCAGTAGGGCAAGAGAGAAAGTCAAAGGGAGTGAGACATTGCCTGGGACCCTCAGGGACACAGTGCGCTCTACCTTTTGGGCCCAGTTGCTCTACCTTCCCAGACACATGTTGACATCAAGCCTGAGTGCACAGCTTGACATGCAGCTAAGTCACATGTTCCAAATCATCTAATGCCATGTTGTCATTGACTGGTAGATTTCTTGGCAGTAAGTAATTATAGTTTGTATTGACCATCTTCAGGCACAAAGGCAACTGCTTCATTAATTGCTTGTAGTTAGTGATTATCAAGGACAGACTCTGTTATTATTTCAATGTTTATCAAGAACTTCATAGTGTGCTAAGTACTTAGTGTGATCACCAAATGAAGGAATAGCATGGAGAAGCAATGTGGCCATAGTTATTTGAAATTTGAAGGTAATGGGTACCAATACAAAGGCAGGATGAGTGATTAGAAAAATAGTAGATGAGCATCATGTGGATAAGTATAAGGTACATATGTTTAAGGAAATATAATCTAAAGCATATTTAGAAGGACGATGCAGTCCAAGGTATTGGTTATACCCAGGAAGGAAATCTATAAATCATAGTAACCAAGACAAGCAAAATGTTGGGGATCATCTGGAGGGATGTTAGAGACATACACATTATATCATCAAACCATGGAATGAATATGTGATATTTTCACATATGTTCTAGCCTCAGGACAAATGCCAAAATGGCCTTTCTATTTAAAATGTAATCCTTTTAGTTTTCCCTGAACTGAGACTCTCAGGCCGTGTAGAGTTTATCTTTTTTATTTTGGCTTCCCGTACAAGGCATCTTGATTGGGAGGCCATAGGTGACTAATAAATGAATTGTCTAGTCCAGTGGTGATAATGTATTTTGCATGAGTTTATCAGAAAAAATAAAAATGTTTTGGCACCTTTTCTCTCATTTAAAATTAAAATATAGTTGAGATCCATGGAAAATATGTAGACTTTTAAAATTAGATTATCCACTTGATTCAATAATAAAATGTCATTGAGAAATATGGAACTGTATTAATATCTTGGCAAAGTTGATGCATAGTAAAATGAAATACTTTTCTGATTTTTTAATCCAGAAATTGGATCTTGGCCTGTGTAATGACAAGAATTGATCTACATGTTCTAAATCACTGGATTATCAGCTCTGACCGTCACTAGTGAGGCACTCCCTCCCCCTACCCCCACTTTCTATCAAAACATCAGTGTAATCTAAAATAAGACCTTTAATGACTGGTGCAGATATAATAATACACAACCATAATTTATATAATCATAACATACATATAGGAATTAAAACATGCTATAATAGTAGGATCATTTATAATTTGTTCATTAAATATTTGAATCCATGCCACGTGCCAGGCATTGTGCAAGATGGGCAAAAAGGAGTAAGCACTATAATCAAAATAACAATATCAAATGTTGGTAAGGATGTGGAAAAATTGGAGCCCTCATTCATTGCTAATGGGATTGTAAAATGGTGCAGCCACTTTAGGAAATAATCTGGTAGTTCCTTAGAAGGTTAAACATAGAGTTACCATATGACCCAGCAATTCTACTTCTAGGTAAATGACAACACGCATCCACACTAAAACTTGTGCATAAATGTTCATAGCAGCATTATTCACAATAGCCAAAATGTGGAAACAACCCAAATGGCCATCACCTGCTGAACGGATAAGTAAAATGTAGTGTATACGTGCAATGGAATATTGTTCAGCCATAAAAAGGAATGAAGTGCTAATTCATCCAATGACATAGATGAACCTTAAAAATGTGGTGCTTAATGAAAGAAGTCAGTCAAAAAAGACCATATATTGTATGATTCCTTTTATATGAAATATCCAGAATAGGCAAATCTATAGAAACAGCAAGTAGATTTGTGGTTGTCTAGGACTGGGGGGGTTGGGGTGATATGGGGAGTGGCTGTTAAAGGGTATGGAGTTTCTTTGTGGGGTGACAAAGTATTCTAAAGTTAATTGTGATGATGCTTATTCAACTCTATGATTGTACTGAGAGCCATTGAATTGTACGTATTAAATGGGTGAATTGTGTGGTAAGTGAATCATATCTTAATAAAGCTGATAGTTAAAAAATCAAAACCCCAAGAAAAAGGAGTAAATAAAACAGTCAAGATCCCTGCCTTAATGGAGCTAGTCAGGAAGACAGAAACTAAAGAAGTAAACATGAAAATAAATAACTGTAATTCAGATCAGTGGGTCTGAGAACTGACTCCTCAAGAGCCACAATAAAGCCAGAGGACATGAAATAATGTCCTCAGTATGCTGAAATAAAATAACTTTCATTGTAGAACTGCATCTCTAGTGAAACTATCTACATATGCAATAGGTACAAGAATGAATGTAAAATAAAGGTTTTTTTTTTTTTCTGGTAGCAAATACTGAGTTTACTACTTTAAAACCAGCACTAAAGGAAATTCTAAAAGAATGACCTTCCAGCAGAAGAAAAGCGATCACATATAAAAAGTGTGAGATGTAGGAAGGGATGGTTAGCAAAGAAATTAGCAAATGTTTGGGCAAATCTAAACAAACATTAATTGTATAATGTGGTAGATATATATCATTTGCAGAATTTTTAAAAATCTCTAAAATACTGGGCAAGAACAGCATTTAATTTGCTAAGGAAATGATTGGAATAAAGACATTCTGAGGTTTTTGCATAATTTGTAGGGAGAATAAAGCTACTGATTAGATTTTGTTAAATTCAGTATGCTTCTGAAATTTTCAAGGGTAAACACTAAAAAGATTAGAAATAAAGTGGGTTTAATGAGCTTTAAACGAGTAGGAGGGATACAAAATAGAATGAGGAAAAAAAAAAACAACAACCCACGCTCAATTCAAAAGAAGGCTAGAAAGGAGAAAAAGAACTAAGAAAAGAGGAACAAATAGGAAGCACAAAAGAAAATGTTAGAAATAAATCCAAATGTATCAATAATCACAATAAATGTAAATGACCAAGCTTCCAGTTAAAAGGCAAAGATTATCAGAATAGATTTTCTTTAAAAAAAAACACACATCTATTTGCTAAACACAAGAAGACTTACCTAAAACATAAATACACAGAATGTTGGGGGGAAAAAGGATCAAAAATATAATCTAAAGAAAGCAGATGTTGTTTTATTAAATATCAGACCAAATAGATTACAAAGACAAAAGGAATTTCTAGAGATAGTGGGTCACTACACTCACTTCTCTAGGATGATATAACAATTTTAAACTTGTATGCACTTATTAACAAAACTTAAAATATATAAGGTGAAATTTTAGAGAAATACAAAGATAAACTGACAAATCTATTATTTGTTTAGTAATATCTTCATAACTTACAGGTAATGTGGACAAAAACCAGCAAAGATTTAAAAGGTTTGAATAAAAAAATGAACAAGCTGCATCTAATGGACATATATAGAAAACTGTGCACATCACTTGGAGAATTCATTCTTTTCAGGCACATATGGAACTTTATAAAAATTGACCACATTCTGGTCTATATAGAAGGCTCAGCAAATGTCAAAGGATTGATATCATAAGTCTACTTTTCTGATCACAATATAATTGTTATAAATCAATAGCAACAGTGTATCTGAAATATCCCCTACTTTCAGAAGTTAAAAGAGCTTTAACAGTTTGTAAATTGGCTGTGTTGGCTGGTACTCTCCTTCAGGTTTAGACCTCCTATCAAGAAGATCAGCCTGAGGCAAAAGTGAAGTGTAGGGTCCTCTCCATCTCTCTCTTTTCTGAGCCTGAGTCTTGTCCTGAGCTTGTGCTTGCTTGTGGCTTTAGGAATTCCATCTATAGGGATTCAAATGCCCCCTCTACTCCCTATGAAATAGACTTTCTCCCCTAACTGGGTGCTTTATTGTATGACATAAAGCAGACAGTCTTTTGCCCCAGGTTACTTTGACTTAATTGCTTCTTACATTGCTTTAGTTGTCAGCAAGCTATTTCTGCCTGCAGGGCACATTCTGGCAGGGTGAGACAGAGAGGAGTTTCCTGCTTCAGTCTTTCAGGCTGCCACCGCATTTATTGGCACAGACATACAGGCAGCACAATATGTGCACAGGGTTTACTCTGCTCCCTCCAGAATGGGGTCAGGGACCCACAAGGGGAGCATGGGCTGGCTCCACACTGCACCGGGAAGGCTGACGGAAGGGCCAAGCAAGGGCTCCATGATCTTCTACCATTTTTTAAAGCTGTGTGTTCTTGATTTGGCACTTGCTGAGTTACTGGAACCCTTCAAATATTTTCCAGAATTCTGAGGAAGATGGCTTTGCCAGTTTTTGCTAGTTGTTCAAAGATTCTGTGGCGGAATGGCACCCTGGAGTGTCTTATGCTGCTATCTTGGTCAACCAGAACCCCATCAAAAGTATTTTTTGAGGGAACTTTATATTTGAGATTTCAGAAAACATATTAAAGAAGTCATCATAGGAAGAGCAGAACTTTGTGGGTCTTCTTCGTACTCTTTCAGTGTTGGCTCACCATCTTTTAAACTTTAGTTAGTTGCCAACATCAAAAATTTGGAGATTTCTGGTTTCTCTTAAAAAATTAGAAGTTCCAGCAACAATGGTGCTTTGGCAGCAATGGCCTGCAGGTGAGTGGAACTGCCTCTTCAGGTGGGTGACACCAGGATGCTAATGACATTTACCACTAAACCCTGCAGACTTCTGTATCTGAAACCCTTGGTCTAGAAAGTCTCCATTCCAGGCCAAGATCTTTCAATTTGTATAACTAAAAGTCTCATTGAGTTGGTGTTCCTCAAACTGAGAAACATCTAGTGCAAAGGTGAGCCCAAGTTCCCATCTCTTGCAACACACGGAACTGCTAGTCTCAAAATACCTTGGGCTTTCCTTCCCATAGGATTCAGTTTGACGACTCTTTCCCCAAGTACATGGACTGAGAAGTGGGCAGTGGAAGATCTAGAAATCCCTTTTTGGGAAAACCCCAGAAGCCACAACCTCTTCTCTTAATATGTATGTCAATGAAAAACGGGGTACTTTTAGTACTTTTAACATATAACATTCTGTCCCGATCCTATCATCATGGTTTCATTTTTTACGTTCCATTTTAAGGCCATTGGGTATTCCCAATTTAGCAGGTCACACTAACAGCCAGAAATATTTCTCAACTCACAGATTTTCTGAGATTTCACCATGCCTATAGCTGGGTAAAAGTAGCCCCTAAAGTCTGACTACTTAGACTGTTATTTTAGAGCCCTTCTTACCCCAGAGTCTTGGAATGTGAAATTCCTTTGACTGTTAATATCAATAAAAATATATTGTTGAAACTTGTCAATATCAATAAGGTACACACAGCAAGAAAAAGGTGTCTTTTCTGTGGATGCCTCAGAGTTGACTCAAAAATACAATTTCTAATTCCTTGGAGAACTGGTTGTGTTGAAATATTTACAGAAGGTCAAGGAGTTTCTCCTCCCACCTGGAGCAGAGAAGTGAAGCTATGGGCAGTGCTTAAGCAGGGCCGGCCTTTCACGCCTTGTTTATTCTGGAAATAACTCTGGAAAATGCCTCATATGGTTCCCCAGAGACCTGGAGGTGGGCCCGTGTCAGTGAATGACAAATGAAAACAAACTGTTCCTTTTCAAAGCTTAGCAAAATTCATTTTAAAAAAGATCTTTTTTAGAACTTCCAAATGAGCCTGAGGGACTAAAAATGAATTCGAAAGTGTGAGGAAGTCAGACTACGGAGCTGGACAAAAAAAATATATTTAACCAAACTTTATAACTTGATTTAGATAGTGGAAATAGTATAAACCTAAAGTCCAGTAGTGGAAATAGTATAAACCTCAAATCCAGTGGAACCCAGGAGTTTGGGGTGGATGTGAGACTCTTGTTTGTTTCCATCGATTCCTAGGTTAGGCCCTGTGGGTTGCATCACTGCTCCCTTCCCGGGGTGTCAACGTGACTTTCGACACACACCGAGGAGGCCTGACTTGGTTGGTTCCCGTTCTCGGTGGGTCACCCAGGGCCTGGCAGGTGGTAAGCACCCCTTGCAGCCCCTGTACCTCTCAGTGAGTGATGAATGGATGAATATTCAGGAAAAGCTATGTGCCCAGGGAAACCTAACTATGTTATAGACCAGAACTAAGATTTGCCGCCTGTAAACTCCTTCTAGTTCACTGGCCATCTGTTTCATAAAGCGGGCCTGCTTTCCTCCGCGGGCAGTGGGTGTGAATAGTGGGCATCTAAGGGTCTCGCTGGCTGCCCCTTCCCTGGAGCACCCTCCTTTGTCCCCGGCCTCCCGTGAGGGACGGGGCTTAGCAGTGGGCGTGTGACCCAAAGCGCCCCAATCACAGCCCTTCCTTGGGATTTCTCAGCCTGGATCGGAGAGAGAGAAGATCCATTTTGCTCCATGGTCTTGGCATTGTTGGGATGTGGCTCTGGGGGCCGGGGCTCCCTCTGCTTGGAGAGAGTTTACGGTAGGACCATATCTAAGAGGGTTCAAATCCAGGCAGTGTGAAGCTGGTGGGTGACAGCGAGGGGACCCTCAGGGACGCAGAGAGCCATGGCAAAAACAAAGGCCGTGGGTCCCTGGGCACCGGCGCGGGCTCCGTCTGTCCATCTTCCGCAGCTCACCTGGGCCTGCACATCCTCCCGGCCCGGGCTGGTTGGAATTCAACTGGCGTCTTTTACAATGGAAAGAGCCTAAGAAGTGCAATATATGCATCACTAGGAAAGCAATCATAAAACTATCCTTGGGGTCTGAAAAAAGAGGTCAAACTTTAAAGTTCAAAAGAAATTATTTGAAATGTGAAAGTGCAAATCTTTGGTCTATGCAGGTTTGTCCTTTTTTAGGTGCTTTACATATTCATTTCTTTCCCAAATATTAAATTCTTTCTTAAAATTATATAACAATGTAACAGTGATAATAATTAGCACTTATTGAGTGTCCCCCATGCACCAGCTACCACTTTGCAGTAACTCTGTCCATCCTCACAAAAGCCTAGGAAGAGATATTGTTATTTCCTCCCATGGTATAGATGTGGAAACTGAGGCACAGGAAGATTAAGCAGTTTCCCCAGGGTTACATGGCTAATAAATGGTGGGGACAGGATCTGAACACAGGCCATCCAAGTCTAGCTTTTAATAAAGAAACATGTAGAAATACTTAAAATCACTAATTTTACAAATTTTTAATTTTTAAAAAATAATTTCTGCTGGATTTCAAGGAAATTAAAAAGCTTGAAATGCCCCATCAGCTATCTACTCTAAGACTCGAATTTACCCAGGGGAAGGCCGGGCCAGGGAATCTTCCTCTGCTGCTCGTACTAGATGGAATTCACACCCCTGGCTTCCATTCCAGCCGGACCTTTCTAAGAACGGACCTTTAACCAAATACCAGCTTCTCCTAGAAGCAAAACTGGGTGATTGTTGGGGCGTGAAGAATGCATCTGAAGCGGGGGCAGGAGAGCTGTGAGTTTATCCCGCCTTTTCGCACCTTTCGCAGCTTGGCCATCACTTACCGACCTTGGTTTAGTTGGAAACTCGCCTCTCCGCCCAGCTCGTCAATAGTGTCGATAGACCAAATAGAAAGATGGTTCAAGGGCTCAGCCCCACTTCCCTCCACACCCCCCAGTCACTTCTAAAATAGAGGAGAGGGCTGACAAAGGCTTATCCCACTGTCGTTCCTCTGACAAAAGTTCATCCGTGGGTGGAGATTTGGGTTGAAACCCAGGCTCGCCACCCAGGGTCTCTGACTAAGTGTTCATCTCCCACCTGCTACCGTTTCCTTTTGAGCAAGAGAAAAACAACTGGCCTCTTTTAGTCTTGACCAGGAAGGCAATAGTGGAATCAAAAAATCTTTGACCCCTCGTTTCCTGTTCAATTGTGAAACAAAAAGGCAAACATTTAGAGGGATGTGGCAGCCCAGAACAATTGCCCCTATTGTGGAGCGAATACTGGCTTTTCTCCTTTCTGACACCAGCTTGGTTCAGTGGAGAGGCTAAAAGAAGAAGGTCCTGTCTGGGCTTTCTAGGCCTCCGGATTTGAAGCGAGAAACAGCCACAGAAATCTGCTCTGTGGGCAGTCTGTAGACATTTTCAAGGTAGAGGCCGAGGTGTCCTTGGATTATTTAGAATAATTCTCTTTAAAGGGAATTAATCTCAATGTCTCAAAAGGCCCAGAGTTATTCTAGAATTAGTTTGAGAAGGGGCCAGGGATTTGTATAACTTTATAACCTTAATAAAAAGAGTTTGAAACTTGATGACTGGGTGGAAATCCTTGTCCCCTTGCTCATGAGCCTCTGATTTTCTTCCTTTTTAGGTTTTCTCTACTGTGAGCCCTTCGGAGAACAATGCCATGTTGGTATACAGCAGTGACTCATGTCAGGCCCTCCCATGCCTTCTCTGCAAAGACTCAAGGAAGTCTTAGAATAGTTCCATCAAGAAGGCTGAAGGGCTTCCATCAGAACTGAAGAGCAGGCTAATAATTCAGCATTACCCCTCAGTCTTCAAATTTTACTGATTTGGTTTTCAAAGTTTCAAATCAATGGAAGAAGACTTTTTTTGGATTCAGCTTCAACTATCCCTTCATTCATTCAGCAAATGCTAATTCAGTGCCTACTGTGTTCCTGGAATTGGGTTGCTCTGTGGGGATACAGTGGTGAAGAAGTCAGATGCTGTCTCTCACCTCCCAGAACTGAATATAAGTGGACAGTTACAATGACCGTATGACGAGTGTTGTGATGGGTGAAGGAGTGGGTCATACAAAAACCCTTAAGAAGGGACCTGGACTTGGGGTCAGGAAGGCTGAGTAGAGAGAATGATTTGTCCAGACCAGGGGCTTTCTTTCCATCTGTCTCCCTCTGGACTGACTTCCTTGAGGTCATGAATACACCCATTTAAAATATATACTTAAAAGAAAATAATATGATGCTTTATCTAATTTTTGGTGTATTTTTATTAACAATATCAAACCTACAAAAAGTTGCAAATACAGTACAAAAAGCTTTTTCCTGAGCCATTTAAGAGTAAGGTGCCCACTGATGCCTCATCAAATCCAGGAAGTTCAGTATGTGTTTCCTACAGACAAGGACATTCTGCTACATAACCATCGTACAAAACATCAAAATCAGGATCTCAGCAGCAGCTTCTTATTACCATCTAGTCCTCTGACCCGACTCAAGTTGTGCCACTTGTCCCAATAATGTCCTTTATGGCTAAGGGTCCCATTTGTGATCACCCGTTGCATTGAGTTGTCATGGCACCTGAAATCTGGACCGGTTTCTTAGTCTTTCCTTGACCTTCATGACATAGATCCTTCTGAAGAAAACAGGACAGTTGTTTTGTAGAGCGTCCCTCAATTTGCATTTCTCTGATGTTTTCCCATGTTTCGATACAAGTTCTACATCTTTAGCAGAAATATCTCCGAGGTGATGTTATGTTCTTCTCATTGTATTATACCAGAGGCGTGGGATTTTGATTTGTCTCATTACTGATGATGTTCACTTTGATCACTTGATAAAGTGGCATCTTCCAGTCCTCCTCACTGTGAAGTTACTCTTTTTCCCCCTGTCATTAGTACATCCTTTGAGGGAGGTCCTGAAAAATATCCCATTCTTCATCAAATTATTCAGTAAGGATTCATGGTTTCCTGTTTTATCCAGTGGATTATAATCTGTTACTATCTTTATTTTGATGCTCAAATTGTCCCATATTTGGCCATTGGTAGCCCCTTCAAAGTGACTTCTGAGTTCTTTTGATATGTCCCACTCATTCTTTCAGCACTTCCTGTTTTTCTAACACAAGATATTCTAGACTCATCTTGTGTTTCCCTTCCCAAATCCTGGAATCAGTCATTTCTCCAGGGAGTGTGGGCTCCTGTTAGCAGAGAATGGTATTTAGAAACCAAAGTCTGGGCAGTAGTGTACTCATCGTTGTTGAGCTCTTGCTTTGCAGACAGAGTTAGAAAATGTATGTATTTGCAAATAGATACATATTTATTTCTGTTTCTGTTTTTACTGAATTCCTTGAGTTCACATCCATACCTTCAGTTCCAATCCAACACCACAGGTTCCTTCTGCTTGTCTTTTTCCCTTTCCATCTTTGTAACTCCTTTCTCTGACAGCTTCCGTTACTCTAAAATTTACTTATTTGATCAATCCCGTTTGTAATCAGTGAGGAAGCCTGATAGATGCCACTTTATCAAGTGATCAATCTCCCATCGCTGCCACCACCTCCTTCCCCATGTGGGCGCCTTCCCCACCCTACTCGGCTCTGACTCCCCACACCTGGCCACCCCTCACGTGGGCACCCTCCTCTCCCCGCTTGAGCTCTGAGTCCCGGTGCTGGGCTGCTCCTCGCCCCTGCTTGAACTCTGACATCCCACACTGGGTCGCCGCCTTGTGAGGACATGCTTGTTACCCCATGCCATGCTGCGAGCTGCCTGGACATCCTCCTCGCCTCCCCTTGGACTCCGGCCCGAATGCCCCCTTCATCCCCCATAGTGGGTGCCCTTCTCTTGTTGGAGCTTCATCACCCCACACCAGGCCTTCCCTGCCCCCCTCACCCCTGGGCTCTGACTCCCCAAGCTGGGCTGCCCCTCCTCATGCCTCAAGCACCCTTCATGGCTGTGGGACTGAATTACTGAGGACAGGATGGGAAGACGAAGAGAGGAGAAAGGAAGGAAACGGCAAGGGGAGAGGAAAGTGAAGGCAGGAAGGGCTGTTTAAATGTCTTGAGCCTCTGTTTTTTTGTTTGTTTGTTTATACCTTTGAGGTCCCAGATAATATACCGTCATGTCAGAACTTATGTTTAAATTGCAAAGGTGCTCTAATGCATAAATCTTTCCCTCAGTCCGTCTCTTCCGTCCATTACTCCATTCCTCGATCTTCCTACCTGTCTGCAGCCACCAACCTTGTCTCTGCCATCTTGGAAAGGGCTCCAGGGAGAGCAGGTCCAGACCACAGAGTTTGTCAGCCTCATGAAGAACCAGTTATGTGGAAATAATGAGGAATTTCAACATCTCTCCAGAGGATCACCAAAGAGCACGGACATGGGACACCTGATAGCTCAGATGCAATTCCAGGCCATTATGAGATCATGTCTCTGACAGGGAAAATACCAATAAATATACCCTTTTAAGGTTTTGTCCAAGTTTATAGAGGGAACTAGCATTGTTATTGATCTTTTATTCAGATAGTTTTGTCATTTAAATAAATCTAGGTATTCATTACCTCAGTATTAATCAATTCAACTTCCCCAAAGCCAATTAAGAATGTCAGAAAAATACAACTAAAGTAATCCTAAGAATTATCAGGGACTTTAAAAGTGTAAGTGCATCCCCCCACCCCCGTCAAATTTAAGTGTAACATTAAATTATAATTTGCCTAGTATTGTCTGCTTCCACTAGAATAAATTCATCAACAAATGAATAAACAAAAAACTCTCAGAAAAATGGAAGCCATAACACACTTCAGATAAAATTTTAATTTTCCATTACAGTTGCCTACTCCCATATATCCAGTGGTATTTGTACCCATGGGGGACATTTTCAGGATTTTTTGAAAAGAACCAAGGCCAGAACAACCATAGAATATTCTAATATAAAAGCTGAGATCCTTGCATATTAAAATGTCTCCGCCCCCCGGTTTATGTTCTGGGGTAACTGTGTGACCAGCTCAGAGATCAAACACTTCAAAGATCAAAATTGCCTCATTTAGGGTAATCTTGATAGCTAGGTCTCAATGATATATGGTTTTGTCCCGAAACAGAGCAAAGCGACAATTCTGGTATTTTCATCTTTATTTCAGGTAATGTCTAAACGGCACTTTTAATAATATCACTATTTTATTTAGAACTTTAGAAAACCCATGAAATGGAACTAAAGACCAAAGCCGGGAATCTCCAGACATTGTAGAACACCTCTCCACACCCGGCTCCGCCTGGCTCTGCACCTCCTTCAACTCCAGGACCCTCAGTCCGGGTTCCCCGAGGGCTGGACCCCTGGAGCTGCCTATGGCCTCGGAGCCAGGTGGTCCCACCGCCCCTGGGTGGTCCCCTCTGTCCAGCAGGCGCCTTTAACCTTTGTTGTGGGTGGGAGCAAGGGGATTTGGTGGGGGCTTACAGGATGTAAGTGGAAGGAGGGCTGCGAGAGCTTGTGGTCAGGATGCCAGGGTCCGTGGCGGTGGTAGGTACAGAGGGAAAAATGAACTGAAGACAGAGCAAGAAATATAAGCAAACTACCCACAAAAGTCTAGAATGATGGTGTTACACCAACAAGAACCCTGCCATTTTGGTACCTAAAAATACTGTGCTCTTGAGGGGCATGAGGAAACTTTAGGGGTGATGGATATGCGTGTGTGTGTGTGGGGGTGGCTTCCCAGGTGTATCCTATGACCAAACTTACCAAGTCGTGCACCTTAAAATGTGCAATTTATTTTATGTCCATTTTATTTTATGACTCAGTAAAGTGCTTTTTTAAAAAAATAGTACAATGCACTAGAAAGCTGAAACCAGGGCTGCAGTAGCTAGTGGCGTCAACGTCTAAGCAGATCAGCCGGGCAAGGGGCTTTCTGTTTTGTCCCGGGTGAGGCCGCGCCAGACATTTGTTCCCAACCGCCCTGGGTGGGTGAGGGCTGCTCCCCAGGGTCTTAACAGTTTGAGGGGATTTGCTTCCTTGGGGGCTGGTCCTTCATCTCGAGGCGCCCATTTTGTGTGTTTAACTGGACCGATGAGCAGAGAGAAGCAGCAGCAGCTGGACCCCATAGAAGTCCTTGTGCCTCTGGACCCCGGGAAGGCATTTTATTGTCATTTTATTGTGGGACAAGGAGGCGACAATCTGCCCCGAGAAGCAGCCGGCGCCTCGCCCCTGGGGGCGTTTGAAGGGCTCCTCCCCTCAGTTTGGGAGTGGGGCCCTCTCCCTGCCTCCTGCCTCGGGACTTCCCCCCACCGCACCCCCCCCCCACAGCACCCCCCACTGCACCCCCCACTGCACCTCCACCGCCCTCCCCCCACCCCCCCACCGCATCCCCCCTCCTCCCACTGCACTCCCACCCCCACCGCACCCCTCTCACCCCCCACCGCCCCACCGCCCTCCTCCCAACCCCCACCGCACCCCTCCCACCCCCCCACAAGCAGTCCCACCCGCCACTGCACCCCCCACCGCGCCCTCCTCCCACCGCCCCCTCACCCCCACCACACCCCCACCGCACCCCCACCGCACCCCCTCCCTCACCGTACCCCCCCTTACCGCACCCCTCCCACCCCCACCGCCCCCTCACCCCCCACCGCCCCACCCCCCTACTCTCACCCCCCACTACACCCCTCCCACACCCCAC
Organism: Choloepus didactylus; assembly: GCF_015220235.1. Classification (NCBI taxonomy): domain Eukaryota; kingdom Metazoa; phylum Chordata; class Mammalia; order Pilosa; family Megalonychidae; genus Choloepus; species Choloepus didactylus. The sequence continues at coordinate 240,889,672 of NC_051308.1, forward strand.
CGCACCCCCCACCCCCAACCCCTACCCCCAGCAACGTCATCTGACTCCCACTTCCTCCTTGGCTGCCCTCCCACCCTGAGACAGGGCGCCTGGAGGAGATTTGACCTCTTTCAAAACACTACGTAATTTTTCCCCTCTTGCTTTTGTTTCTCTATCTGGTTCACATTTTTTCTGAACGCATTGACTTTACACATTTTCATTTACACTGGTGTAATTTATTTTCTGCAATATGGAATATTTTCTTCTGTTTAATATTGTCCATATAACAACACCCTACTTAAAAAATCTTTTTAATGAGACTTTTTTTCTTTTTTCCTTTCCATTAGAGGAGTTGCAAGTTTACAGAAAAATCAGGTGTTAAATACAAGCTCCCTATACCACCCTGTGGGTGACACCTGCTTACTGCGATGCATTTGTTACAGCTCATGTAACGTTTTTATGCTTGTGCTATTAACTGTAGCCCATCGTTTTCAGTAGGTTCACTGTTGTGTTGTACAGTCCTATGTTTGTTTCTTTTCGGAATTTTTAATCTAGTAACATATATACAACCAAAAATTTCCCCCCTTTAACCACTTTCGTATATATAACTCAGTGCTGCTGATTGCCTTCACATGCTGTGCTACCATCTCCACCGTCCATTACCAAAACTCACGATCAACCGAAACAGAAACTCGGTACAATCTGAACAGTAAATAAACCTTTTTTTTCTTTTAAAAGGAGGGCTTTGGCTCAAAAGCCTCACGAGCTGTGGCCGCCCGCTGAGATCCTAAAGTGACCCAAACGTGGGGCGGAGAAAGAGTGAAATAAAATAAATCCCTTTCCAAGAAGTTGGGTCTTGGGCAAGAACATTTGTGAACAAAATCGTGGGCGTGTTGCCTTCCTCCCCTTCTGGATCGGCTGCCCTCAGCCTCGCTGGGTCATCTCCTCTCGGGACAAAACTGCCTGAGACGACAGAAAGTTTTACGTTTTTCCTTAAAAAGTTTATGTCTCTGTTAAATATTTTAGACTTCAACTTTGAAGGTGCTGTTTTAAAAGTACATCTTTAGGTCTGAAACCCTGTCCTCCGACTGTCCTTTCTACAAATTCAGTTAGCCTGCAGAAGTCCACGGTCACAGATATTTTAGCCTCCTTGGTAAGAACAAGACCGGATCGCACATGTTAGAAGGCATTATTCAGAGTTTAAAATAATATTAAGGTTTAATCGTTTTCTTTTTTCTTCCATGGTATAACTCTGTTAATCGCCCTCCTGCTGCCCTTGTTTTCTCCTCCCTCTTTCTAAGCCACATCCTCAGGGAGAACTGGAGAATTCTTCAGCTCTCCTCTTCCTCCTTCCCTCCCCTTATATTTCAGCGGCTCTGGAATGTTGCTTGGGACTTTGCCGGGTGCCAGGCCAGTGGGGGGGGGGGGGGGCTTCGGGATCTTTCTCATTTCCTTAACTACCCCCTCCTCCCCAATTTTATGATGAACATTTTCAAACACTCCAGAAATATAGAAGGTATAGTACCAAGGAACCCCATGTTCCCATCACCCAGCTTTAATAATTATTACCATTTTTTAATGACTTTTTATCCATCGGCATGCCCCAGCTCTCTTTTGAGAGCCATTTTAAAGCAAATCCTTGACAGGACAGAGTTTTACCCAGAAAGACTTCAGCGCCTGCCTGTATCCAATGAGATCCTTTTCTTTTTTCTAACTTAAGCACAGCAGCATAATCAACTTAAAAAAATTGACAATAATCTTTTAATATAACTGTTTTAGTCAGGGTTCAGTTATGGAAGCAGAGCCACTCTGAGTTATGGGATAAAGGATTTATCCTAGAGCTGGACCTTGCGCAGCTGTGGGAGCAGCGGGGGAAGTGAAGTTTGGAAAAGGGGGCTGCAGGATGTGACATCTCACCGACCAGTCTGAGCAGCTGAGTACATCAAGCTTAGCCAAAGTGAGACCACAAAGGGAATGCTGGCAGAGAAGCCTGCAGGGGTGGCTTTGGGTCCATCACCAAGCATCGGGGGACTGACAGAGGGCCACTGCTGGTCAGGAAGAAGAGTTGGATGTGGCCAGAGGAGAGATAGGACAAGCTGGAATTTTCTGACACCTCTGTGTCATCACTCTACTTCCCAAATCTCATGAGCATTCTTCTTTCAGCAACCCCCAACCTGGAACGACACAGGGAGAGGGATTTAGGGAAAGGTGGTTCCAGCTTAATCAAGCTGACATGGTACAAACCACCACAACCATCTAACACCCAGCCCATGTTCAAATTCCCCCAAGTGCCCCAATCATGGATTTGTACAGTTGATTTGTTCAAATCGACATTCAAATGAGACCCACACATTGCATTTGATTGCTATGCCCCTTACCTCCCTTTTCATCTGCAACAGTCCCCTGCCCCCTTTCTGCCCATTCTTTCATTTGTTGGAGAACCTCAGCTATTTGTCCTGCAGAACTTCCCCATGTTCTTAATTTGGCCAACACTGGCAGGTAGCTCTGGAAGCTTGTAAAGATTCTGAGTTCTGCTGTGACCGTTGTTTTGATTGTTTTGTTTGGGCAAGAATACCCGAAATTCCTCAGGTTTTTAACTCTCTTTGAGCCTCTGAGTTGGCCCCACATTTTAGGCTGATGTGGTTAGGGGCAGCCAGGGAGTAGCTCAGGCTTCCTTGCCCTCAGCCCGGCTCTCTTTATCACTGAGCTTGAACGGTCCCATGTAGGAAACAGCAAATAAATGCCACTGCCATCATTTCTGCAAACACTTCCCAGCCTCGTGCCACAAACTAGTCTGCGTCTTGCCTTAGTAAGAGTTCACTGTTTCTTCTTTCCTTTTTCTGAAGGTTCTGAACATGGTGGTGCTAATCTCACTTTTGACCCCAACCGTAGTATTTCAGTTGGATTAAAGTCTAGAAGAGATCACATGTAACCCCTTCCTTGTAAAAGTAGATTAAGTTCCCCATTTATTTAGCAAAGACATGGAAGTTTACAGGAGATAGGGTGCCCCCCTAGGGCAGCACGACCCAGTGCAGTTTCCCAAGGATTGACTGGATTCCTGTGGATTCCCGTGGATTCCTGAGGGGGCCAATCAACACTACCCACGCAAGGCAAGTTCTCACCAGATTGAGAAACCCAATTTTTGCTGTGCTCTGGAACTTTATGCTCTTTTATTATCGTGATTCCAAAAGAAGAACTTGCTCTAAGCAATCTATGGCTTTTGTTCGAGAGACTGTTTACCAACACTGGGTTCTCCTGTTTCCCAAACTGAACTGAGCTTTGGCAACGCCTCTTCCTCTGCAGGGCAGAGAAACCAGACTCAGGCCTGGGTTTCCCTGAACTCCATCTGTTTCCGAATGTTCCAGAAAGCCCATTTCCCTGCAGTTGTCTACCCTCTGATGCTGAATAATACCCTTTTATGTGAATGTTTGATGCTGAGTTTGGTGTGGGGCTGCAATCCCACAATAAGATGATTGTACTAATCCTTTGAAGATTTTCATTGACAAGAAAGCAATTAAGATTTTTTTGTAAAGAACTCAAGGATGTCTGAGACTATATCTATGAACCAGAGTGCCACAAAATTTGAGAAGCCCTGGTCTACATCTGACAGCTCCACATGTGTTTATGTGTTTTGACAGAAGAAGATACAGTTGAGATAAAACAGGGCTCTTCCTGCAGACCCGAGTAGCAGATGACTGGGATGAGCTCCTAATTGTACACACTAGGATCATCAGTTAGAGTCTAAATGAGGCAAAAAGGAATGTATTGGCAGGGACTCTGGGACTCGTAGAATGGGTAGGGGGTGGAGGCACTGGGTTTGGAAAGGGGCTGGACATAAGGCAGACCGCGTTAGAAGCTTGGTTCTTTTCCACATCCCCAGTGGAAGGTAGGTGCTTGGACTTGCCACTTCACCAGGAGGGTTGCAAAGAGAAAGACACAAGTCCATAAATGGAAATCCAGGTTCTGTTAGAAAGGGAGAATCAACAGAGAGCAACCAGAACCTGACAGATATCCAAGTGGCAGAGCACGCGGAGATAGAGTTCTTTGTTTAAAGTAAGAGGAGCATGGCCAGCTTCCTGTTTTTATGAAAAAATTTACAGTTTCCAGGCTTAAAAACAAATAGGTCTAAAACCTCGAACATAAGGGAATTCATTTTTTACCATCTAGTTCTGTAAACAAATACCACTAAAGGCCAGAAGGGAGGTTATCGGATGGGGGTATTTGTGTTTAGTTTCTCAATCTACCACATTCCAAGAGCTGATTTATAGTCATTGGTGGGGAATGTTTCAGAGAACACTCGAGGTCAGGGAAGTGTGGTCATTTGCGTTTTGAAACACAGAACCGTATGTTTCTGCAGCTGCTGCTTTCCCAGCTCCTCTGGGGATGGACAGGCTTAGTTCATCTTGGCTGAGGTACAGCACGGCTGGCTGTGCTCTCTGGTTGCGGAAATCACAGCTCTCCTTGTTCAGTGCATCTGAGCAGAGTTGGGGTTGGGGACGAGACGGTCAACGGTAAAAGATGGTGGCACTCTTCATGGGACACTCAACTTGGGGGTATGGGATATTAGTAAAAAGGGATTAGGGAGGAAATGAAGTTTGTCACAGTGGACCAGAAGGTTCGTATCATAAAAGGCAAAAAAAGAGTCTGCTTCTGTTTCTATTTTTTTTTTTAATAAGGAAAGCAATTATTAAAATTCTTTTACCCTTCAAAGTGGAACGGTTCGAGTCTCTAAGTGGCAAATGATGTTCGGCCAAGGATATTGTGATCTGGTCCTTCTGTCTGGGGATCATCAGCTGACCCCTTCTAGCAGTAATATACAACCTACAATCATTTTCATTGTTTAATTTATACCCATAATGAATCTTGGGTTTTTCCTTAAATTAAAGGAAATTTAAGGAACACCGATGATGGAAATAAAGGCTAATGAGAAAAAAAGAACAGTAATGTTTCTACAAATTTGTCATAATATGATCCTTACTAGTTGTTTTCATCGGATCAAAGTTAGTTCAATATTAAAAATGAAAAATATAATGACAATGACATCCAATTCAGCCTGTCATTTGTTAGGAATAAAAACCATCTGCATCTGTGTAGTCTTATTTGCTAAGGAGTTCTTGCAATAAGCAGTTTGAAACATCGCTTTTCTTTCATTTAGAAGCAAAATGTGACATTCTTAAATGCCATATTTAATATGTGACATTTAAAATGTCATTATTTGATGAGTTATTAAAACTCAGTTTTTAAAAAAACAAAATGCAAAAATTCCAAACAGTCCACAGATACAGTTTCTATTTTTGATGCCTTGATACATACTTACCTTTGCATCTACATTTGTCACAAAATATATGACTTCAAAATTTGTTGCTAAATCATACTTTTTTAATGTAACTGACTTAAAGGAATCTAAATAAAATTTTGTTTTAAAAAATTTATTTTTAAAATTAAAATTTTATTTAAAATAAATTTAAAGTAAATAAATATTTTTATATCAGTTGGATTTTTTTTGGTTGCAGCAGAAATCAACCAATTGCATGGTGCAGGGCTTTAGCACCTGACGTTCCCCTCCACTGAAATTTTCGCTTCCCTTTCAAACAATCCAAATAAATCATAATCTGAAAACACCAGCATTCCTGCTCTGCAAATGGGCATCAGCATCTGCTATGTCTCTTTCTGGAAGGCTGCCCCTCAGACCCTGGAGCTGGAAGACTTGGAGCTTCTGCTAAAACTGATTCTGGCCAATGAAGGCACAACAGGATGTGTGCGGGTAAGTGGGGGGCTCAAAGAATGGGAGAAATGCTGAGCCGCCCAGCCTCAGAACAACTCCAGGAGTCTGAGTAGCAGGAACTAATGGGTGATCTCTTCACAAGGGGAACTTCCATTCTCTCAAGGCTTTTGATAGGAGCTGCCAAATGACCTTCCAGAAAAGTTTTGCAAGCTCTGAATCTTGGTCTACTTGCCTTTTCCTGCTTCTGTAGCTGCTCCAGGCTGGGTGCCCTGGTGGTGTCTCATCTGTGGGCTTAGCCCTACCCAGGTTCTACCCCGGGGTCTATCAGAGCCTCAACCTTCCCATTGTGTCTGGCCTGGACCACAGCTGCCCAGTCCTGACAGCTGGACTTCACCTGCTCCACCTCTTTTGTGCCCAAGTGGCCATGAGACAAGGCATCCCCAGCAGTCACTACCCTTGGTCCGTGCATGTGACAAGTGCTGCTAGTTGCCCACCTGATAACCACTCTCTCCACTGTTCCCTAATTGTCAGAGACCCAGGTTTGTTCAGGCAGCACCGCAGCTGAGGGTGGCCGTGTGGCACGGTTCTGCCTTGTGTGGGGAGGCTACCAGGGGTCTCTGGGAATTCTTTAGCCTTTGTGATCTAGCACCCCTTCCACCTTCTCTTTGTCTACATCCTCCTGGTTGGGATGTGGGCATGAAGCTCGAGCTGGAGCAGCCACCTGAGGCCATGAGGTAAAAGACAGGAAGCCAGAAGTCATATGCTAAAGGTTGGTGGAGCAGAAAGTTAAAAGGAATGTGGAGTGGGCAGCACGTGGGAACCAGGCCTGCCCCAACATTTGCATCTAAATTTTTTAAATGATCAACCTAATAAACATTTAAATAAAATATGCTATTTGCCTACCTTAACAACATACTACATAATGACAAAATTTAAAAATATGCAGAAAACCGTGAGTTTATACGACAAAGTCATCAAGAGATCAGAGACAGCTAAATATTTTAATACACTTTTCTGTATTATGGCGAAAATTAGTTAATCATAGATTAAGATTGGGGTTTTACTGTGCCTTGGAATCAGCATTTTGAGCATCAGTTGCCCTGTAGAGGGAGTGAACCAGGGGTGTAGGAAGATAAGCTATTCTACTAAATAACAAAACTAATCCCAGGATGTAAGCAGGAGTTGTATTTTTTTTTAAGTAAATCTTGAATTTGGTCTTATTTCATTATGATTTATGTTCTTTTCAAGGAAAAATAAATATAAAATCCTTTTATTCTTGTTAGTTTGGAAGATATTTTTGGCTTGATCCTAGATGATTGCAATATTACTCCACTTGTACATCTTGTCCAGTGCTCTGGAAACCAAGCTAAGCTAAATAATTATGAACAGTCTCATAAGATAAAGCTTAAAGATGTTTTTTATAAAGACACATGATGGATGATAGCTTTCCCTTTTCTAAATAGCAATTGCACAGGTCACGCAGAAGGCAAACTTAATAGATAGCTATCATGTCAAACCACAAGGAATGTTGAATTCTGTGGTGGCGGGTTCTCTGACCTCTTTGCCAACACTTGAAGCCCTAAATCTTCTTGTGGTTTCAGCTTCAGAAATGTAGTCTTTCCATATCCCTTCTCGTATGAGTTGTCAAAGGAAAATGCTTCCAGAATCATGTTTATGAAGCTATGCTGCAAAATAGCGGTTGAAAGTTTACAAGGGTTCAGATACATCCAAGGCCATTAATGTGTGTAGAGCAGATATTGGAGCTTTTAGGAGATTGTTTTTATTGACATCCCAGGTCTCGAAAGCCCTGTCAAGCCTGTGAGATCAGGCTGGTCTCAATCCATAGCCTTAATTCTGTGAATTCCAGTTTATTTCGACATCTGATCTAGACGAAGCTCTTGCCATAGCCCCAGAGCATCAACTAGTATCATCCATCTGTCTTTGCTCTCCAATTTTTATGCTCTAAAGTTGTTTTATCTTCCTCCAAATGCTCTCCTTTCCCTTAACCTGGATGCCCCTTTGCTCTTTAACTTATGCAGAAGCTCTTGGCCCCTCACGATGCCCAATACACGAGACGTAGCTGTGTGTGCACAGAAGGCCACGAATGGTCCGGTAGACAAAATCTGTGTGTGGGAGGAGGGTGCGGTGACCCCAAATTCATTTCCCTTTTAAATCTAGAGCGTGCTCCCTAAATTATTCCTTGCCAGTATATTTTATAAGAATTTAGCTGTACCATGGATTTAAAAATATAGAATATTTCTATTTTGTGTTTGGCTTTATTTTTTCCTCAACCTGATAATAATTGTATTTTAACTTGGACATAGATAAGAACCTTTTTTTTTTTTTGGCCTTGCAGAAGGATGAATTCAGAGGGGAACTGGCTAGGGATTGGGGTTGTCTGAGTAGCTTGAAGGGAAAAGGATTGGGCAGGTCACCATAATGGTCACAGTTTTGATTAACACCTTCCCGTTCACAAGCACCCTCCCGTGAGGTCACCTGGGTGCTTCTTATGAACGCTTTGAGGCATGCAACACACATAATATTATGTCTATGTGAGAGATGATGACACTGAGGCTGCGAGAGGGTGAATGCCTGGGCCGAGATCACATCGCTGGTGAGGCCAGCACCGACTCCTGCTCACGTCGGAAGGCGAGGCTGGCTGTGCCACATGGTGCTGTTCAAAGAGGGTATCTGGGAAGATTACTATAATCATCCGAATTATATCATCCACTTTAAAGAGTCCCATAAGGAGAGGGTGCCTGGAGGTGCTCTCCACCCCACCCCAGTGCAGGCAACTGTGGGTCCCACTTGCTCACGTGTGAGCTGAAGGTCGTCTCCTGAAGGTCGTCTCCCCTTGATGTTGCTCTTGGCTCGAGACTCCTGCTGCACTTTCTCTGTATCTCTTTTTCTAAAACAACAGATATTTTCATAGAAATAGACCCATTGATATCTCTCTGCATCATTTCTAAAAAAGTTTTAGGAACACTCTTGGTAAAAGAAGCCATTCAATTTGGCTTTGCTCCATAGATGGACTAGGGGATGGTGGAGTACACCCACTCCCGTCTCCTCTTAGAAATAACCCCAAAACAAGGAGAACAAGATACAAGAGCACAAACTCAACTCTAGATAAAACTGGGAGAGAATTATACAACTGAACTACGATTAATGACAAGGGGAGCCCTTGAAGAAGTAACACAGCTCGGGCAGGTTGAACAGATGGCGGCTCAGGAGTGGGAGACAAACTTTTCTGCTGGAGGCCGGGTGAGGTGAGGGCTGAAACCAGTGAAACTTTATAAGAAGCAGGGTCCATTCCCTGGCTGCAAGGGGCTTTCTAGAATGCTGGTGCCCAGGCCCCACCCCAGGCTCTCCTCCAGTGGTTCCAAAGAGCAGCTGGGGTGAGAACCACTGAGGTAGATTATGCCTCCCAGCCTCCCTCTCCACTCCTCTCCACGCCACTCCATTCCACTCCACTCCGCTGCACTCCACTCCACTGTACTGCACTCCACTCCACTGTACTCCATTTCACCCCACTGTACTCCATTCCACTCCACTCCACTGCACTGCACTCCACTCCACTGCACTCCACTCCACTGTACTGCACTCCACTCCACTGTACTCCATTCCACTCCACTCCACTCCATTCCACTCCACTCTACTGCACTGCACTCCACTCCACTGCACTCCACTCCACTCCTCTCCACTCCACTCCACTGCACTCCACTCCACTGCACTCCACTGCAGTGCACTGTACTCCACTCCACTGCACTGCACTGCACTGCACTCCACTTCACTCCACTGTACTCCACTCCAGTGCACTGCACTCCACTGTACTGTACTGCACTCTACTCCACTCCACTGTACTCCACTCCACTGCACTCCACTTCATTCCACTGCACTCCACTCCACTCCTCTCCAATCTACTCTCCACTCCACTATACTGCATTCCACTGCACTGCACTCCACTCCACTCCACTCCTTTCCAATCCACTCCACTCCACTCCTCTCCACTCCACTCCACTGCACTCCACTGCAGTGCACTGTACTCCACTCCACTGCACTGCACTCCACTGCACTCCACTTCACTCCACTGTACTCCACTCCAGTGCACTGCACTCCACTGTACTGTACTGCACTCTACTCCACTCCACTGTACTCCACTCCACTGCACTCCACTTCATTCCACTGCACTCCACTCCACTCCTCTCCAATCTACTCTCCACTCTACTATACTGCATTCCACTGCACTCCACTCCACTGCACTGCACTCTACTCCACTCCACTGCACTCCACTGCACTGCACTGCACTCCACTCCACTCCACTGTACTCTACTCCACTGCACTCCATTCCATTCCACTCCTCTTCACTACTCTCCACTGCACTCTACTGCACTGCACTCCATTCCACTGCACTGTACTGCACTCCACTGCACTCCACTCCACTGCACTCCACTCCACTCCACTCCACTCCACTACTCTCCTCTCCTACCCCTCCAGGGAAGGGAATTATCTGACTGGGGGGTTTGAGGAGAAGGATCTGGACTTCAGCCTCTCCTGCCTTTTGGACTCTGCTGGTCTGCAGAGAACAGGTGTTGCCATCCGCTCTTGCCCATTTGGGGAGGCCTCCATTTTCCAGCACAGTTGAGTGGGTGAACTTAATTCTAGGGTACAGTGGGAGGATGCTTCCTTGGTGAGCAGACCAGAAACCGCCTTCTCCAAAGAGCCTCAACAGTAAGAAAGCTGATATCTTGATCTCCTTCTCTCTGACTCTAGCGTCCATCTCTCCTTAGCTCTGTGTACCTTCTCAGGAAGCTACTGGAGAATGTGTGCCAACTGAGCCAGGGGGCAACCAAGAATAACTGAGAATGAGGAAGACAGGACGTCCCGGAAACAAAGGCTTGCATAGGGAGCACAGGGAATTTTGAGGATGATGGTGAAAGGAAGGCCAAGGACAAAGCTATGCCACTGGCAGAGGCACCGGAGCTCAGCAGGGATTAGGGAGCCCAGGGCTCCAGGAGATGTCGCCTGGAAACCAAAAGGGAACAGATTGATCACCAGATGGGTTTAGCCATGTGGAACTAAAGGCTGTTAGGGGTGTGGGAAGACTTAGCATAGGAACAAATAAAACCAAGTAAGTCCAAATATGAGGTGACTATTAAGTTTGGGACAAACAAAATGTTGTAGAAGAAAGGAAATCTAATCATAGTTTATTACTTGACTCAGCAGGGAAAAGTATTTGCATAGTTTTAATAGTATAAACATTGAATATCGATTTAACAAAAAAAAATGATATATTAGGAAGGTGGGATGGTTGTAAGAGCACTAAACTCTCAGTCACCATAATGGGAAGCCAGATCATATCTAAATGGCATAATCAAAGCAGAGTGGTAAAACTATATGGAAAACTCTGGAAGTAAATATCAGGGGGAAAAAACACCAAAAGAGTTGAAAATTGGAAGGGGAGAAGGAGCATAAGATTGCTCTTTGGTTTTGTTTCTGCTTTGTAATAAGCCTTTTAAACACTATTTGGAAAAAAAAAAAAGGATATTTATGTTTCACCTTGATAAAAATATTAAAATCAGTCTTGGCTTATAGATGGTTCCCAACTACCCTCTTGCTGAAGATAAACTTAACCCAGCAAAAGCTCCGTGAGAACCACCCCTTTATGTCTCCAGCATATAATCCAGCTAAGCGTCCTCTAAGTGTATAACCAGAATATACTGTTAATAATAACAATGATTTGTTATATACCAAGAATTCAGTAGTGTCATTAATAGAAGAAAGTGCAATTCTGTCTGCTAATTTCTGATGAAAAGTACTTTGAGTTTGATTCCAGATGGGAAGCAAGAGAATTCCTCTGATTTCCGTAATTTTGGTACATTTTGGGGTAAACCACTGCTGGGTTCTTTACCCAACACAGGGCACACCTGATCCACATCATACTCAGAAAGCACCGAGGGACCTGCTCGTACATCCGTCGCAGCTCATTCTCAGTTCTTTTAGCCAGAGCAGTGGTGAACTTGCTTCTCATTGGCAGGGGTTTAATAAATCTGATTTTGTATAACGTGAACAACCCTTTAGCCATATTTCAATACTAATTTATACTTCCAAAATCCAAAAGGGTGTTGAGGCAGGTTAAAGTAAAGTGATAATAAGGAAAATCAATTTTATTTTTAAAAAGCAGTATTTCAGTAAAATCAAGGCCCATTAAAGCAAAGTGACAAATGTGGTTATATCAGAGAACTTAGGCCAAGAAAAATTACTTGTTCAGACACCAACCTTTATTCTGAATTCTCCCGCAGGCAAGTTAAAGGAGTGACAGATGATGTGGACACCATTGTCCAAAAAAGGGAAATAGATCAGTTTGAAGGGGACAGGAGCCAACTCTGGGATGAATTTGTCTCAGTTTTTATTCCCAAGAGACAAACGGCATAATGGCTGGTGACCTCCATTGGACTTCACTAAAAGTTCTACATATTCCCATTTTGTATCAACAACTCTTAGTTTAAAAAATCAGGGAGGGCCTAATGCTCCACTGAGGTTCATAGAGGTGGTTTTGAGGGGTGAAGTGGAGTGGAGGATGGAAATGTCCTTCCTCGGAATTAGTCCTTATCATGATTTAATTTTATGAATATCTGTTTGTCCCTCAGCTTCAAAATTGACTCAAGGCTGGACCAGAAAGTGTTTCCACATGCTAATACATTTCTTAATTGCTTTTTTTTTTTTTCTGAAAAGGCTATTTCATTTTTATTAATCTAGGAAAAAATTTTTTTATTGAGATTGTTCACAAACCATACAATTATCCAAAGATCCAAAGTGTACAAACAATTGCCCACAGTACCATCATGCAGCTGTGCATCCATCACCACAATTAATTTTTTTTTTCAATTTTTAGAACATTTTCATTACTCCAGAAAAGAAATAAAGACAAAAGAAGGAAACTCAAATCCTCCCATACACCTAACCACCTCCCCTCCATTATTGATTCATAGTATTGGTATAGTACATTTGTTACTATTGATGAAAGGATGTTAAAGAGTGCCCTCTGGGTTTGAAAGAATTTTTGGTAAATGTGAGGTGGTGGAGAGTAAGCGACTTAAGTCAACCATAAGGCTAAGGAGCCACACCTCACGAAGAGCTTGAATCCTCCGTCGGTGACTTTCCAGAGTGGAAGTGACCATTTGAAGCCTGCAGACCTGATGTCGAACACCTGTCTGACTTGTAGCTCTGCGTAGTGGACAAACTCTTCATCGCCCCAGGACAAAGAACTGTTCACCAGAGTAGCGTCCCCGGCTGTGGTCCGAGCTGCGGGGAATGACGGCTCGAGTGTCTGCTTTTGCACGGCCCATCGTTGGCAGCCAATGCACCGTTTCTGTGCCTGCTCACTGCAGGGGCTCAGCGTTGGGGAATTATTATTTGTGCATCTTGCTCTGTCTTAGGACAAACAGCCCGGGTGAAGCCACAGGTTATGGATAAATGCAAGTGGCATCTTGTAAAAACCAAATCCGGGCTAAATATCCCATAACTCTGTTGGTGGGGTTGAGAAATATAAAGTGCATTTTTGCAAAGTTGGATATGATTATCCTTTTCCTCTTTTAGATCTCAAAAATCCTCTCCTTGGATGAGGGAGACATTTCTTTGTACTACACCTTGGAAAAGGATATATTTTCTTAAAAAGAAAAGGCAAAGTTACAGTTACAGTCACAGATTTATTGAAAAATAGGAATATTCTTAAAACAATGGAAAGCAAAAAATGGGGGGGCAGTAAAAAGGGAAGAAAACAGTAAATCACATAATGCTTGCTTATTAGAAAGGGTGAAACCGTCTCATCTTTCTGATGCTTGTCCTGGGGCAATAGCGTTTAGACGACTCTGTATCCTTAGCACTGAACAGGGTCAATGTGTCCTCATTCCAGCTTCCAACCCACCCTGGCATTTCCCAATGGAATTTACTATGTTTGGGTGGTTTTTAATTTCTTTAAGGCAGCATGGATTTTGCAGGGCGATTCAAGCATCGTTAATCCATGAGTAGCTTCCTTTGTGTTCTCCGTTGCATCTGCTCTGTCCACGCAGCCAGGGCTTCATGGTTTCTGGGAAGTCCCCAAAGAACCGGGAGCTGAAGGTGCCAGGCCCACATGTGCCCAATCCCAGCCTTGCTCGGCACGTGGTTTGGAGGGGGAGGAGGAGGAGGAGGGAGGGGGAGGAGGGAGAGGAGGCTTTTGGAGTACAGCACACAGGGCAGTGCCATTTGGGCTGGCGACGAGGTGGAGCCTCCCGGGGCTCCTCCTCCCCATCCCTGCTGCCTCCTCTGCAGCCACCGCCCCTGTGTCTTCCTGTGTCTTTCTCTCCAGCGGCCGCTGCTGCTGCTCAGCAGCCGGGCTCAGTCCTCATGTCCGGGCCTTCGGACCACCACAATTTCCGCAGATTTATTTTGTTTTAAACACGGTCAACTGCATTGTCAAGAAGCCTTGTCTCCAGGGGATTTAATAATCGAGGAGTCTTATCTGGAGGGCAGGTTTCCCTAGTCCTAGTGGAAGAGGTTCTCCTTGTTGTTCCTGCTGGATGATGCTATTCCGCAGGCCCATCTCTGGACCCTGCTCGCCTGTTAACCAAGCCACAGTGGTTGGGGGACTAGGTTAGGCTTCACCGTTGGCAACGGAGATGCTGACAGGTTGACACAACATTCAGTACGCTTGACAATTACATTATTATATTTATACTGGTTTATTGGTTTATAATTTGTTTTTGACGAGTTAATAGTAATGTGACTCAATCTAGGAAAGGAGTTCTGAATGTATGTGGACCAGATCCTGGAATCTCTGCTTTGAGCCCTCACCAGGACTCTCTAGGATCTACCGCCAGCCTGCCCACCCCACTCTTAATTTTGTTGGTGTGGAAAGGGAGGCACAGGACAATGGAGGGACCTTCCCCAGGTCACGTGGGGAGTGGCAGAGCAGCCCTTCCTCTCCGACCATGACCCGAGCCCCGTGGGTCCCTCCACCTCTGTCCTCAGGCTGTTGTATCCATCTGGTAAACGGAATAGTCGCTGGTCATTTGTTCACTTCCCTCCGTGGTCCTTGGATCCTCTTCAAAGCCTCATGTTTCCCAGGTCTCCCGATGTCTGCCACGCTCAGTCGCGAACCTGCCTCCCGACCCTGCAGAATGATCTCCAGGTGTAAAGGCCCTTCGTCTCCTAATCTTCCTGTTTTAAAGGGTGGAGGGGATTAGAGTTCTGAGATTGGACCATGTCCTTCTTGGCTGACCCCTACCCCTTCCACCAGTCAGGTGGAAATTCCCACCAGTGTCCATTTTGCACTGCTTTGGGGTGGGGGAAACCTAGGAAAACCATAGTGTGTGTGTGTGTGCATGTGTGTGCACTCATGTCTGTGCATGTGTGTGTACACACACGTGCAAGTGTGTGCGTGTGTGTGTATGCACGTGAGTGTATCATATTTTCAGTGGTGGAGCTCCAGGTGAAACTTGTGACCCTGCCACAGAGACTGTGATTCTGAGAGCTCTGACTTTCACAAAATCTGGAGCTTGAGAGAAAAAAATCCCTAAAACTTCGTATCCAAATATCTAAAATTTTCAGAACTCAGAACATAGAGTTACGAAAGGCAGTAGTGTGGGGAAGAACGTGTGATAATGTGGCACTGTCCTCCCACCTAAAGGAGGTGAGTTCCAACAGTGGGTGGAAGGGAAGCGGGGGCTGTAAGTGCTGTGACAAGCATCAGGCACAAAGGGCCCCAGTGACCTTGAGGTCCGTCCCCCTAGACTGAGCCCTGGTGTGTCGCCTGGGGGCACAGGGAGGAAGGAAGACATCAGAGCAGCAGGGACCCCATCTGGCTTCCTGGGTCTGGCTCTGGGAGAGTGGACTCTCACAGAGAAGCTTCCCGAACAATAGCTATGGAGGTTATCTGTGTGAGAAGCCTCAGGGTTGGCTGACGAAGACAAACAGCACAGAATATGACAGCTGGACGGACCCTCGGACATTAGCCACAGGGGCCATGGGGATGTTGGGTGATCTCCAAAACCTGGTGGGACAAGGGACATCTTAGTAGATGTTGTATAAACTTCCCCCAAATCCTGATTCCATCTGGGGTAAGGGAAGGAGGAGACGTGGGTGCCGGAGCAGCTGGGTTCACAAAACAGATTGAATTTGCCCTCAGTTGCCCGAGTTGCCTTGGATTGTAGTATCAGGTTTTCTGTTACCAAATGGCTAATGGTTGGGGTGAACTGTAAAGAAATAGACAACACGACATAAAAATTTTGCACATCCAAATCAGTGGTTCTGTAAAATTCACCCTTGGCACAAATGTGTGCGTAGGATCATCCATTCTGACCCCCGCCAGCTTCACTCAGAGGTGAAGTCCTCTGGACCCCAGGTGAGGTGACGCTCCCACCGCCCCCAGTTGATCCCACTCTCTGCCTTCCTTTGGGGTCTTGCTCCTTCATTTTCCCTCCACAGGTGAGGAAAAGAGCAGGTGCTTGGGGTGACCACTCCTGGGGGCACCTCTCACCTCTGCCTTCTTGTGACTCTGGGGACAGCTCTCCGCCTGTCCTTTTTGGCTCTCTCCTGTTTGAAAAATGGGGATGGCTTCCACCTGGCCACCTTTACTAGGGTTGGTTCCTCAGCTTGAACTAGCCACATCTTCCATTCCAGCAAAACACCCTGGCTGCCTGGCCGGTCTTGTGGTGTTGCCTGCCTGCTCCTCCCCAGCAGCGGAACCACCTGGAAGCTTCTCCACCGCAGGCTCCTGCCGCCCCCGCCAGCCGGTTCTCAGCCCACCACGGCCAGCCCCACCCCCCAACCCCACCGCCACGCACCGAGGGGCTCTCGTAGTTTGGTGATGGCCTTGGGGCTCTAACTCCGCAGGGGCTTCCTTCTGGTCCTTCCCACCCCACGCCCCCGTGACAGCCGATGCCCCTTCTTCAGGAACTCTCCCCTCTGCTTTCTCCAGACTCTGACCATTTCCCCTTGCCCTCCTCCATGTCTTCTTTTCCCTTTCCTCGTCCCTGAAATGCAGATGTTTAAGCCTCTAAAATTGGACATGATTTCACCCAGCCCACGCGTTGATGGCCCTGTCCCTCTTCTCCTCTGGGCTCCCGACGTGCACTTCCAGCTGCTGCTGACGGCCCGCCCCAGCCCAGGTCCCGCAGGGGCCTCTGAGTCCTCTCGTGTCCTTGCCCCCCTCACAGGCTCTCGGGGTCCCCAGCCCGCACCAGGTCCCTCAATAGAGACCACAGCCACCTTTGCCTTCTTTCTCCCCTTCACACCCACAACTAACCAGCCGCCAAGTCTGCTGATCCCTCCACCTGCAGCTGGAGCAGCCCACGCTGTCCCTCCCTCTACCAGGGCCATCGTCCGACCTCCCGTCCTCTCTCTTGGCCACCCCCGGGTCTGCCGGCCTCCAGCCTTCTGTAAATGCTCTTCGGCCAGTGCTTCTTCCACGCTTAGGCCTTTGGTAGCCTCTTCCCATCGCCTGGAGGATCAAGTCCGAGCTCCTTGGCGTGATTCATGAGCTGCGGACATCCTCCGTGCACCCTTTCCACCTGCCGCTCCCTTTCGTGCACTAACCCAGGGCTTGGCAAACTACGGCTAAGGGCTGGGCTTGTTGTTGTTGTTTTAATTTTTTTAAAAAAATTGAGCTACAATTTTCCAACTGCTGAATACCATACAGTGGGTTGCCTTAACAACAGGAATTTTTTGGCTCACGGTTTCAGAGGCTGGAAGGCTGGCTTCCTCCTGGGGTTGGTATCTTCTGGCTGATCAGCAGCCTTTTGGGTTCCTTGGTTTTTCCGTCACATGGCAACACACACGTCGGGATCTTCTCCTTTCTCCTCCAGGTGCCCCTGACTTCTAGCTTCTGTCTGCTCCCGTGGCTTCTCCTCTGTGTCCAATTTCTTTGCCTATGAGGATGTCAGCCGCATTGGATGAAGCCTCACCCCCATCAGTTTGGGCCACACTTGACTAATGACATCTTCAGACATCCTGTTTGCAAAGAGTCTGCACCCACAGGGCCAGGGGCTGGACTGTTTGTGGGTGCCGTGATTCAATCCCAACAAGATACAATTTCACATCCCACAAAATTCATCCTTTTATAGTGTACAATCCAGTGGTTTTAAGTATATTCAGGATTGTGCATCCATCACCACTATCTAATTCTAGAACGTTTTCATCACCCCAAAATGAGCTCTCTATCCATTACCAGTCAGTCCCCATTTCCCCCCAGCTGCTCCAACCCAAGGTAACCACTAAACCACTTTCCACCTCTAGATTTGTATATTCTGGATATTTCATATAAATGGTATCATACAGTATGTGGCCTTTTGTGTCTGGTTTCTTTCACTTGGCATGCATAATGTTTTCGAGGTTCATCCGTGTTGTAGCACGCATCAACACGTCATTCCTTTTTATGGCCAAATAGGATTCCAGTGTATGGATATACCCTATTTTATTTATCTACTCAGCAGTTGAACATTTGGGTTGTTTGCACGTGTCAGTTGGTAGGAATAATGCCGTTATGAACATTTATGTACAAGTTTTTCTGTGGACATATATTTTCAATTCCCTTGACTACATAGCTAGGGCTGGAATTTCTGGGTCATGGGTAACACCGTGCTTAACTTTCTGAGGAACTGCCAGACTGTTTTGCACAGCAGCTGTACCATTTTCCATTCCCACCAGCAATGTATGAGGCTTCCAATTTCTCCACATCCTCACCAGCACTTGTTATGATCTATCTTTTTTATTACAGCCAGCCTGCTGGACATGCCTCAGCCTGGTTTTGTTTTCGTGAAGCCTGTGAGCTAAAAATGGTTTTTACATTTTTAAAGGGCTGTAAAAGACACAGCACAGACACACACAAACACATGCACAGAAGAAGAATACTTGACAGAGATCATCTGGGGCCCAAAGCCCTTTACAGAAAAAGAATTTGCCAACCCCTGCACCCCTTAAATTCAGAGAAAGAAAGCACTTCAACCCTCTGTGCTTTTATTCCCCCTGGTCTCTCTAGCTGGAATCCCTGGCTTTCCCTTTTCAACCTATTATTCGGCTTCTTCTCTAAGGCCAAATATAAATCTCATTTCCTTGGGGAAAGCGTCCCTGTTTCCCTTCACACTCTCAATCACATTTCCATGTGAGACAGCATTTGGGAATAGTTTTATATTACAGGATTATAGCAGTAATCACTTCATTTATGTTTTTTATCCTTGAAGTCTGAGACCCTTTGGAAAAGAGATTGGTTTTATTTTTTCCCCCAACTTTCTATTTCATGTGTTTATTGAATTAATGAAAGCACAGAAGGATAAGATGAACTCCTCGCCCTCAGAAAGCTTAATGTAGAATTGGAAGACAATTCACACTGCAAGACTGTGCTGCGCTGACGGCAACTCGTTATTGATCAGTGTTTTTGGAGCAGCCACTCGCGCCTGCTCTGCGCTAGGTACTGGGGACACAGCCCGGACACAGCCTCCTGCTGTCACGGACTGAACGTCCAGTTGCAGTCTCGCTCACTCCTCGGATGGCCGGGGTCGACCCAGCGGCCTTGGCTGGCCGGGCAGGGGGTGGCGTGTGGCCCACTGCAAATAATTCAGCACTGACATGGGACAGGATTGGCCCGCGGTGGGCACGAGGGTTGCTTAGCGGATCTGGGCTGCTCCTCTCTTCCTAAGCTCTCGGAGGGTCTCCCTTTCCCACCTCACTGCAGCTGGGGGTGGTCACTGACCGGCCCTGACCAGTGAAATGAGAGTGGACGTGGTGTGTGTCACTCCTGGGTGGCCCCTGGCGGGGCAGGATGCCATCTGCCATGTTCTCTCCCCACGCTGCAGGACGTGGCTGTGGGTGGCAGGTGGAGCCTCCCGTGTGGGCGATTGGGGAGAAGCACCCTCTTGGGGTGGGGTGGACCTGCCCTGTGGGGTCTGGAGGCTGCTTGGGACGGCAGCTTGACCCAGAACATCATGACGGATTCAAACCCCACATGTGTAGGAGTTCACGCAAGAGGAGGATCCACCCATAGGATCCGGGTTGACCCAGGTCCTGGCGAGGGGTGGGGCGTGGTGGGCAGAGGGTGAGGGAAGTGAGGGGGCCGGGGAGGATCCGAGGAGACAGTAAGCCATTTCCCCAAACCTCGGAGCTGTGGTCTGGAAAACTGTAACTGAGCTCACTATTTGCAAAGACCACATTCCCTCTCTGGTTATCTTCCGGGGGAAAGTTCTGCTGCAAGAACAAATGTCCTCAATTTATCTTCCCAGGAAGAGATGACATTCTTGAGTATTTATGATAGTTCTCGGGTGACCGTATATCAATCATTCACCGTGAGCCTTGCTTGCCTTTGTAGTGGATCCAGTAGTAAACTATTTCCTGTTTGCCCTGGATCACAAGATTACTCAATTCCGATGAACAGATGAGAGAAAAGGAAAAAACAGCTGGTGTGTGTTCAGTGCAACTCCAGCGTAACAGTGCTCAAAGCCTGCCGAAGTGAATGACGCTTTTGTCCAAAGAGTCATCTGTGAGATCCGGCGGCTGTATTACCTGTCTCATGCGTGAAAATCAAGTGCTAACCAACCAAGCTGGACGGTAACAAGTGGAAATTGTTCTCCATTCCTTTCTTGCTGTAGATCCTGTGTCGCTGTTTCCTGTAAGCTTCAATCGCCCCATTATTTGGAAATAATGACATCAATTATTTTCATAACAATACGAGTTAATTTACCAAAATTATTTCAGGACAGAGGTGTGGACTGAATTTCAGGAAAATACTGAGAAGCAAACGGCTCCTTGCGTCTCAAGGAAAGCCGTCGTTGCTGTTTCACTCACAGGGGCTGAAAGGCAAATTGGAGAAACGTGTCCCAGTGAAGGTCCCCGTAGACTGGCCCTCCTGACAAAAGCGGGTTTGCCTTTTTCAGTGACAAGGGGAGAGGGAAGCAAGGAGTATCCCTGACATACGAAGTGACAGCCACGTTCTTCTGGGCCGGGAAGCACAGGTGCAGGTGTTTTCTCTGCAGGAGCGCGCAGGCTGCGTTTATGGGCTGCGGACTTTTATCAGAAGTTGATAACAGAGGTCTGGGGCCATTGGCTCTTCGCTGATTGGAGGAGCCTCTCCTAAGCCCCAGGTGTGAAACACCTAGAGATGAATCATCCCCTCGGCCGTGTTCACCACACAAAAGTTATCTATGAATGTAAACACACACACACACCCACGCATGCACGCACACACATGCACACCAAGCCTTAAACCCTGTGATCAGGGCCCCCGAGGAAGTTGTGGGACCAAACAGATAAGGTGGGGGCTGCCCCTTCCCAAATTATAACCGGAAAGTGAAATCCGGTTGGAGAGAAGGAAGAGCTGTGAGGGGAGCGAGCGTCACAAGAAGAAGCCAGGAGATGAGGGATGTGGGCACAAGGGACATGGCCAGCCCCGCGGCGGGGACAGTCGCTGGTCTCTTAAACGCCAGTGGCTTGGCTCGCTGCTTGCCCCCCATCCACAGCCTCCCCCGCACTGCAGCCGCCCTGTCTCCTCGGACGTCCCACGGTGAGCCCCTTCCTGCGATGGCATGTCCTCATCCTGCGGCACAGCGGCTGACCTGTGGCTCCTCAGATTTCGGCTACAAGATTGAAAGACAGAGGCTGTTGGGATGCTGAAGGCTTCATCTGCAGAATGTCACAACCGTGGGGTCTGTCACCTCAGCACCGAGGCCCCTGAGGTCAGCACCAGCCTCGCGTGCACCCCACGCTCCCCGGGAGGGATGGGGGCCTCCACCGAAAGTCAGAGTCACCGCCTTGGTTATTATTTTTCTTTTCTTTTCTTTTTGAGGCCCAATCACCATTGAAATGAGTAAGATTGTAAAGCATTAGAAAAGCTCAATAATCTAAACTCTTCAGGGATTTAAATTGAATTACCATGGGCGGTGAGTCAATGATGACAGATTTTATAGGTAAAGCAAATGAGTCACGGCGCTTAGTGGCAAGGGCAGGACGGGCTCCCGCCCCTGCTGGGGTGTCGGGGATGCTCTCCTGGCTTCTCCTGGAGCTTGGCTGGCCGGTGCTGCCCTCTAACCCTTCCCGTGGGCCCTCCCCTCGTGTCTGGGGAACCCCACTTCTTCCACTGGTCCCGTGGTGCCCTGTCAGGGCTGAGGCTAAAATGCTGCGTCGCATATGGGGTGGTTAAGGGTCATAAACAGTTGACACAAATTCTCCCAGTGGGTTTGGGGTCACCAACCAATCTTAAACCAGGTGGAAGGAAGGAAAGAAGGGGGGGGGGGAGGAAGGAAGGAAAGAAGGAAGGCAGGGAGGGAGGAAGGAAGAGGGAGGGGAAAAGTGGAGCGCCTGGCATCCATCCCGAACGTTTCACCCGCAGACGGGCTGAGGCCCGAGTGAGGAACGTTCCACGGAACAAAGACCGTGTGATCCCACAGTGTGAACAAACAAACGGTGCATCATTAACAAAATGCAAGGCTGCCTTTCATAGTCTCTCCTGGGTGTCAGCGACCCAGGCAATTTAATTAAAAACATAAAAAAAATAAAAAGTGCCAAAGGCCAAAGTTTTATCCTGTTCAGAACGAGCCTGTCAGACGTGCGGAGGGGCCTGTCCTGGGGGAGGGTCCGCCCGGCGGCCCTGCCCAGTGTGACCCGTGTGTGGGCAGCGAGTGTCCTTGGGTCCCGGGCTGAGCGGGTGGAAGGGGTGGCTCCAGGCCGGAGACCAGCCCCCTCACCTCCTCCTCGTGGGGGGACACTTGGGGGAACGGGTGAGGCGCGGTGTGGAAAGCCGAGGGGGTCCAGAGGTGGCCGGATCACCCATGTCCTCAGGAACAGACTCGAGGTGGGCAAAGGGGGCCGCAAGTCGATGTCAGGAGACCCCGGGAGGCTGGTCAGGAACTTGGGCTTGTCAAGGCACAGGCAGCCCAGTCCCTGCGCGATCACCCCTGTGTGATCCTCCCGTGTGATCCCTCCCTGTGATCCCCCCGCATGATTCCCCCGCACGATCCCCCTGCATGATCCCCTGCTCTGCTGCAGCCCCAGCCCCTTCCGTTAAGCAGCTGTGAGATGCGCTGCTCAGGGGCACGTGCTGGGAGGTGTCTGAGTTTCCTGAGGTTGCCGTGACAAAGTACCACAAACTGGGGGGCTTAAAACAGCAGACAGTTACTGTCTCACGGTTTTGGATCCTAGAAGTCCGACATCAAGGCTCTGGCAGGGTCCTGCTCCCTCTGAGACCTGCAAGGAAGGACGTTCCTTCCTCGTGCAGCTTCTGAGGTTTGCCGGCCGTCCTCGGGGCTCCTTGTCTTGTAGGTGCCTCCGTCTGCCTCCTCCTCCTCACATGGCCTTCTCCCCACCGTCTGTCTGTCTGTCTCCTCTCCCCTTCCCATAAGGACCCCAGTCATACGGGGTCAGGGCCCGCCTGCTCCAGTTTGGCCTCATCTTAACTCGTCACATCTTCAAGGACCCTGTTTCCAGGTGGGTCCACATCCAGGGACAGGGTCAGGACTCAACAGGTAGGTCCTTGACGGGGACACGATTCCGTCTGTAACAGGGTCAGAAGCCTCTGTCCAAACTTCTCCTCTACCGCCCACTGGTGTGGCTCTGGGTGCCCTATGGAGTGGGTTACAGCGTTTCCACCTGTGTCTCCCTCTGGTGAGCAAGGAAGGGTCTGAGGATGGCGTCTGGCACGTTGCAGTGCTCTCTAGGCAGATGAACATTCTTGTCATCACTGGGCCCGTGTTTGGGTGGCATCTGCCATCCCTCAGCTCCTCTGACAGCAGACAGCAGTCACCTGCAGGCGGAGGGAGGGTGACACAGGCTTCAGGGCTCAGGTGATGCAGAGCTGAAGGTTGCACCGGAGAGGAAAGGAAAGGGGACAGTCCAGGGCGAGGAGGTCCTGAAGGCCCAGCAGGAGCAAGGCACCCCGAGAAGGCCCCTGTCTCCGATGGTGGCAGAAGAGAGGGGCCTTCCATAAAAGCTGGGAAGGTGAGTGGACCCAGCTCGACATCCAAGGACTTTATCTCATGGAAGAGAGGAGCCACTGCTTTTCAGCGGGGAACTGGGTGGATCAGGTATATGAGTTTAAGATTCCTTTGTCAGCTGGGTCAGGCCATGAAATTGTTGATCAGATGTTGGATGTTCTGGCAGAGATTGCTAACGATTTATACCAAGGCAAGGAGGCGATGGGGACGAGAGAGGGTAGATTGCAGAGAGGGTTGGGAAGAGTGCAGAATCTCCTTGGAAGGATGTTTAGATTTTTTAAAGGTTACACAATCACGGATTTCTGAGCATGTATATAAAAGAATCCTAATGAGCCCCAATATTAGATCATAAGAATTCGGAGGAACTGTTTGCACTTCAACATCTGTGAGATTAGGTTCTGTCTAGATGAGAAAAATTCTAAGTAAGGTGCAACTTGGATAAAAGTTGATCTTAGCACATCGATACATTCAAAAGAAGCACAAATCTGACTTCAAGGGCTTTGAAGAGAAGCATGTTTGTGCCAGAGGCTTTCCTGAGCAGCCAGCAAAGGGAGGATCATACGGGCCACACGGACGACAGACTGCTCTAAATGTCCAACCTGGCTCGCCCCTTAGTGTTCACACATCATCTACTAATGTTGACTGAGCACCCACCGTGGACTCTGCTCCAGATGCCAGGGATGCGGATAGGACAGGCGGGAAGCTCTCACTTCTGTTCAAACTGTGATCTGGGAGGCAAGAAGTTCCCAGCCACACAAAGAGGTGAGGACCAGCCTTCTAAGCAGGGAAAGCAGCTTGTGCAAAGCCCCGAGGTGGAAAGGAGCCTGATGTGTTTCTGGAAAGAAGGTCAATGCAGCTGAGGCACACAGACCAAGAGGTGGAGAGGCTGGCAGGAGTCATATCACAAAGTGATTTAAATCTGGATAAAGGTTCTGGTTTTTAACTCTAGGACTGTTGGGTAGCCACAGAAAGATTTGAACAGGGGGCTGGTATGATCTGATTTATATCCTTAAAAGAGCATCCTGGGAGCAGCTGGAGAATGGACTATGGATGGTGGTGGACAGAGGCGATCAGGGAGGGGCTATTGCAGATCCCAGGCAGGAGGTGATGGCAGCTTGGAGGTGGGTACCACATGTCATCACGGAGATGGACAGAAGTGCGTGACTTGGGATACACTTTGGGCTGACAGGACTTGCTGGGGGATTGGAAGTTGGAAATGAAGGAAGAAGGAATCAAGGATAATTTCTCGGGTTTAGGCTTAAGCATAGGGCCTAGTGGAAGAAGCTGCTGAGGGAGAGGGGGTGCCTCGGACAAAGCATCGGGAGTTGAACAGAAGACTAGTGGGTGCCACTGGAGCAAACGGAAGGAAGTGTGACAAGAAGGGGCGGTCAGGGCTGCCAAATGCTCCTGCAAGACTGGAGAAGGTACAACCAGAGAAAGGACCAGTGGGTCTGTCTGAAGACATGGAGACCCTTCCAAGAGCAGCCTCTGTGGAGGGGTGGAGATGGAACCCTGATTGAAGGGGGTTGAGGGGGAAATCTGAGGCGGAATAGTGGAGAGAGCGAGTATAGACAACTCTTTCAACAAGGAGAGCAGAGAAATTGAGCAGCGGGGGGAGAGGGATGCAGGAGCTTCTTGGGCAAGCTGTGTATGATTTGGCACATCCAGGTGGCGATTCTGGTGGTGAGAAGTCTGTTCACTTCTGTTTTTTTTTCATAAAGTGTGAGGTGAGGTTCTCAGCTAAGAGCAAGAATGGGAAACAGTGGTTCTCAAACTTCAGAATTGCCTAGGAGGCATGTTGAAGTACGATGCTGGGGTCCACTCCCAGTTACCGATTCAGGAGATCTGAGTTGGGGCCCAAGGATCTGTGTTTGTAACCAGTTCCCGGGGGCTGGGCCTGGGCTCACACTTGGAGGTGTGCTGGTGCACAGGGGGAGGAAAGCAAACACAGCAGGGCAGTGGCGTCCCATCACATTGGTGCCCATAGGAGATGCCCGGCCACTGTGGACACTGCAGACGACGCAGCCTTACGGAGAGATGCAACGCAGCACCTGGAACGCCAGTCCGCAGACCCACGGGCAAAGAGAAAGCTTTGTTTGGCCTACATCACGAGACTGTCGAATGAATGGACACAGATTTTTAAGTTATAAAAACATGTGTGTGGAGTTGTATATTTGACTTTTTATGACTGCTTGCTTTAACCCAAATTTTCAATTATCCAACCAACCACAGGGCCTAATCACATTAGATTTTTGGGTGTCCCTGTTCAATATTTTGTTTCAAATAACAATCACCTTTGATAATTGCACATGCTTATCAAAACGGCCATATTTTTGAACTAATACCATGTAAACGTCCTCAACAACTCCTCTCCCTCTACCCCCCTTCTCTCTCTCTCTCTCTCTCTCTCTCTCTCTCTCTCTCTCTCTCTCTCTCTCTCTCTCCCTCTCTCTCTCTCACACACACACATACACACAAAGATTCTACCTCATTGACTTGGCATATAAATTTAATTTAACAGTGACCAATTTGAATAGGCTCATCAGGGAAAGAAAAAATGACACCTAAATTTTAGATGTTCTGCTTAACCAGTCATAGAAGCCAGTCACATGCAGGTGTTTTATTAAACACCTACTATATAGATGTTTAGTTCTTTGAGAGATGCCAGAAAATAGTATTTTACCTGGTCCACATACTCAACAAATTCACTCTTGTTCAGTACATTAGAACTTCATGTTAGACATGACAACAACGTTAGACAGACCATAAACAAGTGCTTCCATTATTCAAAAGGGCCGTCCTCCTTCTTACCTTGGTGAGTCTGCCAATGCCAGTTTCTCTACCTAGAATTTGTATTGCCGACTGTTCCGTCTAGAAAAATCTTCTCTCTCCTTCAACTACTACTTTAGTGTGTTCTTCTATTTCTTTTCTCATCCCAAAGTGACCATTTGTTCCTCTCCTTTGCTTTCAATATCTTTAGAAATCTGTTACTTGGTACTTATAAAATAATGAACATAGCATGTATATTAATTATAAAGTATAATAGTATAATGAACCCTGGACCCAGAACCCAAATGAAGAGTTAGAAAGTTACCAATAACTCGCATCTACCTAAGCATTCCTTCTCTTTTCCTATCTCCCCCCAAGAGGTAACTGCTGTCTTAAATTTTGTTTTTCATGCTATTGTGCTTTTTTTAGGTTATATAAATTATTTCTAAATGTTCTTTTTATTGAAGTATAATTTACATATAAAAATACACAGATTTTAAGTTTATAGTTTGACGAGTTTGGGCAGATGTCTACACCCATGGATCCCCCACCCCAATCAATAGATGTAATATTTCTATTATCCCAGAAAGTACCCCAGTCAATCCCCTTTCCCCTACCAGAGGGAGCCACTATTCTGATTTTTCTCTCATAAACTAGTTTTGCCTGTTTTAGAATTTCATAAAAATGGAATCATACAATATTTGCTTGTTTGTGCCTAGCTTTTTGTTTCTCACAATGATGGTTTTTTTCCACAAATAACTTATTTTTAATAAAATGCATAGTTCTGTTAACATGAGCTAAACAATCTAAAACTTTTAAATATTAGGTAGCGCAGTTAGAAGGGAATGTTTGATTCAATAAAATGTGTTAATGAAAAACAGATTTTAATCTTAACTTTCATAGTGAAAACTCATGAATCTGGATTCATGTACTTCATATCATTTAAACAAGATCAACCTAGAGGAAACAAAAAACTTCCAAACTCAGGAAAAAACTTAATTTTAAAATTTGTAAAATTTTTACAGTTTAGGAAAAACACTTGGTTCCATGTTAAGTTAGTTCATTTAGCAAAACTTTTAGATTTGTTTCTTGATTCTCTTACATATAAAATTATTATATAAGGAGACAAAATGTGAAAAGGGGTGCATAAGGGGTGTTTATAGTAAAAATTATTATTTTATATAACGTCTTAGATTGCTTTCTTTTTACCTTGCAGTTTATTATAATATTACACTCACTGTCATTTTTTATACATCTCATATTTCTTTGTCATGCATTGCATTTCTCTTTTAAATATTAATTATACAAGTAATACATGCTGATGTTAAAAATTTTTTACAATCTGTAAGTAAAACAGATGGATAGTCTGCTCTAACCCCTAATTACACTCTCCTCTCCAAAGGTAGCCACATTAACATTTTAGAAGGTGTTTTTCTCTAAAAAGTTATATGCCTTATTTGAACAAAGATCTGTGATGTGATTGGTAAATCATGTTTTTAGCCATTCATTATATTTTCACGTCTGAGCATAATTGTCAATTGCTCAGAAACATGTTGATGTGTTAGATTTTGCCTGTAAATAGATACAACTTTTTTATATATGTAGTCAATTCCCCAACTTTTATGTCGTTCTTCAAAAGCATCAACCGTCTCAAGGCAATTAATGTTGCATTTTTTGCCAAACAGCCTGTTAATTTCAGTGTGGAGCTTAGTTGGATCCTAAGAAACAACAGATGTGAGGTAGTGGAACCCTTCTCTCGTTCGGGACAACATTCTATCAACATAGTGATCTCCATCACCTGGATTAATAGCGACAGACTCCTCTATCCCAAATCCTGCTAGATTTGTCAATATTTACTCTGGAAAGATAAAAAATGCCGCAACAGTACAATGAAATGTCCCCTGAAGAACTCTTAAATACTCTGGTTCCAGGAATTTCAGCAGTTGGTTCTTCTAAGAAAGATTCTTCTCTGTAAAAAATTCTCGAATCCCAAGTTCACTGATCTCCACACCAACTACACTGTGTCCAGGCCTGCAAACCATTTCATCTCGGCTACTTTTCCACAAAGAGGAAAAAAACATTCTGAGTCCACTCTTGCCATTAAGAAAAGTATCCAAATGCTTCTTTAATAGCTGCTGTCCTCGTTCTTGATGCAAACTACTGTTGCGGCTCACTCTCTTTTCCAGAGTTAGACCTCGGTTTTTCTGTACCTCATTATCGGGGTACTCTTTAATTTTGAGTAACGTCCTTGTATCACCCTTGCCTCACAAGCAGATATTGCCAATTCCTCTTCAGCTGCCCACTGCCTGCCTTATGTTTTGGAGATTCATCCATGAGATTTGGGGTTTCAGTAATTATTTCTTTTCATTGTGGAGTAGTATTTTATTGTATAGATACTATTGTACACTACATTCATCCTATAGTCTTCTACACTTTGTATACCCATTTGTTTGTTGATGGGCATTTAGGTGTTTCCAGTTTGAGGCTTTTTAGATTAATACTACAGTGAATATTTTTTTGTGGACATCATTGGTTTTAAAATATAGTTTTCTCTCAGATCTATGTATGCTGTTTTATTATTTAGTTTTGTTTGTTTTGAGTGCTACAGAAATGGCATTGTGCTGTATGCAATCTTCTGGGAATTTCTTTTTCTACTATGAAACCTTAATATTTTTAATAATATATTTATATATTCCTAGGGGTTTTATATATAGAAAAGTATATCCTTTGCAAATAACCATCTAGTTTTATTCCTTTCCAGTCCTTATGCCTTAATTTATTTTTATGTCATTGTGACGGTTAGGTTCACGTGTCAACTTGGCCAGGTGATGGTACCCAGCTGTCTGGTCAAGCAAGCGCTGGCCTAACCATTGCTGTGAGGACGTTTGTGGCTGGTTAATAAACCAATAGGCTGGTTTATTAAATCATCAGTCAATCGGCTGCAGCTGTGACTGATGATGTCAGCAAAGGGCGTGTCTTCCACAATGAGAGAATGCATTTGGCTGGATTTAATCCAATCTATCAGTTGAAGACTTTTAAGCGAGACACATAGAGGACCTTCACTTCTTCTTTTGCTGTCCAGTGAAGTGTTTCCTGAGGAGTTCGTCGAAGTTGCCAGTTCGTTTCCTGAGGAGTTCATCAAACATCTTCGTTGGAGTTGTTACTTTGCTGCCTGCCCTATGGAATTTGGAGTCATAGATACACACAGTTGTATGAGACACTTTTATAAATCTTATATTCATAGATATCTCTCATTGATTTTGTTTCCCTAGAGAACCCTAACTAATACAAGTTGGTACCAGGAGTATTTCTCAAGAAACAGAATCTTAAAATGGGCTTTTACAATTTGTTTTCTACTCTGATTATATTCAAAGGCACTAATGACTCCATTTCCAATAATCAAGAGGGCACTGACAGTCCATGGCATGAGTTGGCAAAGGAGTTACACAAAATAGCACCATTTGATTCTCCTAATCATACTCTAGTACGAAGCAAGGCTCTGAGTGACAGTGTTTTCGACACAGAGTTTTGCAGAATTAAGAGGTATAATGATGTTGACTAGCTGCTCTTCGATACGTTGGATAAAGTTATAAGAGAAAGGGATGAGCTAAAGGCTTCAAATTTAAAATGTAAATGCTGTATGACAGATGTAAAGGTTTTTATGTGTGCCCTGGAAGAAAATCTTATTTCCTGTGGCTGCAGACTTGAGATTTCTAAAAACCAGACACAGACTCTCATTGTGCGAGTAGGAGATTCACAACATAAACTAAAATCTCAACCTCTCAGGGCATCTGCTGTTAAAGTAAAGGCATTAATTGGAAAAGAATGGGATCCTGAAACTTGGGATGGGGACATATAGATTGATAATAATGGCAGTGAGGACATTGGAACCCTGGATTCTGCTGAGTCACTGTTAGATTTACCTGTAGAGGGCTGTCCTGAGGAAACAGCTTCCCCACCTCCAGTCTGCCCTAAGGAGACTGCCATCCAACCTCCACCCAAAGAGATTAACCCTTCAATGCCTGCTAATCCTGTAATCACCTCCCCTGAGGAAGCAGCCCTCACTTCTTTGTCTAGAGAGATTAATCCTGTTTTACGAGATGAAAATGCAACAGAATGCCCTGAGGTAAGTGGCTTGAGGGATAATTCTAACTCTTTTCATGACCCACCCCCATCACCAGTCTTTGCTTCAAGACCTATAACTAGACTAAAGTCCTAATAGGCCCTGAAGGGTGAGGTACAAAGTGTGACCCAGGGGGAAGTATACTATACTCCAAAAGAACTGTATGAGTTTTCCAACTTATACAGACAGAAACCAGGGGAATATGTGTGGGAATGGATATTAAGAGTGTGGGATAATGGTGGAAGGAATATAAGGTTGGATCAGGCTGAATTTACTGATATGGGCCCACTAAGCAGAGATTCTGCATTCAATGTTGTAGCTCGAGGGGTTAGAAAGGGTGTTAACAATCTGTTTGGATGGTTGGCTAAAACGTGGATCAAAAGGTGGCTGGCACTACAGGAGGTTGAAATGCCAGAACTGCCCTGGTATAGTGTAGAGGAGGGGATTCAAAGCCTTAGAGAGATTGGAATGTTAGAGTGGATTTATCATGGCAGACCTGCTCACACAGCCCTGGAATGTCCAGAGGACACACCTTTTACCAGGACTGTGAGGAATAAATTTGTGAGACTAGCTCCATCATCCCTGAAGAGCTCTGTAGTTGCCCTTCTCTGTAAGTCAGATGTTACTGTAGGAACTACTGTCACTGAGCTGGAATCCTTAAACACAATGGGGATAATCGGGTCCTGAGTTGGCAGAAGCCAAGTGGCTGCAGTTAATCGCCACAGACAAGGTGGGCATGGCTCCCATAATGGAAAACAGGCTCAAAGCAGCAATCTAAATAATCAGACTCACAGAGACTTATGGTTTTGGCTAGTAGATCACGGAGTACCAAGTAGTGAAAGAGATGGGCAATTGACTAAATTCTTGTTTGAACTATATAAGCAGAAGAATTCTAGGTCAAGTGAACAAAAGTCTCCCTTGAATTACAAAAACAGAGAGTCATGGCCCCTTAACAATTCCCAGACTTGAGACAGTTTACAGATCCAGAGCCCCTTGAATGAGGGGAAGGCTGGGTACCCTTGGGGAAGGACCCTCTTACACTGTCAAAAATTTATACTGTTAATCTTCCTCCCAGCCCTTCCCCAGGGGGACCTATGGCATTTTACCAGGGTAACTGTGCATTGGGGAAAAGGAAATGATCAGATATTTCATGGATTATTAGACACCGGTTCAGAAGTGACATTAATCCCAGGAGACCCAAAACATCACTCTGGTCCACCAGTCAGAGTTGGGGCTTGTGGAGTTCAGGTGATTGATGGAGTTTTAGCTCAGGTCCATCTCACAGTGGGTCCAGTGGGTCCCCGGACCCATTCTGTGGTTATTTCCCCAGTCCTGGAATGCATAATTGGAATAGACATACTCAGCAACTGGCAGAATCCTCATATTGGTTACCTGACTCCTGGAGTGAGGGCTATTATGGTGGGAAAGGCCAAGTGGAAGACACTGGAACTGCCCCTGCCTAGCAAAATAGTAAACCAGAAGCAATACCAGATTCCTGGAGGGATTGCAGAGATTAATGCCACTCTTAAGGACTTGAAGGAAGCAGGGATGGTGATTCCCACCATATCCCCATTCAACTCTGCTATTTGGCCTGTGCAGAAAACAGATGGGTCTTGGAGGATGACAGTGGATTATCATACGCTTAACCAGGTGGTGACTACCATTACAACTGCTGTTCTAGATGTGGTATCATTGCTTGAGCAAATCAACACATTCCCTGGTAGCTGGCATGCAGCTATAGATCTGGCAAATGCTTTTTTCTCAATTGCTGTTAGTAAGGACCACCAGAAACAATTTGCATTCAGCTGACAAGGCCCGCAGTTTACATTCACTGTGCTACCTCAGGAGTATATGTCATAATATTGTCCAGTCCTATTGTCATAATATTTCTCCCTCCCACAAAACATCACATTGGTCCACTATGTTGATGATACCACACTGATTGGACCTAGTGAGCAAGAAGTAGCAACTACTCTAGATTTGTTGGTGAGGTATTTGTGTGGCAGAGGATGGGAGATAAATCCAACAAAAATTCAGGGACCTTCCACCTCCGTAAAATTTCTAAGTGTCCAGTGGTGTGGGGCCTGTTGAGATATTTCTTCTAAGGTGAAAGATAAGCTGTCCATCTGGCTCCTCCGACAACCAAAAAAGAGGCACAATGCTTAGTTGGCCTCTTTGGATTTTGGAGATAGCATATTACTCATTTGAGTGTGCTACTCCAGCCCATTTGCTGAGTGACCAGAAAATCTTCTAGTTTTGAGAGGAGACCAGAGCGAGTTGAGGCTCTGTGACAGGTCCAGGCTGCTGTGCAAGCTGCTCTGCCTCTGGGACCATATGATCCAGCTGATCCAATGGTGCTGGAAGTGTCAGTGGCAAATAGAGAAGCTGTTTGGAGTCTTTGGCAGGCTCCTATAGGAGAATCACAATATAGGCCCTTGGGATTTTGGAGTAAAGCTTTACCATCCTCTGCAGATAGTTACTGTCCATTTGAGAAACAGCTGTTGGCCTGCTACTGGGCCTTGGTAGAGACAGAACGTTTAACCATGGGCCACCAAGTTACCATGAGACCTGAGTTACCTATCATGAGCTGGGTGTTGTCAGACCCACCAAGCCATAAAGTTTGGCGTGCACAGCAGCACTCCATCATAAAATTGAAATAGTATATACGAGATAGAGCTCAAGCAGGTCCTGAAGGTACAAGTTACATGAGGAAGTGGCCCAAATGCCCATGGCCCCCACTCCTTCCACGTTACCTTCTCTTTCCCAACCCACAGCTATGGCATCTTGGGGAGTTCCTTACAATCAGTTGACTGAGGAAGAGAAAACTCAGGCCTGGTTTACAGATGGTTCTGCATGATATGCAGGCACCACCCGAAAGTGGACAGCTGCAGCACTGCAGCCCCTTTCTGGGATGTCCCTGAAGGAGAGTGGTGAGGGGAAATCCTCCCAGTGGGCAGAACTTCAAGCAGTGTGCCTGATTGTTCACTTTTCTTGGAAGGAGAACTGGCCAGAGGTGCATTTGTATAATGATTCCTGGGCTGTTGCTAATGGTTTGACTGGATTGTCAGGGACTTGGAAGGAACATGATTGGAAGATTGGTGACAAAGAGTCTGGGGAAGGGGTATGTGGATAGACCTTTCTGTTTGGGCAAAGGACATGAAGATATTTGTGTCCCATATGAATGTTCACCAGAGGGTGACTTCAGCAGAAGAAGATTTTAATAACCAAGTGGATAAAATGACTCCTTTGGTGGATACCAATGAGCCTCTTTCCCCAGCGACTCCTGTCATTGCCCAATGGACTCATGAACAAAGTGGTCATGGTGGTAGGGATGGAGGTTATGCATGGGCTCAGCAACATGGACTCCCATTCTCCAAAGCTGACCTGGCCACAGCCACTGCTGAGTGGCCAATCTGCCAGCAGCAGAAGCCCACACTCAGTCCCCTATATGGCACTATTCCCTGAGGTGATCAGCCTGCTACCTGGTGGCAGGTTGATTACATTGGACCACTTCCATCATGGAAGGGGCAGTGGTTTGTTCTTACTGAAACACATACTGTGAATATGGTTTGCCTTCCCTGCATGAAATGCTTCTGCCAAAACTACCATCCTTGGTTTACAGAATGCCTTATCCACACAGCATTGCTTCTGACCAAGGAACCCACTTCACAGCAAATGAAGTGCGGGAATGGGCACATGCTCATGGAATTCTCTGATCTTACCATGTTCCCCATCATCCAGAGGCAGCTGGGTTGATAGAACAGTGGAATGGCCTGTTGAAGACTCAATTACGGCACCAACTAGGTGGCAATGCCTTGCAGGGCTGGGGCAGTGTTCTCCAGGAGGCTGTGTATGCTCTGAATCAGTGCCCACTCTGTGGTGCTGTTTCTCCCATAGCCAGGATTCATGGGTCCAGGAATCAAGGGGTGGAAACAGGAGTGGCACCACTCACTATCACTCCTAGTGATCCACTAAGTGAATTTTTGCTTCCTGTCCCTGCAAGCTTAAGCTCTGCTGGTCTACAAGTCTTTGATCCAAAAGGAGGAGTGCTTCCACCAGGAAACACAACAATAATCCCATTGAACTGGAAGTTAAGGCTGCCACCTGGCCACATTGGGCTTCGTATGCCTCTGAATCAACAGGCAAGGAAGGGGATTACTGTACTGGCTGGGGTGATTGACCCTATCAAGGGGAAATAGCACTGCAACTACACAATGGAAGTGAAGAAGGGTTTTCCTGGAATACAGGAGATCCCCTAGGGCATCTCTTAGTACTACCATGCCCTGTGATTAAGGTCAATGGAAAACTGCAACAACCCAATCCAGGCAGGACTACCAATGGCTCAGAAACTTCAGGAATGAAGGTTTGGGTCACCCCACCAGGCAAAGAACCACAGCCAGCTGAAGTGCTTGCTGAAGGTAAAGGGAACATGGAATGGGTAGTGGAAGAAGGTCGTGATAAATATGAACTATGGCCTTGTGACCAGTTACAGAAACAAGGACTATGATGGCATGAGTATTTCCTCCTTTTTTTGTTATGATTATGTTTGTATTTTTCTGTGAAGCAAATATCTTTGCTTTCTTCTCTGTCTTATCCCCTTATCATATGGCATAAACTGTATTGTTCATTTTGCTGTATTTAAGCTAAAGGAAATCAATTTTAAGAGTTAATGTCACCCAAGGACTTGCACACTATTCTGGAGAGATTTAGTGCATTTCCAGTTGTATGCTGCACAGCAGAGTATTTTTAGGCAAAATATATGTCTGTTATTATTCTCTACTTAGAGATAAAGTATGGTTTTAGGTAATGTGTGTAACTGCCAAGTTGACAAGGGGTGGACTGTAATGGTTAGGTTCATGTGTGAACTTGGCCAGGTGATGGTACCCAGATGTCTGGTCAAGCAAGCACTGGCCTAACTGCTGCTGTGAGGACATTTGCAGCTGGTTAATAAATCAACATGTTGGTTTATTAAATCATCAGTCAATTGGCTGCAGCTGTGACTGATGACATCAATGAAGGGTAAGTTAAAGAAGTTGTCTTCTGGTCCTAGTTTACTAACTTTTTTTAAATCAAAATGTGTAGAAAATTTTATCAATGACTATTCTGCATCAATTGAGTTCATCAGATGTGTTTTCCTTATTCGATCTATTGTTATGGAAAATGACATTTATGGATTTTCTGATGTCAATCCAACCTTACATTCCCAGAATAATATAACATTGTCTATTTTATACATCGCTGGGTCCATTTTCCTAATTTTAAAAAGGATTTTGCAACTATGAGACTGGTTTGTAATTTTCCTTTCTCTTACTGTTCTTGCTTGATTTTAAAATTAGGTTTTGTTGAGCTCATAGGATGAGTTGGTGAGTGCTCTCCTTTTGTGTTATTGGAAGAATTTTGTTGGATTTGAATTATCTGTTTCATGAAAGTTTTGTAGAACTCATCTGTAAAACTATCTGAGCCTGGTGTTTTGGTTGTGGTAGACTTTATTTATTTATTTATTTATTTATTTATTTATTTATTAAAAAAAGCTTTATTTGTTTAGAGCTGTTTTAGGTTACAGAAAAATTACACAGAAAGTACAGAGATCCCATATTACACCTCCTCTGGCACACACACAGTTTTCACTATTATTAATATTTTGCATTAGTGTGGTACATTTGTTACAATTGATGAACCAATATTGTTGGAATTATATTATTAACTAAAGCCCACAGTTTACATTAGGGTTCATTCTTTGTGTTGTATAGTTCTGTTTTGTTTTGTTTTAATTTTTATTGTGGTAACATATATACAACATAAAAATTTCCATTTTAACCATTTTC
Organism: Choloepus didactylus; assembly: GCF_015220235.1. Classification (NCBI taxonomy): domain Eukaryota; kingdom Metazoa; phylum Chordata; class Mammalia; order Pilosa; family Megalonychidae; genus Choloepus; species Choloepus didactylus. Next base: position 240,926,047 of record NC_051308.1, read on the forward strand.
AAGTATATGAGTCAGTGGTGTTAATTACATTCACTATGTTGTGCTACCATCTCTATCATCCATTACCAAACCTTTTCCATCACCCCAAACAGAATCTCTGTACCCATTAAGCAGTAACTTCCCATTCCCTGTGCCCATATCTCCACCTTGGTAATGTGAAATCTACTTTCTGACTCTAAGAATTTGTATATTCTAGTTATTTCATATAAGTGAGATCATACAATATCTGCCCTTTTGTGTTTGGCTTATTTCACTCAAAATGAAGTCTTCAAGGTTCACCCATGTTGTTGCATATATCAGAACTTCATTCCTGTTTATGGCTGAATAGTATTCCATTGTATATATATAACACATTTTGTTTATCCATTCATCCTTTTTGTGGTAGACTTTTAATACTGTTTCAATTTCTTTACTAGGATTATTCAGGCTTTCAATTTCTTCTTGAGTCAGTATTTGCAAATTACATTTTTCTAGAAATTTGTCTACTTCATCTAATATTCAAATATATTAGCATAAAACTGTTTATAGTATTTCTTATCTTTACCATCTCTGTTGTAATTGTAGTTACATACCTTCTGCTGGATTTGTGATTAAATATCCTTGGTTATTTCTGCCTTTTCTTCATCCTTGATCAATATCACCAGAGATTGGTCAATTTTATTAGGCTTTTCAAAGGACCAGTATTTGACTTTATTGATTCTTTCTACTGAATGATAGATATGTTTTTCTATTAATTGATGAATATTTTTTCTTTATTATCATCTTCATTTTCTTTCTTTGGATTTATATTGTTTTCCCCATAACTTTTTAAATTGGAGCTAGCTTATTAATTTTTTAGGCTTTAGGCTTTATTCTTTTAAACTATAAATATTTAAGACTACACATTTCCCTCTATGTTCAGCTTTCACTGGATTACAGAAGTTCTATATGTTGTATTTTTATTATTCATCTAAGTATTTCTAAATTTCCATTATAATATCTTATTTAAACATGAATTATTTAGAATTCTGTTTTTCTATTTCCAATGTATAAAAAATTCTTAATTAATCTTTTTACTATTGACTTCAACTTAATTACATTATGTTCAAAGCCTGTGATAGATGTGATACTTATATCTTGAAATTTGTTGTGCTGTGCTTTGTTATCTAGTATCTGATTAAATTTTGCAAATGTTCCATGTGTGCTTAAGAAAAAAATGGATATTCTCTTAACATTTGCATTAAGGGTCTCACATATGTCTGTTAAATCAAGGTTATTAATCAAACTGTTGCATCATCTGTTTTAGTTTCCTAGGAGTCTCCAAGAAAATACCTTGAAATGGGTTAGACTTAAACAATGGGAATTTATTCACTTATGTTTAGAGTCCAGGAAATTGTCCAAATCAAGGCACCATCAGCTCGATGCTTTCTTCCCAAAGACTGGATGCCAGTGATTCGTGGCTCCTTTTCCACATGGTAAAGCACATGGTGGCTTGTGCTGGTCTCTCCTTTCTCTTCCATGTTCATTGCTTTCAGCTTCTTGCTTCCATGGTTTTCTCTTTCTCTCTGTATATTCATTCTGTTTATAAAGGACTCCTTTTAAGAGGATTATCCTCTTATTCAGGATGGATCACAAATTAACTGAAGTAGCCTCATCAAAAAATCCTACTTACAATGGGTTTGCACCCACAGGGATGGGTTAGATTTAAGAACGTTTTTCTGAGTACATACAGTTCCAAACCACCACACTCTACCTTCTAGATGCTCAAAAGACGTGATCTTTCTATATGCAGAATACATTCATTCCATCATATCCTGAAAGCCTTAAGTCATTTCAGTAATGATGCTAAGTACAAAGTCTCACTGTAATCAGTCATAGGTGTTGTCTGTCCTGGGACACGATTCTCTTCCATCTGTGGACTGTGTAACCCAAAGAACAAGTGATCTGCTTCTGATATACAATGGAGGGACAGTCATAGGAGAAACAACCCCATTCCCATAGGGAGAAATTAGAAGGAAAACAAGGGTACGGGGTCCCAAACAATTCCAAAACCCTGCAGGGCATACTCCATGAGATTTCAAGTTCTGCAAGTCCATCTATGGAATGATGTTTTGTCCTCTGGGTCTGATGCAACAGCAGCTCCACTCTTTCCAAGTGCTTGTCCAGAGGCTATGCTCTCCCTGAACACTAGGGTGAAGGCTCCACCCTCTGAGAACACTGGGGTGACGGCCAGACTCTCCACAATCACCAGGGAATAGGTTCCAACCTCTGAAAACACTGGGGTGGTAGCACTCTTCCCAAGCAAAGGGTGTAAGGCCTGCCCTCTCCAAGCTCTGGGGCGTACCCATCCTTTTCACACACGTGGGTGGGCCTGCTCTCTTGGCCAGAGAAGATGTCCTTGGTCCAGACCTCAGCTTCCATGGTTCTGCCCTTGAAGTGATTTTTCCTTCAATGGATCCCTTTTCTATCCCTTTTAGTCCAGGCTGGCAGTTGTTCAGTTCATACTGATCTTGCAAAAACACTTGTTGGTTTTCATGTAGTACCCAGGAGTCCAACCCATCAGACAAAAGAACTTTCCATGAATCCTTTATGGATAGCTGCATTTCCAATCCTGACTTGCACTGAAATGGTTTACTGGTTCCATGTTCAGTTAAACCCTCACATGGAGCACTATTCTCTGGAGACTCACTTTCCAGAAACTCAGAATTTTCCAAATAAATTTCAGGTTTCTTTGTGCCCAGGAGTTCAGTACTCAACTTATCCCTTTCCTCTTGCATTTTACTATAAGCTGCAAGGAGAAACCAGGCTGAACTTTCCATACTGAGCTTGGAAATCTCCTCAGCTAAATATCCATGCTTACTGCTCTCAAATTCTGCCTTCTGTCTTACATCAGAAGTCAACTTTGCCAAGTTCTTGTCCACTTTAAAACAAGGATTGCCTTTCTTCCAGTTTGTGATAACACAGTGATCATTTCTGTCAAAGACTTCATTGGAAGTACCTTTATCATCCATATTTCTACCAATAGTTTCTTCAAAGCAAATAAACCTTTTCTATCAAACACCTAACAAATCTTCCAGCCTTTACCCATTAGCCAATTCCAAGGCTGTTTCCACAGTTTTTGTCTATGCAATAGCAGCACCCCACTCTCCTGGTATCAGAATCTGTTTTAGTTTCCTAGGCTGCTCCAAGCAAATACCATGAAATAGATTGGGCTTAAAAATGGGAATTTATTCACTTATGGTAAGAGTCCAGGAAAATTTCCAAATCAAGGCATCATCAAGTCGATGCTTTTTTCCTGAAGACTGGCTGCCAGTATCCTTGGCTCCTCTGCCACTTGGCAAGGCACATGGCGTCATCTGCTGGTCTCTCCCTTCTCTTCCGGGTTTCCTTGCTTTTAGCTTCTTCCTTCTGTGACTTTGTCTTTCTCTTTCTGCATTCATTCTGTTTATAAATGACTCCAGTAAGAGGATTAAGATTCATCCTGAAAGAGGTGGGTCACACCTTAACTGAAGTAGCCTCATGAAAATACCCTACTTATGAGGTGGAGCTAAGATGGTGGTGTAGAGAGGTGTGGAATTTAGTTACTTTCCTGGAACAACTAATAAACAACCAGGAACAACTAGTAAATAATCTTGAACAACTGGTGGGGGACAACCGTGACTGTTCACACATCGTACGCCAACATGGATTGGGTGGAATGGCTGAGATTGCAGCATAAAAGATGTAAGTAAAAACTGTGGAATCATGCCAGGAGCCCCCTCCCCCCATGGCAGGCTGAGTTGCAAGACCTTGCTGTGGGAGAAAGCAGCAGTCCCGGGGAGCAAATATAGCTCAGTCCAGCTCTAACTGGGGTTTTAATTAACCAGTATGGACTGCTGAATAGAAGCTACAAACATAGACAAGCAGCAGAGTACCCTGAGGTTGCTCCCAGTGGAAAAGAGGTGGGGCTTATGGAGAGGAAAAAAATTAATTAAAAAAAGAAAAAAAATATAGACAGATTTTTAGAGACTGAACTTAGAGAGCTAGAAAATACCTGTGCCCCAGGAGGGGGAGCCCAGAAGACCAGCTGCTCTATCTGACTGACAGGTGAAACTGGGGGGCTGTGGACTGGCTCTTAAGGGGAGTTTTCTTTCCCTCTTTCTCTCTCTCAACCTGAATGGCTCAGTGGAGCCTCAGACATTTTCAGTTCTCGGTGCTCTGACCCAGACAGGGGTGGAGTTGACAGTGTCAGAGAGACAAAGAGCAATTCAAATGTAAAAGATAATTCCCTAGGGGGTGTATCTTCCCTAAGAGGAAGAAGGTGGAGCCCAGCTCAATGGCCTGCCCTCCCCTCAGAACTCAGACCCCAGGTCCTGGGGGAAACAGCCAAAACAGAAACTAAAGGGGCCACACCTCCTTACACCAGTAGGAGTGACAGGCTGACAGGCACCACTGGGCAGGTTAGGAAATCATAGTGGCTAGAGACCTCACAGTAAAGTGTCAAACTCTAAGACACACCTGCAGGGAGACTTGAAACTGAATATAACCCCATTCTGAGCTCTGAACCCATTCTGGTCTGGGAAAATCTATTTGGAGTAACTGGGGAAGCCAGATGCTTAGACAACAGAGGACTACAAACTACACTGGGAAGGGTGGAGATATGGCCCAGTCGAACAAACTTACACCTCAATCAAGATACAGATGAGATACTGTTTCACTTTAATGAAACAGTCAATTAAAGATTTGCAAAGAAATCTGCTAAATTAAATCAAAAACCAAATCAACAAGTTCAGGGAAGATATGGCAAAAGAGATGAAGGATATAAAGAAAACACTGGGTGATCATAAGGTAGAAATCAAAAGTTTGAAAAAACTACTGGCAGAATCTATGGAAATGAAAGGCAAAACACAAGACATGAAAAACATAATGGAGACATACCACAGCAGAGTTCAAGAGGCAGAAGAAAACACTCAGGAACTGGAGAACTAGACACCTTAAATCCTACACGCAAAAGAACAGATAGGAAAAAGAATGGAAAAATTTGAGCAACATCTCCAGGAATTGAATGACAACACAAAATTCAGGAATGTATGTGTCATGGGTGTCCCAGAAGGAGAAGAGAAGGGAAAGGGGGCAGAAGTAATAATAGAGGAAATAATGAAAATTTCCCATCTCTTATGAAAGACATAAAGTTACAGATCCAAGAAGTGCAGCATACCCCAAACAGAATAGATCTGAATAGGCCTACACCAAGACACTTAATAATCAGATTATCAAATGTCAAAGACAAAGAGAGAATCCTGAAAGCAGCAAGAGAAAAGCAATCCATCACATACAAAGGAAGCGTGATAAGACTGTGTGCAGATTTCTCAGTAGAAACCATGGAGGCAAGAAGGAAATGGTGTGATATATTTAAAATACTAAAGAGAAAAACTGCCAACTAAGAATCCTATATCTGGCAAAATTGTCCTTCAAATATGAGGGAGAGTTTAAAATATTCTCTGACAAAAAGACAATGAGAGAGTTTGTCAACAAGATACCTGCTCTACAGGAAATACTAAAGGGAGCACTGTAGACAGATAAGAAAAGACAGGAGTGAGAGGTTTGGAACACAATTTTGGGTGATGGTAGCACAACAATGTAAGTACACTGAACAAAGATGACTGTGAGTATGGTTGAAAGAGGAAGGTTAGGAGCATGTGGGACACCAGAAGGAAAGAGGAAAGATAAAGACTGGGAATGTATAACTCAGTGAAACCTAGAGTGCTCAACAATTGTGATAAAATGAACAAATATGTTTTTACATGAGGGATTGAAGGTGTCAAATTTGCAAGGTGTTAAAAATGGGATGGTATTGGGGAAAAACACAGTCAATGCAAAATAGAGACCATAGTTAGCAGAAACTTTGTATTATGCTTCCTTTAATATAACAAAGGCAATATACCAAAGCTAAATGCCTATAAGGGGGGGATAAAACGGAGGGTATGGGACTCGGCATTGCTGATGTTGTCTGACTCTTTTATTGTACTTTAGTTTAATTCTATCTTTCCTTTTATTGCTTTTTAGCTGTCATTTTTTTCTTTCTTTTTATTTTTGTCTCTCTACCTTCTTTGACTCTTCCTCCTTCTTTGTGGAAGAATTGGAGATGTCCTTATATAGATAATGGTGACGGCAGTGAATGCATAAATGCGTGATTATACAGGGAACCAATGATTATTTACTAAGGACAAAATGTCTGGTAGGTGAACAAAACCATCTTAAGAAAAAAACAACAAAGAACAGGATGATGAAGAAACCTTGAGGGCACTATATTGAGTGAAATAAGTCAGACACAAAAGGGCAAATTTTGCATGGTCTCATTGATATGAAATAATTATAGTATGTAAACCCATAGACATGAAATATAAGTTACCAGGATATAGAATGAGGGTAAAGAATGGGGAGCGGTTGCATATTATGAGCAGAATGTTCAACTAGGGTGAACTTAAGTGTTTGGAAGTGGACAGAGGTGACGGTAGCATGTTATTGTGAGAACAACTAATAGTGCTGAATGGTGTGTGAATGTGGTGGAAAGGGGAAGCTTTGAGTCACGTATGTCACCAGAAGGAAAGTTGGAGGTTAAAATATAGGAATGTATAAAACAGTGAATCTTGTGGTGGACAATGTCCATGATTTGTATAGCATACAAATACTAGAAATTTCTTTCATGAACCAGAACAAATCATTAACAAGAAGTTAATAATAGAGGGAGATATAAGGAAAAATATATACTTATTGCAAACTCTGTACTACAGTTAGTAGTATTTTAATATTCTTTCATCAATAGTAACAAATATACCATACCAATATCATGAGTTAATAATGGAGGGGGTGGGTTAGGAGTATGAGAGGATTTGAGTTTTCTTTTTTCTTTTTATTTCTTTTCTGGAATAATGGATGCGCAGCTATATGATGGTATTGTGGGCAATTGATTGTGCACATTGGATGATTGTATGGTATGTGGACAATCTCAATAAAATGGAATTTTAAAAAAAGATTCTGCTTACAACGGATTTACTCTCACAGAAATGGATTACATTTAAAAACATGTTTTTCTGGGGTACATATGGTTCCAAACCACCACATCCTCTATATATTTATTGATTTTTTTTTTTTTTTTTTTGCCACTTGATCTCTCAATAGTTGAGAGAGAAATGTTGGTGGATTTGTCAATTTCTCCATGAAATTCTATCAATTTTTGATTTATATATCTTGGGCTTTTATATTAGGTGCATATACATTTAGAATTCTTGTCTTTCTTGTGAATTGAAATATTAGTATATAGTGACCTTTTCTGTCTTAGAATCTATTTTTTGTGATATTAATATAGCTATGCCAATTATTTTTTGGTTAATATTTCCTGGTATATCTGTTTTCATCCTTTTACTCTCAACTTTTCCAAGTCTTTTCTTTAGGTGTCTCCCTAACAGGATTTATCAAGATCCAATACGATGTTCGCCTTTAACTCATGGGTTTAGCCTATTTATGTTTGGGGGATTATGGTTATTCTGATATATGCATTTTTGCCGCCTTAGCGAGGGGGTGTTGGAGAGTATAAGCACCAAGTTCACATATCTTTGCCAGTAATCAAAGCGCTGGCAATTCAGGTGTATTGATTGTCTTTGACCCTTCTTCAAAGTACTCCTATTAACAGTTTTGCATCTTGAGAAAATGTTATTTTTAGGTAAACGATAGGGATGAAACCAAACATTTAGGAAATTAACAAAACCACGTAATTTCTCAAAGTTTTCTCCAGGAAACCTCCAGAAGCAGCACAGTGCTGGAGAAAAAGCACGGGCTTTAGTGTCGGGTAGAACTGGCTTCTAACCGTCACTCTTCCCCTTTCTCCCTGTGTGATTTGGCAGCAAATTCCTCAACCTCTCTGAGACTCAGTTTCTCCTCTGGAAATTGAGAATAAGCACACCTGCCTTTCTGCGAAGGTTACCAGGTAAATGTAAGTGCCAAGCAAAGAACAGGTGCTCGATGAATGTGCTGCTTTTTCTTTTTCCTCTTCTCCTTTCCAGGGCCCCGGCCTCGATGATGTCAAGAACATTTTGTAAATATTAGAAATAAGATGTGGCATTGTGATTATTACTTATTAGAACTACTTTGCTTCCTGATTAGGGTGATTCATTGCAACCCAAAGAAAGCTTTGTGTTGTTCTGGCTGATAAAAGCTTTGCAAAACAATGAATGTTTCATTTCACCAACCTGCTCTGTGCTGGCTTGAGCTGGCACTGGTTTCAGGTAGTTACTAGGGACTGAGCTTTCTGAAACTATGGGTTTGCATATTTGTTTTAAGGCCGTTAGAGTGTGACTTAGGTAATACGACTGCATCCTCAACACTGCACACAGATCGAAACACAGATCTGAGCCTTTGAAATAGTGCCCGAAAGAAGTTCCTTGAGTGTGAGAGCAGAAAAGCACAGGAATGTTAAAACCTTCCAAGCCTGCACCTTGTATGGATGTGTGCTTTTTTGACCAATAAGATGCTGTTGAAACATGGTATTGCTAATAAACCGTCACAGATCTGTTTTGCTACTTCTTCCCCATTTTAGTCATCAATTTGGGGTGTCCCTAAGTGTTGGTGTTAAATAGTTTTTATGGGCTTGGTCATTTGGCCAGGAAGTATTTGAGCATCCTTTTTGTGCTCAGCATTTTGTTCATGATTGCAAGCAGTGTAGAATCTAGTATGGAATCAAAAGAGGAACCCTGAGGTGAAGGAAATATGAAACTGCTCATGCAACATGGAAAACCAGGCCATGAATTTGAGTTTTTCATGCATGTCATGGTTTTGTTAAGTTGAAAATGTGGGTTAATCCTAAAAGATTTACTAGAGAAGCTGATAGTGGGGAGGTTGGGTGCACAGATTCTTGTACCAGCAACAACTGCCGCTTTCTGGATGTGTGACCTTGGGAAGCCGAGTCACCTCTCCGTGCCTCAGCTTCCTCAATTACAAGTAGAGGATGGTGGTACCTTCTTTGCAGGTTAGTTGTAAGGATTAAATTAGTCAATCTATATAAAGCGTTTGCCACAGTCTTGAGCTTCCCAGCCTACGTGCAGGATCTAGAGATGGGATTCAAATGGATTGACGATGTGTTGATCCCAGCTGTGGGTGTCCCCATCGGTTAACCTCAACCCCCTAGCATTGCATTTTCGCATGAGTGCCGGGATACGACAAAGCTTGGACGGCGCGACGCGTCTGCCTCTCTGCGGCTGAGGGCGCGGATGTCCTGGCAGCCCTGTGCTTCGGTGCAGCGAGACAAGGCCAGTTATGGTCACCAGAGGTTTTCAAGTTTCTGTTTGATCTGTTGGCAGCAGAAGTATTCGATGCGTGTGAGCACAGCTAAGACCAAAAGCAGCTGAAGTGATCTGTGCCTTTTCTATTATCAAGAGTTGAAATACAGTTTAAATAAAAAATGTGAAAAACAGTTCTGCAGCCTAAACCCTTATAGTTGGGGCCTCACTCCCACTCTCTCTTCCACCTCTCAGATAATTGAACGTTGTCGCACTGTGAGAAGTGGGATTTGATGGACTGGCTGGCTCCGGGATACCCTGGCCTTTGCGTGCCCCGTGAAGCCAAGAGATTTGGACAGAATGTGCTCAGTTAAACAAAAAAGCAGAATGTCAACATTGTGGAAGGTGGGGGTGGTATATGGGGGTTCCTGACATCAATCTCCCTTCTCTTGTGTATGTTTGAGAATTTCCATAATTAAAAGTTTTGACAAAATTGCTCAAATAACTAAAAGACCCTTGTATGGGATAAAGAATGATACGGAATTATGATTACCTCTGTCGTTTATATTTTTCAGAAATTATCTGAACAATCCACAAAATCCATGTGCTCTGATAACTTGTTTCCTGCTCTCCAATATCTCTCCTTTCTGCTGCTTTGAGAAAAGAATTCATGAAAAGCAATAAATCATGAATTAAGGTTTATTAATACCAAATTAATAATAATAGCAGCAGTGAAAACATGCACTCCTGACTAGGAGACAGGCATTCTTTTAAGCACTTGGCAAATACTACCTCATTCATTCTCACCACAGCCCATGGGGGTAGGGAGCCGCAGCCAAGGCACAGAGAGGTTAAGTTAATTGCCGAAGGTCACACAGCCAGTAGGTGGTAGAGCCAGGATTCAAATGCAGCCCATTTAGACCCACAGTCCATGTTCTTGGGCTATATAGGTTTGCACCAAAGCATAGATTTGGCTCTGGTATTTGGCCAAATTCTGCTGTTTGGCTTTGACTTCAGAAGTAAGGAGAGAATGCTCACTTCAACGCCATCTCTAGCCTCCCCAAACTTGCAAGTGATCGATGAGAACATGATTGCAAAGACTACCACAGTAGCTAATCAATGGAATGTCAGAATTATAAATAAAAGTATAACTAGGACATCGTATGAACACCCATACATTTCCTTTCACATATAGGTAAATGTTTTAGCTGCTCCTTGGAGGAACCATCTTCCAAGTGCTTTGTGCCTTAAAATTCTATCAATCAGCTGAAGAATAAATGTAAACTTATCACTGCAAGAATAAAACGTTACAGTAATTGGTGATTGTGAAGCTATTAATTTGATGTACAAAAACAATTAAGAGCCTTCAAAAGATAAGTAGGAAAATAGGTTGAAAGTTAATGTGAACTGTAAGAGCAGGTTAGCTAGATAACTAAGAGCATTATGCCAACAAAGGCTTATAAAAATGTAAATAATTGTAGGAGACAGAATGAGAGGTTAGATTGTATCATGATTCTGATTGTTGGGTGACTTGCACTAAAAACATTAAACAAAACATTTAAGAGCTATATTTAATTCATAGTTAAATCCATTCAGTTCATGGGCCTTTCAAGTAAAAGCCCTGTTGGGAAGTCATCAGGTCTTAGAGGATGAATTAAAAGCAGAATATCAATATGCCACCTCAAAATCTCACTAAGAGAGTCTCCAAACTTATGTATAATGATATTCATGATAAAATATCTTCTATCCAGATATAATTCCTTACGAATTATGAAGAAAATGAAGAAAGTGTTAGAGACAAATAAGAAACATCACTTTTTTGCTCTTCCATTATCAACTGAAAGTCAACATCTATTTAATATCATAACTGTGCCCTGGTGAGTGATGGAGGAGTTGATAGTGCTGAGAAACTTTTCTCAGCACAATAATGTTAAACCTTTAAAATATGAATACCAAATTTAAAAATTTCTAATACTTGCATATTTTTAAAAAATCTCAGATATTGCATTATATCCCAGAAATTTATTCTATAAGGAATATTCACCTTTGGCCAAATTTTGGTTTTAATTGTTGGACATTTGACATTTGGCCAAAGTATGCATTCGTTGAACCTCTCGTTGCTAAAATTCCACAGATCAAGAATGAAATTTAAAGTTATCTGTAAAATTAGACAATTTTGTAGAGAATTACAAAAAGGCAGGAGGAAAAAGTAATAATTCAAATACGAGATGTTCCAGTTTACTAATGCTGCTGGAATGGAAAAGAGGGTTTATTTGGTTACACAGTTACAGTCTTTAAGGCCATAAAATGTCCAAGGTAATGCAACAACAATCAGGTACCTTCACTGGAGATGGCCAATGGTGTCCGGAAAACCTTTGTTAGCTGGGAAGTCTGCTTGCTTCAGGTTGCATTTCAAAAAGGCGTTCTCCAAAATGTCTGCATCAGCTTCCAATGGCCATCTTCAAAATGTCTGTCTCTCAGCTGCAGCTACTCTCTCAGCTCCTGTGCATTCAGCATAGTGTCCCTCTTGGCTGTAGCAAGCTCGCTTCTGTCTGAGCTTACCTAGTGCTCTAGTGAACTAATCAAGGCCCATGCTGAATGGGCAGGGCCACACATCCATGGAAATTATACAATCAGTTATCACCTACAGCTGGGTGGGTTGCATCTCCGTGGAAACACTCAATCAAAGAAGTACAATCTAATCAACACGAACAGGTCTGCCCACACAAGATTGCATTAAAGAATACAGCTTTTTCTGGGGGACATAAATATTACAAACTGGCACATGGGATGAGGAAGAACTTACTAGATCAAAGGTCAGAAGGTAAAGAGCTTGGGATCAGAGATGACCACAAGCTAAGTCACAGTGGCATTACAAAAAAAAAAAAGAAAGAAACAACCTAGCATGGTCTGAGAGGGTAAATCCTCCCCTGTGCTTTGCATCCATCAAATAGTTATGAAATGTTATAGTGAAGAGCAGTTGGTAATAACATATAGACACTGGACAAAGTGTGGAAACCAATGACAATTTGTTTTTAATAAATAGCCAAATGAGTTGGAATTGTTTCATCAATAAAAGACTTGGCTAAGAGGTATCTTGATTATTTTTTAATAGAAGAATGCAAAAATATATTCTCCATGTCTATGGAGGTCTGCAACAAAGAGAAAAGACTTAAATAAAATCAAACTTCTTAGTAAAAATTTGAATTCTCCATGAATCCATCAGTCCTGAGATACTTAGTGATCTGGATTATTTGCCAGTTACTATATTAGACACTGGGTTCAAATGTCTCTTACAGATGAGGTAGAGGAGATGCTGGGTCCCAGGCCTTGAGCTCGGGGCCTCTGAGCTTGTCTCCAGTCTACCAAAATATCAGAGGCCTCACAAATTGTATTGGCTACTAAACACAGAAGAAAACCTGAAAAAATGAAATTAATTAACATTTAAATTTAAATACCGATGAAATGTTAACATGATGTCAACATTGTTAGTTTATAATTTATAATTCGTAAAAACTTCATCATATTTGAAAGTTATCTGTGGGTTGCATATTTTCCCCTCGCACAAATTCCCAAGTTTGCATGATGATTGCTGGAAAGTCATAGCCAATTGTAAATGGCAGAAGTTATTTGTAGCCAAATAATTTCAAAAGCAAAATTATAAAAGTTGCTTCAAATATTTTCATAGAAATAAGGGACTTGGGTGCATTTTAATATTTTTATATAATGGGGGGAGGGGGCTCCTGCCTGTGGCAGTCCTTGGACCTAAGGATTATAAAACAGTCCTAGAACAGAGAAGAGGCTTATTTTTCTCCCTTTTGTTTCATTGTTCTTGAAAACCTTGCAAAACTTCATAAGACACTAGAAGGAACACAAATGGAATTTTAAGATGATCCCACACTTAGAGGTAACCACTGTGGATATTTTGGTGAAATTATTTTCCAATTTGTTTATCCCTAAATACATATAAATCGATTTTTAAAACAGCTTTATTAAGGTATCACCCACATACCATGCAATTCGCCCATTTAAAGCGTATAATCCAATAGGTTTTAGTATTCTCACAGAGCAACCACCACCCCAATTTTTTAATATTTTCATCACCCCCAAAGAAAGCCCGTACCTGTGCCCATTTCCTCCAGCTCTCCCCACCCACACCTCCCCACAGCCCCTGCCCAGTACTAGTCCAGTTTCTTTTTCTGTAGATTTGCCTATTCTGGACATTTCACATAAGTGGAGCCATACAATATATTGTCTTTTGTGACTTGCTTCTTTCCCTTAGCGTAATGTTTTCAAGGCTCACCCATGTTGTCACATGTATAAGTACTTCATTCCTTTTTAGGGCTGAATAATATTCCATTGCATGGATATACCATATTTTATTTATTCATTCACCACTTGATGAATGTTTGGGTTATTTCCACTTCTTGGCTATTATGGATAGTGCTGCTATGAATGTTTGTGTACAAGTTTTTGCATGGACATATGTTTCCATTTCTCTTGGGTGTATGCCTAGGAGAGAGATTGCTGGGTCACCTGATGACTCTACAACTGCACTTTTGAGGGACTTCCAGACTGTTTTCCAAAGTGGCTGCACTATTTTGCATTCTCACCAGCAATGTATGATGATTCTGATTTCTGCACATCCTTGCCAACACTTGCTATTATCTGTCTTTTATATTATAGCCATCCTAGTGGATATTAAGTGGTTCCTAAGGAGATTTTTAAGAAGGAGGGGGAGGAGAAAAAGAAACTAGATCATTCAATGCGCATTGGTTTGTTAATTACTTTTTCATGTGCCACTATATGGTGAACGTAACTCCACACCAACAAATGTAAATCTTGTGCCATAATTCAAACGCATACATACTATTCCATTGAAAGGAAGGCCAATAATTTATTTAATTAACCCCTATTGTTGGACATTTCCATTGTTTTTAGTGTTTCCTATTTTATACGGAACTGCAATGGTCAACATTATACTTCTGTTTCTATCTTTGTGAATTTGCTCCTTTATTTCTGTTGTATGTTAAAACTCTGAATCCTTCAGGATCTTTATCTATATGGCCAAATATCTCTCCAGAAATATTCCACCCAAGTACTTTCCCCCTAAATATTGTCCATGTTGGTTCCTATATTAAAATTTGTTTAACTATAATAACCTAAAATCATCTCATTTTAATTCAAAATGTCTTTATGAATATGGTGAGAGATTTTTCATAGGTTTATCAGTCCTTTTAAACACTTGCCTAGACTTTGTCTGCTTTTCTTTTGCAGTGTTCTTCTTTCCCTATGGATTTGTAAGCCCTTTTTATAGATTTACCCTGTGATCTTTATGGTTGTAGAAAACATGTGTCATCCACCTCTTAATTTTGTTTATGGTATTTTTGCATTGAGAAGTATAAAAACTTATGTATTTAAATCTCAGGATTTTTTATTGTGGTTTCTGGCTCTGGTATAGAAAGTTCTTCCTCATCTCCATATTGTGACATTTACTCATGACTTCATCAGATACTTATGCATATATTTTTATACATCAACTCTTTATTCCCAATGTGTGCTGGACTGAGCAGGTACCCTGCCCCTAGTCCTAGAACAGAATCCAGCACATAGTAGGGCTTCAGTTGCATGGGAGCCACTAGTGGCTCACTCTCCATTTAATTAGACCCTGTCAAAGGCAGGGGGAACATTTTAAAGTCATTTTAGTGTTGTGTTTTAACTTTTCCGTGACAGGCCAGAGAAGCCACGGGGGAGGAGGAGGAGGTGTGAGTGTGGGGCAATCTGCCCAGGAAGGCTGAAACCACCCGCGACCTCTCCGTGGGGGCAGCCGCAGTGGGTGCCCCTACCTGACCCCCTGGGGCTGGTTGTCCCTTCTCCTCACAGGAACTGGGGCTTTCACAGCTTTGACTCCAGGTGTCTCTGGGGCTGGGGCTGGGGTTGGGGGCAGGGGGAGTGGAGATTAAAGTGACTAGAGTTGTCCCCAGTACTTTTGCTGGGTTGTTTCGGCATAAAATGGGGAGGAGGAGGGAGCCAAATATGATCCTGGAAATCCTCAAAGGCCATACTTGAGGATGATGGTGGCTTCCATAGAAGCGCACATGGGAGAAGGCTGGATCCAAGAATTTCTGAGATTTCTTCCTTTTCTGTGCTTATTGACCCTGAAAGGTGATCGCATGAGGCTCATGAAATGAGTTGTTTGGGGTAGAGTGTCTAATGAGCCCACGTCATCTTTTAAACACCCTCCTGCAGCCAAGACACTTTTCTTTCCTCTAGATCCATGATTAAACCAGTATATGTTCTAATTTCTAAAGGGACCAAAGAAGAACTTGTAAATTAAAAAGAAAAATGCATTCTCTCTGGACAAACATCTGAACAAAAAAAGCAGAAGGTCTATAAAAAAAGGAAGAGTCAATTTATACACCAATTTTCATAGCAGCATTATTCCCAATAGCCAAAAGGTAGGAGCAACCCAAATGTCTATCAACAGAAGAACAGAAAAACAAAATGTGGTCTATCCATACAATAAATTAGTATTCAGCCTTAAAAAGAAATGATACGTGCTATATAACATGGATGATACTTGAAGACATTATGTTGGGTGAAATAAGACAGGCACAAAAGGATAACTAATATATAATTTCACTTATATGAAATACATAAAATAAGCAAATTCACAGGGGCAGAAAGTAGTTTACAGATTATTGGGGGCTGGGGACATATACAGAGTTCTGTTTGGGGTGATGATAAAAGTTTTGATAATGGGTGGTGATGGATGCACAACATTTTGAATATAATTAATATCCTAAATTGAACACATGAAAGTGGTTGAAATGAAATTCTGTTATACATATGTTGCCACAATAATTTTTTTAAAAGTATCAGTAGTGTTATATTCGTATAGAACGGCTAAAACATGATGCAGAGAATTATGATGAAGTCTTACCATTTCCCCAAGAACTCAACAAGACGAAATTGGTTAAAATCACAATGGGAAATGTACACTATAGTAAAGAAAAGGAAACAAAATCTGCCCACAATAAGTGGTTCTTGATAATATTGTTGTAGTTATGGTTGGATATAAATGTTTTGGTACCTGTTCCCCCAATTAAATGGAGACCCTGGCATGTACATTTTGTGTGGGCTCAAACCACAGTGTTTTGAAGTTCACTAGACCCAAACCTCTGTGCAACCTGTTTATGAACCAGCATCTCCGATGAAAACTCGAATGATGACAGATATCTGAGTATTTGCCTAAGCAAACTGGCTTAGGCATCCTGCCCATGTTCAGTGTCGCTTCTGGAAAAAGCTACTTTGGCATTTATTAAGCATTACATCATCCTCTCTTTTATGGGCTGAAATTATGAAATATCAGGAGAAGGAGTTAAATATATGGGGCTGGGAGTTGTGAGACATTCAGCTGCGATGATCTTACTCAAGATGGTGGAGGAAGCTTATTCACCAAACTTGAAAGCCCCTTCCTTGTTTGGATAGCGACTTGCCCATAGAGTTGTTTTCAAAGCAACTAGAAATAGAATCACTTGCTCTGTGCTATAGTGTCAAAAACATGTGTCTTGGGCTGGGGAAAGAGAAAACTAAGGGGCAGCAAACAATTAGAGAGTGTGTTTTCAACCGGGCAATGCTTGGAATATCTACAGAAATAAACATACACTCTAAAAGTAGGGACCTACCTTTTAAAATCCTTTCTATGAGAAAATTAAAATAAAGGGGTGCCCAGAACCCACCTCCGGTGTGTGTGGTGCTTCCCCAGAGCACGTGGGTAAGCAAATGTCTCCAAACAGCCTGGGGGGCCCATGCTTGCCCTCAGGTAGTCACATCTGTCGTCAGTGTAGGGTGAGTTTGAAATTTTTCTTTTTATATACCGCTTCTTTCTGTGTGTGGCCAGGCCTTCTTATCTCTCGGGTATTAGTTTAATCAGGAGAAACGAATTAATTGATTAGCTATTTATTTAATTCCAGCTGCTCTGTGCCCAACCACATGTCTGAGGAGGATACAAAGAGATCCAAGATAGGATTGGTGCCCATGTTTCAAGGACTTTTGACAAAGCTGGAAGATAAGATAAAAACCTGCAGGGGGAAAAATCAGAGAGTAATCAACTGGTTTGGAGTATATTCTTGGGTAACAGGAGAACAGCTGTGTTATAGGAAAATAAGGCTGGCAGCAAATGTCTGTGAATTGAAAAAGCACAGACTAGGGGGAACTGAGACAGGGTATGAGAAACAGGCCAAAGGAGGAAAGAATAAGACATGGCCACAGATTGGGCACAGAAGAGAATGGAGGGTGAGTCGGCGAAGCTTCTCGGGTCTCTAGGTGGAAGCCTGGAGAGATGGGGAAGGCCCTGCCGGGGAGGGTTGGCTGGGAAAGAGACGGAAGTGAAATGTGGGTCACTGAGCTGTTGTAATGGTGGGGTATCAAAGAAGTGCCATTTTTTAAAAAAATTCAATTTTATTGAGATATATTCACATACCATACAATCATCCATGGTGTACAATCAATTGTTCACAGCACGATTAGATAGTTGTGCATTTATCACCAGAATCAATTTTTGAACATTTCATTACCACACACAAAAAGAATAAGAATAAAAGTTAAAGTAAAAAAGAACATCCAAAACATCCCTTTCCCCCATCCCTCCCTATTATTCATTTACTTTTTGTCCTCATTTTTCTATTCATCTATCCATACACTGTATAAAGAGATTGGGAGCCTCAAAATTTACACAATGACACAGTCACACAGTGTAAGCTATATAGTTATACAATTGTCTTCAAGAATAAAGGCTACTGGGTCACAGTTCAACAGTTTCAGCTATTTCCTTCTATCTATTCCAGTATACTAAAAACTAAAAACAGATATCTTTTTAATGCATCAGAATAACCTCTAGAATGACCTCTCAACTCTATTTGAGATCTCTCAGCTACTGAAACTTTATTTTGTTTCATTCCTCTTTCCCCTTTTTGTCCCAGAAGGCTTTCCTTTCTCAATCCTTAAGCGGTGCCACTTAAGCAATTCTAAATACAAGATTGGCATACGTGCCCAAGTTGGACATAAAGACTTAGCAGTCACCATCCTGGAAATGAAAAGTTGGAGCCAGAATAACTAAATGTGCTCAAGGAGCGAGTAGTGAAAGAAGATTGGAGACATTTCTCTTGCCTTTCCTTCTTCCTTTCTCCTTCCCTCCCTCTCTCTTTTCTCTCTCTCTCTCATTCTTTCAATGAAAGAATTTTTTTATTATTTTTTATTTATTTATTGTTTTATATTTTATATTCTTTATATATATATATATATATATATATATATACATATATATATATATATATATATATATATATATACATATTTTTTTTTGGCTTTTATAAAAAGAGTTTATTTGGTTACAAATTTACAGTTCTAAGGCCATAAAAGTGTCCAAAGTAAGCTATCAACAAGAGGATACCTTCAATGAAGAACCGCCAATGGTGTCCAGAACACCTCTGTCAGCTGGGAAAGCACATGGCTGGCATCGGCTCGTCCCGGGTTTTGTTTGAGCTCCTTTCTCAGCTCCTGCACTTCCTTAGCTTAGCATCTCCAAATGTCCTTCTGTCTGCAACTCCAAGCATCTCTGAGTATCTCTGTCATCTCTCAAGCTTCTCTCCAAAAGTCTCTCTCAGCTGCTCAGAGCTCCTTCTGTCTGTGAGCTCTCTTATAGGACTCCAGCGATTTAATTAAGACCCACTCTGAATGGGCAGGTCCACATCTCCATGAAAATAATTTAATCAAACATTTCCACCTTAATCAACAGACTGATAAATCTACCCTCACAAGATTGCATTAAAGAACATGGCTTTTTGTGGGGGACATAAAATATCCAAACTGGCATATGTACTAAAAGAATAAAATCAGAATGGGGAAAAGACTGTCAAGGACATGCTCATTGACATCAAAGATGGGGAAGATACAAACTATGAAAAGTCAAGCCAAGAACTAAAAACTGACAGCAGTTGGGAGTCATTCAGGCTAGAGGCAGAGCAAATGATATATGCTGGTGCCTAAAAGAGCATCTCTATGTTTCAATTACAGTAGAGGATATGCTTAATGGTGACCCAGAGTCATAAGTGAAAAATTGGTTTATGGTCAGTTTCTGGTCAAGAAGGTTTGAGAATGTATGATACATTTTTATAAGGACTTTCAAAGAACCCAGTTTCATTTGTGTTGTTTTTTGTTTTTTTTTAATTTTATTTTTTTATCTTCATTTTATTGAGATATATTCACATACCACGCAGTCATACAAAACAAATCGTACTTTCGATTGTTCACAGTACCATTACATAGTTGTACATTCATCACCTAAATCAATCCCTGACACCTTCATTAGCACACACACAAAAATAACAAGAATAATAATTAGAGTGAAAAAGGGCAATTGAAGTAAAAAAGAACACTGGGTACCTTTGTCTGTTTGTTTCCTTCCCCTATTTTTCTACTCATCCATCCATAAACTAGACAAAGTGGAGTGTGGTCCTTATGGCTTTCCCAATCCCATTGTCACCCCTCATAAGCTACATTTTTATACAACTGTCTTCGAGATTCATGGGTTCTGGGTTGTAGTTTGATAGTTTCAGGTATCCACCACCAGCTACCCCAATTCTTTAGAACCTAAAAAGGGTTGTCTAAAGTGTGCGTAGGAGTGCCCACCAGAGTGACCTCTCGGCTCGTTTTGGAATCTCTCTGCCACTGAAGCTTATTTCATTTCCTTTCCCATCCCCCTTTTGGTCAAGAAGATGTTCTCCGTCCCACGATGCCGGGTCTACATTCCTCCCCGGGAGTCATATTCCACGTTGCCAGGGAGATTCACTCCCCTGGGTGTCTGATCCCACGTAGGCGGGAGGGCAGTGATTTCACCTTTCAAGTTGGCTTAGCCAGAGAGAGAGGGCCACATCTGAGCAACAAAGAGGCATTCGGGAGGAGGCTCTTAGGCACAACCATAGGGAGGCCTAGCCTCTCCTTTGCAGCAACCGTCTTCCCAAGGGTAAAACCTATGGTAGAGGGCTCAACCCATCAAACCACCAGACCCCTATGTCTGTGGTCATGTTAGCAAGCATCGAGGTGGGGTAGGCCAATACCCCTGCATTCTCCACAGGCTCCTCAAGGGGGCACTACAACTTTTTTTCCTTGTTTTTCTTTTTTTTTTTTAACTTTCCCATCTTTTTAAACCAACTGTATGAAAAAAAAGTTAAACAGAAAACAAACATACAATAAAAGAACATTTCAAAGAGACCATAACAAGGGAGTAAGAAAAAGACAACTAACCTAAGATAACTGCTTAACTTCCAGCATGTTCCTACTTTACCCCAAGAAAGTTACCTAATATAGCAACATTTCTGTGAAGTTGTTCCTACTATATCCATCAGAAATTAACAGACCATAGTCATTCCTGGGCATCCCCAGAACGTTAAATAGCTTATCTGTTCTTCTTGGATTATTGTTCCCCCTTCCTTAATTGCTCTCTATTGCTAGTTCCCCTACATTCTACATTATAAACCATTTGTTTTACATTTTTCAAAGTTCACATTAGTGGTAGCATATAATATTTCTCTTTTTGTGCCTGGCTTATTTCACTCAGCATTATGTCTTCAAGGTTCATCCATGTTGTCACATGTTTCATGAGATTGTTCCTTCTTACTGCCGTGTAGTATTCCATCGTGTGTATATACCACATTTTATTTATCCACTCATCTGTTGAAGGACATTTGGGTTGTTTCCATCTCTTGGCAATCATGAATAATGCTGCTATGAACATTGGCGTGCAGATATCTGTTCGTGTCACTGCTTTCCGATCTTCCGGGTATATACCGAGAAGTGCAATCGCTGGATCGAATGGTAACTCTATATCTAGTTTTCTAAGGAACTGCCAGACTGACTTCCAGAGTGGCTGAACCATTATACAGTCCCACCAACAATGAATAAGAGTTCCAACTTCTCCACATCCCCTCCAGCACTTGTAGTTTCCTGTATGTCCAATGGCAGCCATTCCAATTGGTGTTAGATGGTATCTCATTGTGGTCTTAATTTGCATCTCCCTAATAGCTAGTGAAGCTGAACATTTTTTCATGTGTTTCTTGGCCATTTGTATTTCCTCTTCAGAGAACTGTCTTTTCATATCTTTTGCCCATTTTATAATTGGGCTGTCTGTACTACTGTCATTGAGTTGTAGGATTTCTTTATATATGCAAGATATCAGTCTTTTGTCAGATACATGGTTTCCAAAAATTTTTTCCCATTGAGTTGGCTGCCTCTTTACCTTTTTGAGAAATTCCTTTGAGGTGCAGAAACTTCTAAGCTTGAGGAGTTCCCATTTATCTATTTTTTCTTTTGTTGCTTGTGCTTTGGGTGCAAAGTCCAGGAAGTGGCCACCTAATACAAGGTCTTGAAGATGTTTTCCTACATTATCTTCTAGGAGTTTTATGGTACTTTCTTTTATATTGAGATCTTTCGTCCATTTTGAGTTAATTTTTGTGTAGGGTGTGAGGTAGGGGTCCTCTTTAATTCTTTTGGATATGGATATCCAACTCTCCCAGCCCCATTTGTTGAAAAGACCATTATCACTCAGTTCAGTGACTTTGGGGGCCTTATCAAAGATCAGTCGGCCATAGATCTGAGGGTCTATCTCTGAATTCTCAATTCAATTCCATTGATCTATATGTCTATCTTTATGCCAGTACCATGCTGTTTTGGCAACTGTGGCTTTATAATAAGCTTCAAAGTCAGGGAGTGTAAGTCCTCCCACTTCGTTTTTCTTTTTTAGAGTGTCTTTAGCAATTCGAGGCATCTTCCCTTTCCAAATAAATTTGATAACTAGCTTTTCCAAGTCTGCAAAGTAGGTTGTTGGAATTTTGATTGGGATTGCATTGAATCTGTAGATGAGTTTGGGTAGAATTGACATCTTAATGGCATTTAGCCTTCCTATCCATGAACATGGAATATTTTTCCATCTTTTAAGGTCCCCTTCTATTTCTTTTAGTAGAGTTATGTAGTTTTCTTTGTATAGGTCTTTTACATCTTTGGTTAAGTTTATTCCTAGGTACTTGATTTTTTTAGTTGCTATTGAAAATGGTATCTTTTTCTTGAGTGTCTCTTCAGTTTGTTCATTTCTAGCATATAGAAACATTACTGACTTATGTGCATTAATCTTGTATCCCGCTACTTTGCTAAATTCGTTTATTAGCTCTAGCAGCTGTATCGTCGATTTCTCAGGGTTTTCTAGATATAAGATCATATCATCTGCAAACAATGACAGTTTTACTTCTTCTTTTCCAATTTGGATGCCTTTTATTTCTTTGTCTTGCCGGATTGCCCTGGCTAGCACTTCCAGCACAATGTTGAATAACAATGGTGACAGCGGGCATCCTTGTCTTGTTCCTGATCTTAGAGGGAAGGCTTTCAGTCTCTCACCATTGAGTACTATGCTGGCTGTGGGTTTTTCATATATGCTCTTTATCATGTTGAGGAAGTTTCCTTCAATTCCTACCTTTTGAAGTGTTTTTATCAAAAAGGGATGTTGGATTTTGTCAAATGCTTTTTCAGCATCTATTGAGATGATCAATTGATTTTCCCTTTTGACTTGTTAATGTGTTGTAATACATTGATTGATTTTCTTATGTTGAACCATCCTTGCATGCCTGGAATAAACCCCACTTGGTCATGGTGTATGATTTTTTTAATGTGTCTTTGGATTCAATTTGCAAGTATTTTGTTGAGGATTTTTGCATCTATATTCATTAGGGAGATTGGCCGGTAGTTTTCCTTTTTTGTAACATCTTTGCCTGGTTTTGGTATTAGATTGATGTTAGCTTCATAAAATGAGTTAGGTAGTGTTCCATTTTCTTCAATGTTTTGAAAGAGTTTGAGTAAGATTGGTGTCAGTTCTTTCTGGAAAGTTTGGTAGAATTCCCCTGTGAAGCCATCTGGCCCTGGGCATTTATTTGTGGGAAGATTCTTGATGACTGATTGGATCTCTTTGCTTGTGATGGGTTGGCTGAGGTCTTCTATTTCTTCTCTGGTCAGTCTAGGTTGTTCATATGTTTCTATGAAATTGTCCATTTCTTCTACATTATCCAGTTTGTTGCCATACAGTTGTTCATAATATCCTCTTATAATTTTTTTAATTTCTTCAGGATCTGCAGTTATGTCACCTTTTTCATTCATTATTTTGTTTATATGGGTCTTCTCTCTTTTTGATTTTGTCAGTCTAGCTAGGGGCTTGTCAATCTTGTTGATCTTCTCAAAGAACCAACTTTTGGTGATATTTATCCTCTCTATTGTTTTTTTGTTCTCTATGTCATTTATTTCTGCTTTAATCCTTGTTATTTCTTTTCTTCTACTTGGTTTAGGATTGGTTTGCTGTTCATTTTCTAGCTTCTTCAGTTGATCCATTAGTTCTTTGATTTTGGCTCTTTCTTCCTTTTTAATATATGCGTTTAGTGCTATAAATTTCCCCTTTAGCACTGCTTTTGCTGCATCCCATAGGTTTTGGTATGTTGTGTTCTCATTTTCATTCGTCTCTATATATTTAGCAATTTCTCTTGCTATTTCTTCTTTAACCCACTGATTGTTTAGGAGTGTGTTGTTTAACCTCCAGGTATTTGTGAATTTTCTAAGTCTCTGATGGTTATTGACTTCTAATTGTATTCCATTGTGGTCAGAGAATGTGCTTTGAATAATTTCAATCTTTTTAAATTTATTGAGGCTTGTTTTATGTCCCAGCATATGATCTATTCTGGAGAAAGTTCCGTGAGCACTAGAAAAGTATGTGTATCCTGGTGATTTGGGATGTAATGTCCTGTATATGTCTGTTAAATCTAATTTATTTATCAGATTGTTTAGGTTTTCAATTTCCTTATTGGTCTTCTGTCTGGTTGATCTATCTATAGGAGAGAGTGATGTGTTGAAGTCTCCCACAATTATTGTGGAAACATCAATTGCTTCCTTTAGTTTTGCCAGTGTTTCTCTCATGTATTTTGTGGCACCTTGATTGGGTGCATAGACATTTACGATTGTTATTTCTTCTTGCTGAATTGCCCCTTTTATTAGTATGTAGTGGCCTTCTTTGTCTCTCAAAACATCCCTGCATTTGAAGTCTATTTTATCTGAGATTAATATTGCTACACCTGCTTTCTTTTGGCTGTAGCTTGCATGAAATATTTTTTTCCATCCTTTCACTTTCAGTTTCTTTGTGCCCCTGTGTCTAAGATGAGTCTTTTGTATGCAACATATTGATGGTTCATTTTTTTTGATCCATTCTGCGAATCTATATCTTTTAATTGGGGAGTTTAATCCATTTACATTCAACGTTATAACCGTGAAGGCATTTCTTGAATCAGCCATCTTATCCTTTGGTTTATGTTTGTCATATTTTTCCCCTCTCTCTATTAATATCCTTTATTGTACCCATACTGAATTTCTTTAGTACTGAACCTTTCTCCAAGTCTCTCTGTCCTTTCTTTGTTTGTCTGTAGGGCTCCCTTTAGTATCTCCAGTAGGGCAGGTCTCTTGTTAGCAAATTCTCTCAGCATTTGTTTGTCTGTGAAAAATTTAAGCTCTCCCTCAAATTTGAAGGAGAGCTTTGCTGGATAAAGTATTCTTGGCTGGAAATTTTTCTCACTCAGAATTTTAAATATATCGTGCCACTGCCTTCTCGCCTCCATGGTGGCTGCTGAGTAGTCACTACTTAGTCTTATGCTGTTTCCTTTGTATGTGGTGAATTGCTTTTCTCTTGCTGCTTTCAGAACTTGCTCCTTCTCTTCTGTGTTTGACAGTGTGATCAGAATATGTCTCGAAGTGGGTTTATTTGGATTTATTCTATTTGGAGTTTGCTGAGCATTTATGATTTGTGTATTTATGTTGTTTAGAAGATTTGGGAAGTTTTCCCCAACAATTTCTTTGAATACTCTTCCTAGACCTATACCCTTTTCTTCCCCTTCTGGGACACCAATGAGTCTTATATTTGGACGTTTCATATTATCTATCATATCCCTGAGGTCCATTTCGATTTTTTCAATTTTTTTCCCCATTCTTTCTTTTATGCTTTCATTTTCCATTCTGTCATCTTCCAGGTCACTGATTCATTGTTCAACTTCCTCTAGTCTTGTACTATGAGTGTCCAGAATCTTTTTAATTTGGTCAACAGTTTCTTTAATTTCCATAAGATCATCCATTTTTTTATTTAGTCTTGCAATGTCTTCTTTATGCTCTTCTAGGGTCTTCTCGATCTCCTTTGTATCCCGTACTATGGTCTCATTGTTCATCTTTAGTTCTTTGAGTAGCTGCTCTAGGTGCTGTGTCTCTTCGGATCTTTTGATTTGGGTGCTTGGGCTTGGGTTATCCATATCGTCTGGTTTTTTCATATGCTTTATAATTTTCTGTTGTTTTTGGCCTCTTGGCATTTGCTGAACTTGATAGGGTTCTTTTAGGATTTGTAGATCAATTGAAGTCCTTATCTCTAATTTATCAGATCTACAGCTTTGTGGAGTACACTTTCTCTAACTAACCAGCAGGTGGCATCCACGAGCCACCTGTTCTCCACAAGCCAGTTGTCCCCTGCTTAGCCTTTTTGGTGAGTGGGGTAGTGAGTCTTGTGGGGTCCAATTGGTGTACCAAGCTTGCGTGTGTAGTTGGTGTTGCCTGCCCTGTATATGGGGCGTGTTTCTGGGCAGTCAGGGAGGGGGGGTGGCTCTAACAATCAAATCTCCCTGGTGATCCTAGATTTTTAAAGCTGCTGCAATAGTCTAATCCTTCAGTTCAGTCTTGCCACAGTTTGTCTCTGCCACTGACCCACAAGTCCTTGGTATTGGCGTATGGCTCCTGAGACTTGCAAGTGGGCCCCTCTTCCAGGCTGTGCACCCCAGGTCCTCTGTTGAGGGATGACTGTGCTGTGTCACAGGTGAGTGCCGTCCCCCCAGGGCAGTTCTGGGCTGCTGGGCTGTGTAGGGAGGCTCCCAGTCTGCTGAAATGATGGCTGAATGGGGCTTTGTTAATTCACACTGCTCCACCTTCCCAACTCTAGGAAAATCAGCTGAGGTTGCAGGGAAGGCTAATGTCCACGCCCAGTTTTGTGGTGTGTGCCTGTTATTTGAAGCCCTTCCGTCACACTGGGTTGTCTGGGGCAGCTCTGGGCTATGGGGCTGGCGATGGGCAGGAGTGTTTCCTGTCCACCAGGATGATGGCTGTGAGCGGACACCCCCCTTTTCTTGGGAAGTTGTGGTGTTTAGTGAATTTTCTCAGCCACTGGATTATTGCCTTTTGTCTCAGAGCTCTCTTAGTTCTGCTCTTGACTTGACCTGCCCAAATTGCAAGTCTTTGAAGCTTTCTGTATTGGGCTTCTTAGAGTAATTGTTTTAGAAAAAGAAAAAAGGATTAAAAAAAGGGCCCTCCTCAGAGATTTAATGGGCTATTGAAATGCTAAGAAACAAAGCAATTAGGGCTATTAAGGAAAGGTCCACAGGGCAGAGAGATCAGCTTTTCTTTGGGATTTGCATATGGGCCTCAGGGCCTGAGCTCTGCCCTTCCCCTTTCTATGTTCACCAGAACTCCAAAAATCCTCCGCTTTTATTTTGGAGTTTTTCATGTTGTTTTTTTCTATGGCTGTCTCCTCTCTGCTGGGCTGGCTGCTCTCAGATTCTCTGGTGTCTGGTCTCAGTCTATCTATGGTTGTAGTTTGGATCAGTAGAATGAGTTTCCGATAAGAGCTGCCACTGCAGTTCTCCCTTCTCCTTCCCGGAGCTGACAGCCCCTCCTCCCATGGGACTGAGCCTGGCAGGGAGGGGTGCGGGTCCCCTGGCCACAAAAACTTACAGATTTCGCTGATCTCAGCAGTTCCACGTTTTCATGAGTGTTGTATGAAGTATGCCCGAAGTCAGATTGCTCTGTGATGTCCAGTCCACGCAGTTCCTGGCTTTCTACCTAGTTTCCTGGAGGAGTAACTAAAACATACAGCTCACCAGTCCGCCATCTTGCCCCGCCTCTCTTTTTTAATTTTTTATCTTTCCCTTTCCCAGTATCACCCCTTCCTGATCACAGTCAATGATTCTATTGTAGTCAGTGAGTATTGTTTGGTTTTAATAAGATCTTGCTTACTGCTATTTAAGTGCATACATTTTTTGTAACTTTTCATTTTGATGTAAATTCAAATTTACTGAAAAGTTGCAACAATATATAAATGTTGCAAGGAATTCCCATTTACCCTTCACCAAGATTCACTAATTGTTTACATTTTGCCCCATTTGCTGGATCATCTCTCTCTTCATAAATGCACACACACAAATATACATGTATATGCATATTTTTTCTGAATCATTTGAGGATACAGAGGAAACATTGTGCCCCTGAAGACTTAAGTGTTTCATTTCTAAGAACTAAGGCATTCTCTTCCACAACCACAGAGCAATTATCAAAATCAGGAAATTTGACACTAATATAATGCCATCAACCAATCCACAGTCCTCGCTTGAATTTCAGCAACTGTCCAATAACAGGGTCGGGATCTAGTCCAGGTGGCAGAGTGCGGTCAGTCATGTACCTTGTGGTCCGACCGATGGAGCCTTCTTATCTCCTGGGTGTTAGTTTAAGTTGCCTCCTGGTTGCTCAACCTGAAGTGGCTCTTACCCTTGCTCACAGCACTTTGCTCGTTACGCACACTGGAGGCATACATCAGGCTCTCTTTACCCACATCCTTGTTGATTCTCTTTGTCCTCCGTGGAAGCTGATCTCCAGGAGCTCAATGCGGGGGGCCCCCACTGCAGGGGACCCTGGGGTCAGGTTCCACCTCCCCTCTCCCGGGCCCTGCGACCTCAGGGGACTCAGGCCCAGAATGTGCACTCATGAAGCGAGGATGGCACCTGCCCCCACTTCATGGAGCATCCTGAAGGTTAAATGGATGTTATGGGACATAAACGGTCAATGAATGTCACCCATTTAGAACAGCGCCTGTCACATGCTCAGTGATGATGGCCCTTCTCCTCTGCCTCCTTCTCTTCCTCTTACTCTTCCTCCTTTTGCTGCATCTTTTTATTCTTCTTCCTCCTCGCTACTTCCTCCTCCCCCTCTTCCTTCATCTTCATCATCATCTTCATCTTTGTTGTCATCATCATCATTGTCATCATCTTCACCATCATCATCATCATTTTTGTCATCACCACCATCACCCATCATCATCATCACCACCATCATTGTCAGCCGTTGTAGTCATTATCACCATCATCACCATCATCGTCATCATCACCATCATCACCATAATCATTGTCATCATCATCGTCATCATTGTCACCACTGTCATCGCTGTTGTCACCATCACCATCATCATTGTCGTCATCATCGTCGTCACCACCATCATCGACATCTTCATCACCACCATCATCATCATCACCATCATCACCATCACCATCCGGCTTAGGGCCTGGCCTGCATTAGGCATCACTAAAGGACTCATTGTGTGGCTGAGTTTAGGCTGAGGAAACCACGGTTGGTAATATCTTAGGCAGTGGGAGGGCACAGAAAGAAGAGTGAAAAAAACCCAGAATGTTTAGAGCTGATTGGTCAGCTTATCAAACCCCTTCGTTCTCCATATGGTGAACAAATAAGAGGGAGCCAGTGAGGGGGAAAGGGTCAGCCCTCTACCTCAAGCTCATGCGTGTAAGATGTGGGGTAGGGCGGCTGACATCATGATTGGTGTCGCAACACTCTGTGTGTGTGTTGGGGAAAGGGGAGACAGTCAGGACTTGCCCAGGTGGTTATTAGGGAGCAGGTTCATGACCAGCGTCGCCATCGTCATTATTGTCACTTCTGTGAACTGAGCACTCGCCCCGTGGAAGGCTCCACATCACGCACTTGGGATTAATAACTTTTACCCTCTCCATTGGTCGGCAGGGCTGGTACGATTCTCCCACTTTGCAGATGAGGAATCTAGGGTTTGGAGAGGTTAAGCCCCACAGGTAACAAGTGGTAAAACAGAGATTAAGCAAAGGGCCTGGGAAGGTGGAGGACAGAGCCTGTAAGGAGAAGAGATGAAAACCCTCGTTCCCTGAAACTGGAAGCAAGAAGACATGATGGAGAAGCAGCAATTGGCTGAGATGAATGGGACAGGACCCTGAAGGCCACACATGGGTTCAGTTTTCCCTGTAATCTGAGGGAGGAGAGAGGTAACTTCTATGGTAAGAGCTGGGGTGATTTTGCAGGGAAGAAAATGAGAGGAGAATAAAAAGATGGACCAGCTTGAGCAGCTGGGGTCTGTGATGGGCTGTGTCTTCCAGGACCTGCCTTGCCTTGGCAGCAGGAATGGAGAAGGCGGTTGGGGGAGGTGGAGCAGGCAGGGGTTTGGGGAACGGGTCCTCGGCGCTGGAGAGGACAGGGGACGGTACAGCCCGAGCCAGGGGTGGGGAGAGGGCCTTCCCCGCCGTGAGTCACTGTCCCTTGTTGACTCAGGAGGGCGTCGAGTCGTCTGCCAACTAGGAGCGGTTATGACAGCGGAGGGAGGAGGTCCGAGGCCAGACCTTTGGACAGGGCCACACGCAGGGAGGAGGGGGGAGAAAGGCGCAGTGAGCCTGCGGGGTCCCCAAAGAACAAGGCCCACAGAGACCTGGGGGACACGGCCCAAGGCCCATCAGGAGGAGGCTGCCGGGGAACGCGAGGAGCTTCGAGGTGAAAGATTGCGATGGAACAGTGAGGAAACATGGAAAACACATGTCTGAATGAAACCAATCTTTTCTTTCTGAGCTGTCACGAGCCAAGGCCAATGCAGGCCTGCTTGTGGGGGTGGGAGGAGGCGCCGGTGGGGTCTGGCTCCTCGGGGGATTTTGTTCGCTCCCCTGTGGAACTTTCCTGCTAGGAAGTTACACTCACAGGACTCCCGATTGTCACTGGGGATCCAGCGGTGACATCGTAACATGGACTTCTGAGCACTTTGACCTTGAACTAAACTTGGCCACTTGGTGCAGATGGATGGGAGAACCCGGGTCAGTGGCTTGGGTGTTTGCTTTTCTGTTGTTCAAGGCAGACCATCTCCTTTTGCTGGGAGGAGCGAGGGCTGAGCTTCTTACAAGGGGGAGGCTTTGTATTTTAGGCCCATTGAGGGAGATGGGTTGGTTTGCCTGCAGTGAGGGAAGGGGTCTCACCAAGGATGAGCAAGGGTGCAAGAGGGCAGATTTGGCCAGTCCCCAGGCAGAACGCGTCAGCACCAGTGGAGAGGGGTGCAGGGGTTTGGGCAGGACAGACGGCAGCAAGTGGAAGAGCTAGCCAGCCCGGCAGCCCCCTTGGTGGGGAAGGAGGGGGCTGCAGAGCCCTGTAAGCACTTGACCTTGACAGGGGCATGGGGGGTCCCAGGGCCAACCTTTACCCAGGGGAGAGCAGGTAAGAGGCTCCCAGACCCACAAGGCCTTCAGCCGATGGAAGAGGAGAGAAAGGAGGCCCCTGCTGCTGGGGCCCGAGGACCTGCTTTTCCTTCCATTCCAGATTTATGGACGAGCACCGGAGGGACAGCGGTGGCCTGCCAGCGGCTGGCATTGCTGCTAGGCTGGCCTGCAGAGTCCCAGGCCACATTACACGTGACGGTTCTCACGTCCCAGGGCTGTGGCCTTCCTGCCCTGAAGCCTCTGCATGGAGCTGGTGCTTGTCCTCAGTTTTAATGGATTTAGACATGAAATGTTCAAAATATTTTTAACAAGCATTATCAGAGGGTGAAGCTATTAAATCTACCTTAGAACAGAGGTGTAAGTTTGCTCCTGAGTGTTTGTAGCTGCTGGAGGTGCACGCGGAGTGGATTGGTGGCCGCAGGGGAGCCAAGCCCGAGCCACGGCCAACACGGTGGGTGCAGCTGGGGTGACCACTGCAGCCGCGGGTGTGGCAGGCCTCACGGAGGTGAGTGTGAGCCCAAAATGACAAAACAGGAAGAGGCATTACTATTGGCACAAGCCCTGCTCCCAATAAAGGAAAAATAAGAGATGCTCATCGACACATCACCCAGAAAAGGGAGGTGCTCCCTATTTAGCAGCCAAAATCAGTGGAGCTAAAGATTTACTAGAAGCTCCAGCTAAAAAATGAAGGAATTGTATGTTTGTGTGAGTTTATATATAGGATTACCAACTTTTTACAATAAAATGTCTCAAAGCTATAATTTTAAGACATGATTTAGCACAAAGCCTGGTTATAATTTTACATTTGAGAATGTAAAATCAGATTGCAGACTAGTTTAGGATATTCAGAGGTTAATGATTAATTATGGATAAATGGACTTGCACCATTTGAATAGAAAATGACTCATTACTCCTTTAGCTAATAATTTGACCCCTCTGTGTGCCAGGGGTTCCTCAAGGCAAGCTGAATGTGACAGTCCCAGCACCCAAGGGGCTCCGTCTCTAATGGGAGGCTGACAAACAGGCAATTAAAATACAAGGTGATGTTCTGATGGAATTAGCACAAACTGTTATATAGTAGGACACATCACCTTGAGAGAAGAGGCTGTTCAAGGCACAGAGAATCTCACTGTAGAAAGCAAAGGCCCAGTTACCTGGAATCTGGCAGCTAAAAGTGAATTTGCCACAAACTTGATCTTAGAAATCAGCCCATGTGTGTACACAGCATAACTGACAGAACTCAGATTTCATGCTTTAAAAACTACAGTAGTATGATAAAAACAGATCGCAAGTGCAGGTCCTGTTTTTAATCAAGAAAGTATTTACATTGTGGTCAACAAGCCCCTTGACTGTTGATAAACTGTTCCTTTAATTGGTTATTTTTTGACAAAGTTTTGCAGCAGCTGTGACCAAGCTTCAGCATTACTATCCAAATGTTAACCAGCTTGGACTCTGAAGAAATTTATACACAAATGAATTTAAAAGACATTTGAATGCAAATGGCACACAATTGTAACCTTAAAATATAAAGAATATCATAGGGATCTTAACCAGAATACCAGTATAAAATCCCTGAGGTTAATTACAGGCTGTGGTCACTAAAAGGAGTGTTTTATATTGCACAGTTCTAAGATGAATAAATTTTACTACCTGCCATCTAAACTTTCTTAAATCATTTCAGAGCTCTTAATTATTAATGGCATACACAAGAAATTTCAAGGTAAAAATACTGGAGATAATCATTTGGTGTTGGGATCCAACAGTGGAGGGACATTTTAAGGTATGGGTGTATGTGCTCTTTGGGTTTATTTTTCACCCTGTTTCCATTTAAAATCTTTCTGATTAAGTCTGTTCATTGTGATTTAGAGTATGATAAAGCATCAGTCTAAGACAGCCAAAAAAAAAAACAATGTGTGAGGATGGGAATAGATATTTCTACTCCAATGGTCATCGCAGCATTTTTCAAGTAGCCAAAAGGTGGAAGGAACCCAAGTGCCTGTCAAAGAGAATGCATTAATAAAATGTGGCATTATCCACACAATGGAATATTACTCAGCTATAAACAGGAATGAAGTTCTAATACATGCTATAAGATGGATGAACCTTGAAGACATCATGTTGAGTAAAATAAGCCAGTCACAAAAGAACAGATATTGTATGATCTCACTGATACGAAATAACTAGAATATAGAAATTCGTAGAGTCAGAACTTAGATTACAGGTTACCAGGGGCAGGGGAGAGAGGGAATGGGGAGTTAACACTTAGCCATGCACCCATGTTTGGGGTGACAGAAAAGTTTGTTAATGGATGGTGGTGAAGGTAGCACAACATTGTGAATGTAATGAACACCACTGACTCGTATACTTGAAAGTGGTTAAAATGGGAAATTTTACATTGTGTATATATTACCAGAATAAAAATTAAAAAAAAAAAAAGATACGTGTGTGTTCATCTGCACTGACTTCAAACAGCGACTCCACAGGGTTATGAACAGACAGCCAGGTCATGTACACCTGATGCGAGCTCTGTAAACAGGTGTGACAGCCTGTGACATCACCAAACACCCTCTCTGGGTGCTCTGCGGTCAGGCCAGACGGCACGTACACGTACTGACTCTGCAGCTGTAGCTGTCCCCTTTGCCCTCGCACTTTTCACTCGGTGTCCTGGCAGGGTCTAAAAACAACGAAGAAAGAAGTTGCTTTAGACATTTCTAAAAGAAGCAAAGAAGACATGAACTTTTGTCATTTTTCCAATTTAATTCCAACATCTCTGAGTCCGCGCTAGCTGGGCTCAGCTCTGGGCTGAGAGCTCTCAGAAGGGCTGCAGTGAGGAAGGCTGTAACTCCTCAACCCGACTGTATCATTATTATTTACATTCTACGTCTTCTCTTTCGAGAATATTTTTTTGACATTTGCCTTCTGGCGGAGCAGGGACCAATGAGTGGGAGTTGTAGGGAGGTGGATTTTGGCTGAACACAAGGAAGAATTTTCTTAGTCAGAGGCAGTCCTAAAATGGAATGGCCTGACTCAGAAGACAGTACGTTCCCGGCGTGGATGAGGTCCTCAGCAGGCCCTTCCAGGGGAGCTCTGCTCGGTGGTGGGGCAGACGCTTGCAGAGATCACTGATAACCATCCATTTCTGAACGCCTACTACAAGCCAGGCACTGTTCTAAACTTTGATGTGGATAACTTATTTAATCATCCAAATGCAAGCGACAGGTACTATTGTTGCCTGGTATTATTTCCATTTTATGGTTAGGGAAACTGAGGCACAGAGCAGTTTAGCAACTGCCCAAGTTGGCGTGCTGGTCTGTGATGGAGCCGGGATTTATGCCGAGGCAGTCTGAGTGCAGATGTCACGTTGTCACCCCGGCCCTTTGTGACCTGGAGGCTTACATTCCCTGAGCTCAGCAACCAGCTGCTCTGTGCTAGAAGGAGGCCAAACAGTGGTTGACTCAGCATAAAGCACTAGGTGAGAAGTCAGGCAGGCTGCTGGACCTCAGAGTGAAAGCCACGTCTGTCAAAGAGTGACAGGGGCTGGGGCTGAACTCTCAGGAAGGAAGCCCCAGGATGGCCTGGCAAATGTTTTCATGGGAGAGGGCAAGTGAAATTTGGGAGTCTAGGGTCTACCGCTCACAGGCTCACATCAAGTTAGCTCTGCCTGCCCACCCTTGGCGCTCCAGTTCTACTAATGTGTTCCTTCAAGCGAGTCCCAGACTCATCCTCCAGTTTCAGGAATCTGTCCCAGGCTGCTCCCGGAGGCGGGATTGCCCAGGACGACAATCTCTGATGGTGCCTTACAGGGACGTGGCAAGAAAGGGAGCCCTGAAATGTCAGCTGGGAGCCTGGGTCTGCCACTGCCTGGAGAAGTTGCTTACATTTCTAATCCTCATTTTCCACGGCCGTGGATGGGAATAAGACATCTGTTTCACAAGACCGTAGTGACGATTATGACACGCTAACCCGTGAAATTGCCTAGCACGCAGCAAGACTCCATAGACAGTGGTTGACTTCCCAGCTTTCCCACCATCGTCCAAACTGAGGCCTAACCCCGAGTCCAGTCCTTTGGCCTTTGGCCCACAAGGCTGGACCCAGGTGGGATGGATGCCTTCTATAAAAAGATACATTCCAACAACATCCAAAGAAGGTTGTCTTACATATTAATTTGCCCGGTAGTGGAAACCGTGAGCAGTGGCCATTAGGGACATTGCAAAGGGCTCTCGCTGGGCCGAGCTAAGGGCCCCCGTTTGGACCACAGGTATGAGTCAGAAAACTGGTACCACTTAGCTGGAGGACTCACTTTGTTTGTAAAATGAGAAATGACCAAAATATCCCTGCAAATCCTTCTAGCTCTAAAGTGTTCTGATTTATGACCGACGGAAGGAGGAAAATGTGCATGCAATAAAATAAAAATATTTCTGTAGTGGGCCAAGAAAGAGGGCAGAAGGACTTGGCCTCAGAGTTCAGCTCCCACACTATTGGGAAGTTCAGGCTCTGGCGTGAAGACACGCTCTGGTTTCCTAATGCTTTTATTTCATGAAGGCCCAAGATGTGGCCTTTTCTAATGCTCCGATTCTAATCAGGTGAATTGGCCTAAAGGCTGTAACTTTACACAATGCAGCCTTCTCTTAAGCATTTATGGGGCATTGAGCTACAAGAATTACCTTTAGTTGTGTTTTCCTTGCAGGAGTTTTAGAAAATGGGTTTACAGTTCATTTAATTGAAAGGAAACCAGATAGGAAACTTGACATCCTGAATTCCATCAAACTCCTTTTCCAATGATACGAAGGAAGAGTCCCAACTGTAGGAAATATTTGCCAAGATGTTGAAATCTCACAAGTATTACAGGTCCCTGCCTATTTACTAACTTTATACCCCAATTAAAAACTTACTGATGAATTTAATAAGGTAATAATACTGCTCTTTAGAATCTATATCTTATTTTAGGGGACAAGGAAATTAGTCATTTTAGGAAATTTTGAATATGGGTCTGCTCCTTAGGGATGGAGAGTTGTCTGTGACAGATTTTAGTAGACAAAAAGGTCTGAGAGATGTGGGTCACGGCCCCCAGACTTCACAGTCCGTCTGGAAGCTCCAAGGAGCCCACTTTCAGACCAGAAAAGGCTTTGCTCCCAATAGCCAAAAAGTAGAAACAACCCAAGTACCCATCAACAGATGAGTGGGAAAACAAAATGTGGTATATACATACAATGGGATCTTACTCAGTCATAAAAAAGAAATGAAGTTGGTACATTCTACAAAATGAACCTGGGAAACTTTGTGCTGACTGAAAGAAGCCAGACCCAAAGGGCTAATATCGTATGAGTCTAGTGACATGAAATATCTGGAATAGGCAAATTCGTAGAGGCAGAAAGATCGGAGGTTACCAAGGGCCAGAGGCGGGAGGAAATGGGGGTTTATTTCTTTATGGATGTGGAGTTTTTGTTTGGGGTGATGAAAAAGGTTTGGCTACGTGAGGTATCCATGGCAACATAACACTGTGAATGAAATCAATGCTGCAGAATTGTATTCTTAAAAAAGGTTAATACGGCAAATTTTATGTTACATATATGTTACCATGATAAAATCTAAAAGAGCAAAAGATAAAATAATGATAGTAATAATAGAAGATTTGCCCAGATGTTTAAGGACAGCCATGTCATCTAAAGGACTCTGCTGGTGATTTTTATGTATCCAGGAAACGGAGCAGGGCGGGCACTACTTTCTTCTCTTGGTGACTTTAGAGTTATGTTATGATCTGAAAAGGGAGACTTCAGCCTCCAATCTGTGACTTTCTTATATCCTTTCAAAAAAATGTTTCTGAGGTCTTTTGGGGAACAATGACATTAAAGGATCCAGTGTGCACAGACCTCGTAGGGGACCCTCTCCATAGGCTGGGGTGGGCCTGGGGTCCCAGAAGAACACGTGGGGAACACCCAGGCAGCCACGAGCAAAATGGGGAAGGCAGGAGAGTCCTCTGGGGCCTTATCTTTGGTGTCTTCCCCTTTTCCTATCTGTCGATCCTTCTTCCTCGGGGACTTGTATTTTAAAAGAGCACTGTGTCACTCTTAACTCGGGCTTCCCAAGGCTGCCTTTTCTGGGGTCTGTAACCCACTCCCCACTCCCATGGGTGTCAGCCCCAACCACTGTGTCGAGGCCAGCTCGGTGGTCCGACTTTCCAAGCCCTCCACAGTTTGGCATGTCCACCCTCCATGATCCCGTCCCCACTCCCAGCACCCATCAGTGTCCTTAGGCTTCTTTGCAGGACACCCCCGACTCTCCCTGTGGGCTCCTGCTTGCATTGTTTCCTCCACCGGGAAAGGCTTCTTTTCTCTTCCACCTTCGGGCTCCCTCCCATCTCTCAAGGGGCTATTGGGGGACACCCCCCCCCACTCTGTAAATGATGGCCCCGTAATGCAATGAGGCTCACGCGGCTCCATTTTGTCCGGGAATCCTCCAACTTGATCCCGAGCCAGAGGCATTTCCGCCACACCCTTCCCAGCTGCTAGCTTGTCCATTTGTTTGCAAACAAAAGTGAGCCTACCAAAGGTTTTATTGCACAAACACATTTTAATTGAAGCAGGAACTAGGCTTGTCAACCTGATATTACAAGTAAAAAAGGTATTTCCTGAGTCTAGAATGAGTTAAAACAAAAATTCCATCCTTCCCCTAGCACCCCTGAAAGAAGGATAACACATGATATTAGCTAATTTAGGATGTGATGCTCAATTAGGGCCCCAGCTTTCAAGTCCTCCAGTAATAAAAATTTTTAGAGAGCAAAAACTTTGGCACATTATCACAGAGGGGGGTTTAGTAATTGCACGTATTCCCGGTTTATGCGTCACCTTTATTATTCCAAACTACCCAATGGCAGAAGGAATCTTTGCTAGTCTTTTTTGTGAAATTTCTCACACAATAAATCTAGATCATGGATGGGCTTCAGACATAGACTCCTTTTTGTTGTTTCCCGCCATCTTTAATTCTAAAGTGTTGTGTTGCCCGACATGCTCTAACCGGGCTGGCCTTAGGAACTGGAGACGTCCTGTGCTATCCCCAGCCCTGGATTTTCACAAGGATAAAACGAAGAGGCCTTCTCATGTACTTGGAAACAAAGTGGTATTTGAGCCAGAAAAGACAGTGAAAACCATTTAGCCTCGTCTCTTTTTGCAGGTGGGGAGGCCAAGACAGGTGAGATATTGGCCTCAGGATGGGGCAGGGGCCAGGCCCCACAAACCCCAAAGCCCCGGGGTGTAGGTCTGCTCCGGGCAACCCACGTGGCCACTCGGTGACCTGGGAGCCTGCCCTTTGCTTTGTAACATGCAAAACTCCAACTACAGACCCCTTAAGCCGGGTGCCCTAGCCAGGGAGTCAGGGTCCAAGGCAGGGCCTGATGCAAAATTCAAACGCAGGACTTGGTGTTCAAAGAGCAGGGCAGAGCTTTCTCTTTTCTTCTGCGGTCTCTCTCTTGAGCTGTCCTGGTGGATTTTATTGGCTATTTAATGTCCTGCTCCCTCACAGGGCGACACTCGCCGACCTCATTGGGAGAGCAGACCCTCCCAGGGGCTCGGAGCCCTGCAACTCAGGGTGCGGGGTGCCTGCACCCAACCCCAACAGTCCTCATCCCTGTGCCCAAGCCCCCCCTGGGGTGGAGGGTGTCAGTGGTCACTGCAGAGGCTGGAGGAGAAGAAGGGGAGGCAGGGAGCCCCAGGGACCAGGGGACGGGGCTGGGGTAGGTGGAAGGAATGCAGAGAAGCAGGCAGCCCAGGACTCCCTCCAGGGAGATGGCCACAGGGAAACCGAGCCTCGAGTCTCTGGTGCACGCGCCATTGTCCCATCGGACTTCACTTCCAAAACACAAATTCAAAGATAAAACTATGAAGAAGTTCAAGACTGCGGCCATATGTGGGGTCCTCCCGAAACAGTGAAGCCCCCACAGAGAGGCACTACCTGGTAAAAGACGCTCCCCAGGGAGGGCATCTTGGACGTCTGCCCATTTATCAAGTGCTCCTGACGCACCAGGCAATTTACAAAAACTCGTGCTTATTTTGTCGTGCTAACAGCCCCATGTGATAGGTGCTGGGCTTCAGGAGGAGAGAGAGGTTAAAAAAACAGATGCTCCCAGGCAGAAAGTGGGCAGCCAGGAGCCAGGCTCGGTTTGCCCAGCTCCAGACACCTGGCCTTGCATTCACAGAAGTCGGCTTTATCCTTCCACCACATGGCAGGTGACGCAGGTAGCGCTGTCTCTTTATCAGATGAGCTGTCACATGAATCCACCACATTGAGTCACGCAGCAGAGATGGTTTCAGTGATAGTCAGTGGAAACGCTGAGCTCCCTGCAAGGAAGGGCAAGAGCATGGCTCCTGCTTGCTTTCTGCCTGGCTTCTCATTGCCACCTAATTTCTGCTCTGTGAGAATCTCAGGGCTTCTTTTGAGCGGCATTGCACGCTCTGGCTTTTCGTGGATTTGAGTTTCTTATTAGCAACCTTGGGAAATAGGAGCCTTCTTGTTTCCAAGTGAGTAAATGCGTTTGGAAAGGTGAGTTTGGAAATAAGGCATTGCTTGGGGCTCCTGGTCTGGAACAGAGACTCCCAACAAGTTCTGCAGAGCTGAAGGAAACAGAGGCAGAAAGGACCCTCTCCTGGGATGCATGGGGGCTGAGGGATAGAGGAGGCTTTTGCAAAACTGGGATATTCTGCAAGGCAGGCTGGTGACTCTTCCGTCTCATGGCTTGTTAGCCCCGTGGCCCAGCGCCCGGAAGTGGGTGAAAAGAACAGGTGGCTGCTGTCTGGAATAACATAAAACTTCTGCAAAGCCCATGCCTCATTTTCAGGGACAGGTGCCAAATTCTTGCCCTTGAAATAATTTCCAGTTCTTTCTATTAGAAAAAAATTTAAGTTGGAGGATGAGGCAGGGAATTTGGAGAGCTGGAGGTAAGAATCAAGGTAGAAGAAAGCTCCAGGTCTCTGAAGAAAGGGGTGATATTACAAGAGCTCATTCTGGAGGACACAACCCCCAGCCCCCTTCTGAGACGCAGGCAACTAGAACCTCGGCAGGACGCCCAGAGCTCCGGCCAGGCCCTCACCACCCTCCTTTGATCGCCTAAACATCCCTTTGACAGACGTCTGGGTAGCTGGGAATTCACACGATGGCAAGGTGGACTACAGCCCCATTACTCCAACGTGGAGAAAACCCTCTGCGTCCACTCGGTTTGTCTGCACACACGGAATGCCCCAGCAGCCCCAGATAGGGGTCGGGGGGGCACGGTCATGGCAATTTGTGTTAATTGGTCTTTCCACCAGCCTGTCCTCTTAGCACTGTTGCAATCCGGGGAAGCATTGAGTCATCCCCCCTCCCTCTCAACCACGACATATTTCTGGGAATGTGAAGAATACTTGGGCGACGTGACATTCCTTAGCTAATAGTAGTAAGTCAACTCCCCACTTCCTTTCTAGTCATGTTGCATCAACTTTCGGAACAGGACTAAACAAATTTGCTTGAAACTTACATGCCTTTAGGGAAGCAAGGCGGCCGGACAGGTTTGCGCCCCACCCCTCTCTCTACGGTGAAGCCCATTATCCTGCCCCAGAGGAAGAGTGGGTGGACCTCGCTGGCAGTTTTCTCCTGCATTTCCAAGGATAAGAAAGACACACGTTATGTAAGTCACATGCTCATCTCATAACCACGGAAAATAAGAATAGGACGTCTGAGACACGTTGGTTTTACAGCACATGAGCGTGAAGCATGTGGGCACGGATGGGTTCTGAGGAGGGGCATCCCAGTTTTTTCAGTTCTCTGCCCTGGTCATCTCAAAATAAATAACTCACAGGAAAGGTAAATGATCTCTGTAAAACCTTTGGCCTGGGGGTAAACTTTTGTACAGCCGAATCCCAGAAAAAAAATGTTATTTATTAACAGTAGAATTAACAGCAAGCATTGAGGGCTGGCTAAGGGGCAGCTGGGGTGGGAGGGCATGGAGGTGACACAAAGGTGAGCAAAGGGTATCTGCCCCAAGAAGGGAATCTGCCCCAAGAGGCGTATCTGCCCCAAGAAGGGTATGACTTCCCGGTGGGGACTGAGCCCCAGGAGCATGGAGTGGTGGCAGGAAGGGCACACTGAGTATTGCATTTGGCAAGGGCAAGTCAAATGCTGCCCGGGGAGGGTCAGGATGAGCTCCAGGGTGGCCTCTGGCCTGGGTGGGAGCCTGCTGCGATGGTGGGAAACAGGCTCCATCCATCTGGGTGGTGGCAACATCACAAAGGGTGATGGGCAGGGTGCCTTCAGAAGAAGTAGAGCTCGTGGGGAGCTGGAGGGTGGGGTGGGCACCCAGCCTGGGAAGACACCCTGGAGCCGGACTCGGGGACAGTGCAAGCCAGGCTCATGCCAACTTCAGGCTTGTAGTTTGTGGGTGCTGGAGAGCCTCAAGGGTCTGCAAGTGCCCAGAGCTGGGCAATGGAAAGTCATGCACGGGCAGGGTGGGTTGAGGGTGGGGACTGCTTGGGAGGCTGTTTCCGCGCTGTGGGCGAGCTGGGAGGGGGCTTGAATGCAGGCCAAGGCCAAGCGAGCCCAAACGCAGGAGCCACGGTGATCAGTCTACTCACGGCTCCTGTCTGAGAGCTTACCTTGTGACAGGTGTGATGCTGGCACTCACGTGGGTTATCTCATTTTGCCATCAGAGCCACAGCCCTAAGCAGCGGCACCGGTACCAGCCCCTGTTACCGAGGAAGAAACTGAGGGTCAGAGGAGGGAGGCGACTGGGGACTGTTGCAGCATTCATGAGCAGGGGAGTGGGGATTTAAACCCCAGCCACACCCTACAGAGTAGAACAACAGACTGGCCTGAAACCCAGGTAACTGTGGAAGAGAAAGGGAGGTGTCCACAGTGGTTTCTGCCTGGGCGCCTCAGAGGACGGGATGGTGGTGACTAAGATAGGGGCAGGTGGGGTGAGAGGTGGGGGGAACTTGTGACTAGTTTGGCTTGGACCAAATGGAAATCTGAGGCCAGCAAAACATCCATTGGTGGTACTGACAGTCCAGGATGGGAATAACAGCCTGAGTTTCCTTTAAAAGGCAGGTGCAGCAAGCGTGGACTTGCCACAAAGAGAAGGTGGGATAAGAAAGCAAGGTATAAAATGAGTTTCAGGAGCATGGCTTGGGAGTTTGGAATGTGCTAGCTACTGAACTGAACACTTGACATGCATCCTTGTGACAACCTACTGTCATCATCTTCAGTTTATAGATTAGAAAACAGAAGCTTAGAGACATTAAGTAACTTGCCTAAGGCCACACAGCCAGTAAGTGGCAAACCTGGGACTCAGGCCCAGGTATGGCTCCCAAGGATGTCTGCGTAGATAAAACACAGGGAGACTTCACCTAACAGGGGTCAGAAAGCTGCAGGCTGGAATTGTAGGTGCTTCACATTTCCTTTGTTTGCTTTGCTGCTTTCTCTAAATCACCTACAGTTAATACGCATTGTTTTTGTAAAAGGAATAAAAGAGCTTTTAATAAAGCAAAAAGGTAGAAGTGTAATGTGGTAGACTTTTTGGAAGACAATTTGTCAACATCCATCTAAAGCTGAAATTTGACCTTTTCTTTGACCCAGCAATTCCAGCTTTAGAAGATAACAAGCAGGCAAAGATTTGTAAATAACAATGTCTGAAGCAGATTTGAGAAACTGAAAATGCCTTAACCATCCTGTAATAAGGAATTGAAATAAACATTGGCTCAGCCATGTGGTTGAATATAATAGTAGGTAGCGTCCAGTCAGCCCTATGGTTTATGCTAACTGACGTGGGCAAGTTAAGATCGTTCATGATATCAACCGTAACTCCTTTATTTAATAATCATAAGTAATTATAGCTTTCAAAAAAATAGGTCATTTATGATATCTTAATAAAAGAAGAAGACATAAAACTTTATCTGCCATTTGATCTCATTTTGGTTAAAAATCCATTTACATGAATGCATCCATTAAACGATTCAGCTTTTTAGAGAAATAATGATACAGATAATTATTTAATTTTAATTGTGATAAATGCTTCCTCAGAGAGGTAGAGCCTACTCTGAGAGTGTGTATACAGGGGAGGGTTCCCAACCCAGGCAGCAGGTGACAACCGAAGCGTGAGTGTGAATTGGAAGGATGAACACCAAAGTGCTTTGTAAGTTTAATTTTTCTTTTTAATTATCTTAATTTTCTGGGGTTTTTTTTTTTTTCCTCTACAGCAATAATGGACTACCTGGGGTGGAATATTTATTTTTAAGTAATTTTCAAAACAAAAAGGAACAATAGTCCCAAAACCCTAAAAAATGCTTAGATCCCTAACTGAGACTCTATAAAAGTTTTACTCGCTAAGTTCATTCTTCAGAAACTTAAATCCTTCAGCGAACTCCTGTGACAGCTAAGTCTCAAAACCCAGAGGCAATAGCCTCTTCAAGAACATCAACCAGATGTGTCCCCTTCTTGCATAAAATCGACACCCCTTTTTAACAGAACAAGTTAGGGTGGTCACTGCTTAGACATCCCCAAAGTTTGGGAAAGTGATTAAACTAGAGGAAGGGGTAGCAACAGGCAAGATGGAATTTAACAAAGGATTATAAATACTGAATCTCTCTATATATAATTTTCTTTTTGTTAGTTGCTAGGGTATTAGAATAGCTAGAAAGATAGAATTGAAATGGTGGAAACATAACCCATAGCACTCTCTGAAATTTGTCCTGTTAGCTACTTTTTAATTTGTAATTTGAAAGTTATCATCTTTTTGTATATATGTTATATTTCACAATAAGGAAATAACTGAAACTCTGGTGCTGTAACTCATAACATTTTTAGAAATTTCCTATATAACTAATTGTTAAATCATACTTTGAAAGATACTATCTTTTCGTATATATGTTATATTTCACAATAAGGAAGTAATTGAAACTGTGGAACCGTGACCCATAATATTCTTTGAAATTTGCTAACTACTTGTTAAATTGCACTTGGAAAGCTATGA
The DNA here is from genome assembly GCF_015220235.1 of Choloepus didactylus. Lineage (NCBI taxonomy): Eukaryota > Metazoa > Chordata > Mammalia > Pilosa > Megalonychidae > Choloepus > Choloepus didactylus. Next base: position 240,969,669 of record NC_051308.1, read on the forward strand.
CTTCTATGTTATATATGTTATATTCCACAATAAAAAAATATGATTTAAAAAAAAGGAAAAAAAAATGAATGCAGAGGAAGAAAAGGTCAAGAATGGACTCCAGGAAGAGGGAGCTTCTTGAGAACGGAATCAGCAGTGTCAGCTGCCCGGGAAAGATGGCACAGGATGAAGATAGAGGTGAGGTATGGAAGGGGTTGTTGAAGACCTTCGGTTTCTCGTGGAAAACATCTATTTATTGTTCTTCATCCTCACCCCCCTTCCTCTCTGGGTCCAAGCCCATGTGTTCCATGGCCTCCTCCTGGCCCCAAACACAACTGCCTCCTCCCCTTTGTTCCAGCTCACTGAACTGGATTCCCTAACTTAGTTGGTTCCACCACCACGCAGCCAAATCTGAGAGCCATTCCAGAATCTTCCTTTCCTCTCCCTATGCACATTTAAGCTACCTTTTAAATATCCCATTGACTACATACTCTCGTCTCTAATCTCGAAGCTTCAGACTTAGCCAGGCCTTCCTTACTTCTTCTAGGTTCTCCAATGCATTTGGAAAAAAAAAAATTGCAGGAGGAAGTCATCTACATTCTAGTGGGCAATTCATTCTCATTAGCAAATTGAGCCATTTTAAGAAAGATAATAATTTAGTAGGAGATCTGAATCTGGACACATGGAAGCTCTCCTTTGAATTCACTTTTCAGCAGCTTTAGGCAAACATTGGACTGCCCTGGAATTTTCACCAGAATAAAATGATAACTGAATAAAGGACTGTTCTCCTTTCCTCTGCGGAATTCTTTCAGGAATCTTATCAGTGGCATGGGTGCTTACAAATGCTAGACTGATTTTATATGACTGCTTTGGGGCTCGTGGGGAGATTTTGTAAGAACTCGGATTATCAATCTAAATCACTGGCTTCCAACAAAACTTGCCCTCTCCAGGTCAAATGTGCATTTTTAGCCACTTTGGCTTCCCTAAAGCAAGGGACAGTCTGGGAGGTGCTTTTTAAAGTGCCTTTAAAATGCTTATCTCCATTCACCAAACCTCTGTCCTGTTCTCTCACCTTCACAGATGACCCAGAGATCACACGGGGACTCCGTCTTCCCACTGCAAACAAATGAACCCACCCACGCTTGTCCCCATTTTATCTTCCCTGCTGTCTGCACAATAAAGTTCCTGGAAGGTCCCCCGCTCCTCCAGGAGGCACTGCACATGCTCTTCACTTTGCTGGCCGGGCTCTCTACCCCCCCACCCCATTCCCTTCGCCTTCTTATCTCCCACGTGCCTTTCTTCCTTTCTCAGCTCCTCGGTGCCTCCTCAAAGCCTTCCTGGACCTCCCTGGCAGGTCAAAGCCCCTTTCCATGTTCTCTTGGCACCACATCCTCTCCTGCAAAGTACTGGCCACAGCGTCGCTGTATATTGATTGGTGACCCAGAGAGGTGGCTCGTCCCTAATCTAGTAATCCCGCGCTGGTTCCTCCAGTTAGTGTAACATTTGTGAAGCACACGTGCAGTGGGGAGGCAGACGTGAAACAATAAACTAAATTGGTGTCACTAGTGAGAGGACAGCAGAGCGGGCGGTGGAGGAAGCCGGGAGGGAGGCTTCGGTTTGAACTGCACCTTGGCCCTTTCCTTGCCCCGCCTCAGCGCTGGTAAAATGCTTGTGAACATAAGGGATGATGAAAGAAAATGCTCCTCATAATGCCTCCCACACCGTAAATGCCCCATAAATATTCATTTCCCCTCCCCACACCATAGACAACAGTCATCTCTGCTGGGCGGGCTGCTGTGGGAGAAGGGTGTGGGACCACCCTGCTGGAATCTACAGTTCCCAGCCTCCCTTGCAGCTAGCAGGACCCTCTGACCAAGTTCTCACCAATGTGAGTTCTAGAGCAAGGTCCGGCAAAGTGTGCAAATTCCCATATGGCGTGAATCCCTTCACTTTCCCTTTTTCACCTTCCCTGAGCTGGAAACAGACGTGGCAGGGACCTAGCTTCAACCACGAGAGGGGTACAGGCCCTGCAATGGTGGAGCCACCAGAAGGGTAATTCTTTGCTAGCCTACATCCCCAGGGCTGTTACAGGAATGGGGGAGCCATTGCATTGAGGGGCTTTTTTGTTACAGCAGCTCAGACTTTACCTCCCTAATCAAAACTTGTCAGGAAAGACTTTGGCCAAGGTGCTGGTGTTTCAACTGTACACTGAAGGATAAGTAAGAATTTATCAACGAAGGGGTGAGGTGGGTGCAAATCCCAAGCAGAGGGAGGGAGCTACATTGTATGCAAGATTCTGTGGGGTTGGTGGCCCATGGTTTATTCCAGCCCACTCTTTCCCCATAAGAATCCCCTGTTGTTAAATATGCAGATTCTGGGGGCTCTCCCCTACCCAGCCACAGGAGAGGGGCCAAGGAATCTTAATTTTTACCCAGTGCCTCGGGTCATGAGCAGTGAGTTTGGGAAACACTGGGCTGGACATACAGGCATCTAGAACTGGGCTGGGAAAGCTGTTTTAAGCCAAAAGTAAATGGTCTTGGATCCCAAAAGGAATTTTGAACTTTATCACGTAGGCCAGCTATTTCCTCTTATCTTTTCTTTCGGGGAAGAGGTTATATATTCTTTTAAAAATGTGATGAAAGGTAGAAATTCTTTCTCCAGAAAATGCTTCCTCCACCCCCACCCCATTTCAATACATTTTCAGGGACCCAAGAATCCACTCTTTGGACCCCAGGGTAAGAATCTAGGAGATGGTGATTTCAATCAAGAGAGGGACGTGATCAGATCAAAAGGCAATTCTCATGGCAGTGTAGACAAAGCCTGGGCAGGCAGGGGCTCCAGGCAGGCAGTGCACCAACAAGGCCCTGAGCAGCCAGTGAGGATGGAGGCCTGAGCCAGGCAGAGTTCACAGGAACAGAAGAGCGATTAGATAGTCAGGAAGGAGGAGGGCAGGTCATGGTGACTAACAACCGGATAAGAGTCTGGAGGGGGTTAGAATTCAAAGGTGAGAGAAGTTTCCAGCTTGGAGAGCAGTGGGGAGGGGAGGGCAAGAGGGGTGTGTTGGGGGCCGGGGAGTGCAGGGGCAATGGCTTCAGATCTTTCTTATGCAATCTACGCCGATGAGTGGAAAGACTGAGGGGAATTCAGGTAAGCAGTGCCGGGAAGGCAGCAGAAATTCGAGGCAGGAGTTCAGAAGAAGAGGATGCAGGCCGAATGTCAGGGGCTTCTTGGGCGTGGGTGAGAATCCATGGCTTCCTACGGGGAGGGGCCATAAAATGAGAAGAGAGAAAGCAGGACCCTGGAGAAACCTACCTCCAAAGGGCAGGTGGAAAGAGAGCCCACGAAAGGAGAGAATCAGGAGAGAGAGAGAGTCAGTGGCCAAGGGCAGAAAGTTCTAGCAGGATGACCCCAACAGTATCCCTTGGGTTGGGCAGCTCAGATGTCACCCCAGATCCTTAAAGGACTCTGATATCTGTGCTGCATTTTGTAAGTTAATGCACTTTTCTTCCCTAAACACTGAATTTACCTAGTAAATACTATATAAATGCTGAAGTATTTAGGGATAAGTGTTTCACTTAAAAACCAAATCCAGACTTGGTAAGGAGACGCTTCATCCCAAAGGGTTACTGCAGGGGGAGGGGCTGCTGCACTGGAGGGAGGGGGTGTGGCAGTGGGAGGAGCCCTGACCTAGGGTCTGCGGGCACCTCAGGGGTCACGTCAAGGGGGGTTTCTTTTATAGAGAGGAGTAAGCAGGTGTGGGGAGGTGGGGTGAAGGGGTGCTGTGGTCAGATAGGAGATCCGAGAATGCTTGATGCGGACGCAGACTCTTTTCTGGAAGGCAGCCTTAAAATTCAGGGGTCTGGAGGAAGAGGAGAAGCTTAACCCAGGTTTGGTCAAAAAGCATCTCGCTCCGACTGATCAGTGGGGACAAGCAGTTCAGCTAATCATGTATGAGACAAAGAACGGGGACCTGGGGGGTCTGTGTCCTGCCTTGTCACAGGTAAAGGGGATGGGCACCCTGAGTCTTGTCTAAGCCACATGGGGATGGCGTCTTTGCTGACAGCCGTTTTCCTGAACACAGAGGGTGGGGGGGATTTCTTAACCCTTGCTGTTTTCCAGGATCACAGGGCTTGGGTAAATTTTAACATTGCCAAGGGGACATGACAATGGCAATTTACTTACTAATGTTTTAGAAAAAATACGTGTACATGAGAGAGAGACAGAGAGACAGAGAATGATAAAGCAAGTGTGGTGAACGGTTAACAAGTGGAGAATCTGGGTGGAGGGGTGGGGGCAGTGCTCGGTCAGATTCTTGCACCTTTTCTTTATGTTTGAAATTTTATCAAAAGAAATATCACCTTGTTCAAAAGAGTCTGCTTAGGGGAGTGGCGGGGCAGCGTCAGCACCCGCAGCCGAGGCTTTGGAGAACGTGGACGGTGAAGGAAAGGAAAGTTGGGGGTGATCATCTGAGGCCTGAGAGTTTTTAAAGGCGGGGAACGCGGTGAAGGAGTAGGTGCCTGAGCACATCTGCAGACTGAACCCCTTGAGCCAGACAGGGGGAGGACGCGGGGAAGGGAAAGGGCCCGACAAGGCGGGAAACCCTAAAACGCGCGGATCAGCCCTGGAGTGGAACGGGGGTCGCTTCTGAGCAAGGACGCAGAGGAAAGGCGGGGGGCGAGGCAGGTGGGCGTTGGGGACATTTGCCGCCCGGGTCTCAGTTGCCCCCCGCGGGGGGTGGGGAGGGCAGCAGCCGCGGAGCACCCCCTCCTTCCAGCCGGAGGGGCGTCCGCCTCGGGGACCTCCCTGCCCACCGGGGACCATTCCAGGCGGGGCCCGGGAGGTGTGTGATCTTAAAAAAGCACCACCAGCGGTGGCCCCCGGCGCGCCGGGACCCGCGGCCGCAGGAAGCCGTTGCCCTTTTAAGGCGCGGGCCCGCGGCGCGGTGAGTCAGCGGCGCGCGCCCGCCCACGTGGGTGCGGACCCGCGCCGGCCCTCGCGCGGTCTGCGGGCGGCGGCCTCGGGTGGGTCCGGGGGCGGCGCGGGCCGTGCAGGAAGCGGGCTCTCGGGCGTGGGGCCCATGCCTTTCCCCTGAGCCAGGCGTCTTCGCGCTTTTATGCAGGTTATTTTTACGCGTTCAGAATTTTCCAAGGGAGCCCTTGTGCGGTGGCACCTTCTTCTCGTGGCGCTTGAGCTTGGAAGAAATGTTCAGGATTATTGATAACCCGTGTCTATTTTTGCTCCGCGCCCAAACGTGGGCCTTCCGTGCACGCCCGGCGAGCAGAGGTAGATCTGGTGTAAATCCTGGTGTTCCTATCGCAGCGCCCACTTCCTGGGTTTTGTTTACTTTTTTGTAATCTGGGGGCGCCCCTGGGAATCCGAGAAGGACAGACGGACAGACGCTGTTCACGGGCTGGGCTCGGTGGGGAGATGCGGCCGGGAAACATCAGCAAACCCTCCTCCCGCTCCCCCAGGCCCCCAGATGTAACTCAGGATCCCGGGCACCTGGAAACAGCAGGTGTGGTACAGGGTAGGTCTAGGGCCAGGCACGTGGGCGCAAAATTTAAGGAAGCGGGGGAGAAAAAAAAAAAAAAACAGGATAAATAACACTTGAATGCAATATTTTATAAATTCGAAATTAATGCAAACAATTCATGGTGCACAAAATAAAATTTAAATAAAGACAGAATCAGTGGCAGGCAGGAAGGAGGAAGCTGATTAAATGCCACGTCCCCCCCCCCTCCCACCCCCTTCTTTAAAGGGGCTCTCCTGGGCCTGGCAGGTCACTTGGAAGGGGCCATAGCTGACCTCTGGGTTTCCCTGCTTGAGGACTCAATACTCTTTGTTTAAAAAACAGGTTTGTCTTCTGAGGAAGTCTCAGAAGCCAGTTTCCCGGCTCTTTGGTGGGCCGGAGGGGCCCATGCAGCCTGCGACTCGAACTGGATGAGTCAGGAAGTCTTGGAGCTGGCTCTGCAGTTGGGGCTGTCCAGGATTGCGATGTAGGAAATGTCCCCGTGGACATGTTCCCAGTCCCCTCGATGGCGCTGCAGGGTGAACTGAGCCGTGGAAGCCTGTGGTTCCCGCACACTGGGGAGCCCCCTGCTCTCTCTCTGGCCTCCCTTTGCCATCGCACCCCTCTTTTCCCCTTGGCCCTGTCTAGCCACATTTCCTACAGTCATTTCAGGACAGGTGCTTGGATTTAGGAAAACAGAACTTAGGGGAGGAGGGTGATCTGGAAGCACAATTCCTTAGATGGTGTTCCTCTCCCCCGTGGGAACAGCAACATTGGGCTTTGGCGCTGAATGACAATTTAGCTTTTGATTCTTCCTCTAGATCAGACACACTCCATGTGACACCAAAACCCATGTCAGAGACAGCTTGGTATAGGGAATTTTCCCGCTGCTGCTCCAAGTTCCCCCAAGTAAGGGGAAGGGGTCCCTCCAGGACTTGCTCCCCTCTCTTTCCACCCCAAAATTTGATGTTCTCTCTGCCAAAAAGAGATGCACTTTAGGAATGCAAAAATACAAAGCGTGCCATAAAGAGGTGGATTTCAAGCCGCTTCCCTGCAGCCCCTACCCATGTACTAGTCAAGTCCTTGCAGAATTTTCCCAGGGCCGTCCAGAGAGGGCACAGGCACATGAACCTGGGAGACCATTCTGCACAAACTCTAGATTTTGACTTGCATGTTCACTGCTTTGCCCTGGAGTGGGATTGCTCAGCTTGGGGGAGCCTCCAAGGGTACTCTTTGGGGTTCTTGGCAGCAAGGCATCACTTGACAGCTGAATAAACCCCCTCTTGGTTCTTTTTGCATTTGCATGGGACAGCTAGATGTGGCATTATCCCTCATGACTCAGGGTCTTTTGACTTTTATTTTACATTTATTCTGAAACAGCCCTTTTAGGCTGAAGTCATCCCTCCTTCGGTTCTAGAATGGGGACTTGGAGAGGGCGTTTACTGTAAAACTCCATCGGCCTGTGGTTGACTTTAAAAGGAAAGAACAGGGTATAATGCTCTCTTGGTTTGATTTTGCATTTACTCTTTCCAGAAAATGCGTCTGTGGGTGAGAGCAGACCCACAGTACTTAGCAGGGATTCTAAAGCCTTTTGGGCTTTTGCCGGGTCCTTGTGGTGTCCGCAACGAGCAGCTTTGGGGTCTTCTTGTGTATGTTTGGCTTATGGGTGAGAAGAAAGTGCGAAGGGGAGGGAGAAGCATTAAAGGAGAGGGTTGCGGCAGAAAAGACTTACTGGCTAAACTGGCCTCTGGGGCCGTGGACGACCACCCTCCCCTGGACACTTGGAGCACTGCGGGTTCTGGAACTTCCTGCCCTTGCCTGGGGGACTATTCACTGTTGGCAGATTTCTAGCATTGAGTGTTTTCATTGAGTGTTTCCTGCAGGAGGAGAATGGTGACCTGGTCGGCTGGTCATTTGCTAGAGTCCCGTCACTGAGTTGGGCACTGGTCAATACCTGAGATATTGGCCTGTTCCAAACGGTTTGCAAATCACCCCTTCTAAAATCAGATTTCAACTTCGAGTTAATTAAAACCATACTTTCTTCCCTTGATTTCATTTCTTTATATTTTACCAATTTAAAGTGTTATGTTTTGAATAGTATGAAAATTATAAAGCCCATAAGAGCAAAAAGACAAAAAGTATTTTTAATGTTACAGTAGGTATAACTCTATTTTTATCTAACATGATTTTCTGTGATTTAGACCTAATTTGTTTATGCATATAATAAAATTACGTTTTCTTACTGTTAAATAAAAAAAGAAATCCAGACTTGGTAAGGAGAGGCTTCATCCCAAAGGACCACTGCAGGGGGGAAAGAGCTGCTGCACTGGAGGGAGGAGGTGCGGCAGTGGGAGGAGCCCTGACCTAGTCTGCAGGCACCTCGGGGGTCACGTCAAAGGGGGGTTTCTTTTATAGAGAGGAGTAAGCAGGTGTGGGGAGGTGGGGTGAAGGGGTGCTGTGGTCAGATAGGAGATCCGAGAAAGCTTGATGCTGACGCAGCCTCTTTTCTGGAAGGCAGCCTTAAAATTCAGGGGTCTGGAGGAAGAGGAGACACTTAACCCTAAAGGTTTGGTCAACAAGCATCTTGCTCCGCTGATTAATGAGGACAAGCAGTTCAGCTAATCAAGTATGAGACAAAGAACGGGGACGTGGGGGGGTCTGTGTCCTGCCTTGTCACAGGTAAACAGGGTCACCTGAGTATTTTCTAAGTCACAAGCAGTTGGGAGGTTCTTTGCTGAGAGCTGTTTTCGTGCTCACAAAGGGTGGGAGATTTCTCAAACATCGGTGTTTTCCAGAAACAAGGGGCTTGGGTAATGTTAAACATTGTCATCACCTTTGTACTTCCGGAGATGGGATGAGACTGTTTAAAGATGCAATTTTGTCAGACACTGGACTTTTAGAAGGAAACATTCTCAATAAAGCACTGATCATGTTCCTACCCACGAGCAAGTGTCAGTTTTAGGTTCAATTGAAATTGATGGATGACTGGACTTCAGAAGGTTCATGCTGTCTGCCTGGAGTTGCACTCCTTTATCTTCTCTCTTATGCACAATTCAAGAGGGGAAGACAAACCCCATCATTAGTGCCAGAACCAGCCCGCAAAGGCCGAAGCCCTTCGTTCCGGAGCTGAATTCCAGAGACTTCCACGGAAGTGCAATGCTGAGAAGGCATCTTGAAGGGCAGGGAGTCCCAGCCCACCATTCACTGGACTTTTTAGGAAACGTAGAAATAAGATGTGCTTCCTCTTAAATGATTTACCCTTTGTTAAATAATGGCAGTCACGTCAACTATAATTTATTTCAACCTCACAAGTTTGGAATATGTAATGATCTACATACATGTTGTAAAAAAAAAAAAAAGTCTTGCAGAGCAAGAAGTATCAGAGGGAAAGCATTCACATTCAATCTATGTAAGAGAAAAGCATGTTTGTCATGATTTTAGAGGCCCTCATTTGTATGTCAGTAATTTGATGTTGTTTTAAATGATCCTTCTGTGTTTCCTAAATAAATGTGCCAATGTTTCCATGGAATAAAATTCTATTAACCCCAGGTTTGAGTTTCTGTACAGTTTTGAGTGCAATAAAACCAAATTTCTTTTTAAACACTCAGTAATTAAATTAATTAAAATGCATGATGCTCTACTTTAATCTGATCATATGATTTATTACATGATAAATAATTTGGGGAGAGAAGCATCCAATGCAACAACATAGCTTGGAGCCATTTGGAAAATTCTTTCTAGGCCTTTTGCATACTCCCCAGAAGCCTCAGAATACTCACTTCCTGAATCTGTAGACAGATAAGGGCCTTTCCCCAACTGCAGAGATCCACAAGTTTAAACAAAACAAATGTGAATCCTTTTCTTCCTTGTAGGATTTTCTTCCCATTTGCAGGGTGATTCACCGCTTGGAGGCTGTCATAGCCATGCTAACTGGTTGCAATTTGCTGATCCAAGCCAAGCCTTGATTCCTGGGTAGGAGAAAATGTGAAAGTGTAAGAAGGAAGTGGCTTAAAGCTTCCCCCCTGATGGGACAGGGCAGGGATGAACCTGAGCCTACAGTTTAGCTCTGCAGGCGTAAGCCAGGGAGAGTCATCTTGTCTTCATCATCTTCATCGTCATCATCACCATCATCACCTTCGCCATCATCATCATCACCATTGTACCTCCCAGGAGTGGCTGCCCACGCCGGGCCAGCAGGTGAAATGCACGCCAGAATCCCTCTTGGAATCCCAGCCTTCCCAAGACACCAAAATGGCAGTTCCAGTGACAAGCAAGGAGTGTGGTTACTTGTCTTCCTGTCTGAGGAGAGCAGCGAATCCAAGCTGGTGACAGCATCCACAGAGAAGACAAACCGGTTCGGGAAACTCTCTCCAGGTTTTGGCTTCTCAGAGAGGATGAAGTGTCCCAGAAATAGTCTGTTCATTCATTCAGCAAATACCTTTAGTGTCTCTGCTGTGCGGGCACCGTGTGGAGTGCTGGGGTTATGGGGTGGGGGGAACCGACGTTACCCAAGCCCCGCATTTCTAGAAAACAGCAAAGTTTAAGAAATCTGCCCCCCATTTGTGTTTTGGAAAACAACTCACTGCAAAGAACCCCTCTCTCCCCCCATGTGACTTAGGTAAGACTCACGGGTGCCCCCCCATTTACCTGTGACAAGGCAGGACACGGACCCACCACTTCCCCGTTCTTTGTCTCATACACAATTAGCTGAACTGCTTGTCCCCACTGATCACTCGGAGCGAGATGGTTGTTGACCAAATTTGGGTTAAGTGTCTCCTCTTCCTCCAGACCCCTGAATTTTTAAGGCTGCCTTCCAGAAAAGAGGCTGCGTCAGCATCAAGCTTTCTCAGCTCTGCTATCTGACCACAGCACCCCTTCACCCCACCTCCCCACACCTGCTTTCTCCTCTCTATGAAAGAAACCCCCCTTTGACGTGACCCCCGAGGTGCCTGCAGACTAGGTCAGGGCTCCTCCCACTGCCGCACCCCCTCCCTCCAGTGCAGCAGCCCCTCCCCCTGCAGTGGTCCTTTGGGGTGAAGTCTCTCCCTATCAAGTCCAGATGTGGTTTTTGTTATTTTACAGAGACAGACGTGGTCCCCGCCCTCAGGCTGATGGATTGGTAGAAATGAAACAATCCCCTTCAATCTAGTATGAATGGAAGAAACAAGCATCTAAACTCCTGATAATTCAAAACCTAGGACCAGATGGAAGAAAATGTGGTGGGAGAAAGGAGAGTGCCTTCCAGCTCCTGGAGCTCAATGGCGGTGTGAGACTTCCCAGGCGTGGAGAACCTGAGCCTCTCGCCGAGAGCGCAGCAGAACAACGTACAGCGGCGGGGACAGCAAAACCCGAGTCCTGTCCCCTAAAGGAAGGAGGACAGGAAGGTGCGTGCCCCTGGAGATCATACAGGGAGCCCCAGTGAGAAACAACATCTGCAGGAGGGCGAGGGTCTGGGCAATGTCTCCAGGGGAAAAAGGCCAGTGACGGGCTGGTGCTCCTTGCGGCGGGTGTGATGGGGCTCACAGGCTCTAAGGCCGCCGTGGGGGTGGGCTGTCTGCCTGGAGTGTCCACCTTGAGTCGCTCCCCGGCTGCCCACCAGCTGACACTGACCACCCAGGGGCCACTCATCCAGCCCCAAAGGCCCAGGAGGCAGAGGTGGGGGTTTTTGTAACTGCTTCCTGCTCACACTGACACAGGCAAGAGAGGAGATGGGGGACACACAGCTGGTTATTTGGATTTTGACCTCCTGGGACTTGCATGTCTTAAGACACCAGAATAAGAGGCTCTTGGCTAGACGTGGGATGCAAGGCCCAGGGACGAAACCATGTTTGCCTGAGGACGGACTGATGGGACGCAGTTGAATATGTTCAAGCTGCATGCTGAGTGAAGGGAGCAAAGCTGCCAGTAGTCAATAATTTGGGTTGCCGCAGAGGACAGCAGTGGAAAGCTGAGAAAAGAAGTTAGGGGGCAGGAACCAGTGATTCATGTGCAGAAACAGATAGGAGAGTGGCCAGAACCTCACAGGGCCCCTGCGACTTGTGGAGTGAGACTAAGCCTGAAGCGGGCCCCATCCTAAACGGGCTGGTCGTGAATCTGAGGGGTGGGATGAAGAGGGCCCACGTGAAGAATAAGAGAGGGACAGGAATGGGGCTGTTGTAGCTTACACAGGAGAAAGCCCATCCGGTTTCAGATGGAGCTCCCCAAATGGGCAGAGCCGAGGAGGAAGGCAATCTCCCCAGGCATCTGCTGAAATCCTCTGCTCACCAAAACCACGTGGCCGCATTAATTCCTTTCCCACCCATGTGTACTGGGCATCACCCATGAGCCAGGCACTGCATTAGGTGCTGGGACACAGTGGTGAACAAGACAGACATTATCCCTGTCCTCCAGGAGCTGACATTGGAGCAGCAGGAAGCAAGCAAAAATCAGAACCAAGCGAGTAAACAGATTAATAATTGTATGTTGACTTAGGTGTTATGAAGAAACAAGGGATTGAGATGGAGAATAACCGAGGGGTCCTACAGAGGGAAAAGTGGAGAGAGGAGGCCTCCTGCGGCAAGTGAAATAAACCCTGTGACCCGAAGGAGGTAGGAGAAGCTGGCTGAGCAAGGGGGAGAGGAGAGAGCAGGTGCACAGGCCCTGGGGCTCGAAGGAGTTGAGCAGATTCAAGGAACGGAAAGAAACAGGATGAGAGTGGTACAGGATGAGGTTGGTGGGAAGGGCAGGGGCTTTCAGAGTTTTGAGCAGCGAGGTGGCACCATCTGCTTTATGTTTTAGGAAGGCCCTGTCTGCCGCTACGTGGAGACTAGATTGTGGAGGCTTCTGACAAATTCTTGACTTGCCTTGTTAATGACTTCATCTCCCAGAGGAACTGCCCCCAGGAAGTGGCCACATATAGTGGGGCTGCTAGGCAAGTAGAGATGATAGAAACCTGGAAGGAAATGTAAACTTAGGGTTCCAGAGATCCAGGAAGGACAGCAGGGGCAGGGCTGGGTGTGCTCTTTCATCTTCAGCCCAGGAGATTTCAAAAGGCGTACCTGGAGGGGAGCCGTGCATCTTGGAAAGGGAGAGCCACACGGGAAAGTTGGGAGTTTCGCAATGCTGACTGTGTAATTACAGACGACTTTCCTTCCAGTGAGGAACAGCAGGTATTGACTCAAACATCGGTGTCATTTCACCGGGAGCTGGGATTTTTGAGGGATAGGTACCTAACAAGGAAAGAAAGTTGCCTAACCATGGAAAAAACACGAGAAACTGATTGGGGCCTCTAAGAATCATCTCAGGAAGGCAAAAAGGTCACATACATGGGAATTTAGAGTTAGGGTCAATAACAGTGGCTTTTATGGTTTACCTGAAGCAAGATTCAGGGGGCTCTCTGCAGGGCCAAAGATGCAACGTTGGCAGGAGATGCAAAGGATGCAGGACGTTTGTTCCTCTCCTATGTTGTTTCTGCAGTTCCATTAAGAAGATAAACTTCAGGCAAACGTGGCGGAGGTCATCAATGAAGGGACCGGAAACTTGACCTGAAGGGACTGTCAATGGCAGCCAGGATGGATGCAGGGCTTTCTGTTTGCTTTGCTCTCTGCAGTGTCCCCAGCACACGTGATCCTTGTTAATATTTGCTGCATGAATGAATGTATGCATGGATGAATAAATGTCAGCACTGCTCTGATAAAGGTATGTGCAAATATCCAGGCAGGGGGGACCCTTTCTTTGCCTTCCCAGCAACCTTTTTGGCTGCCTGCCTCCTCAGGAGTCTTGGTGGGAGGCTGGCCTCACCAGCACAGGACGGTAGCTAAGGTGTGGACCCTAGATCTCTGCTCCTGCCTGCCTTGGTGGAAGCAGGGATGATCGGAGGCTTTGCTCAGCGTTGCCAGCAGAGAGGGTGCAGCCCACGCCATTGTTGCCACATTCACCATGCCAGTGGGTGTGTGGGCCTGGGACCTGCCCCCTCCTCTGATCTCCTCTATGTGCCCTTCACACAGTCTGCCCCCGTGGTTGCAGAACTATAGTGCAACTCTAGCACCAGGAATCCCACCTTTCCTGCTGACCCCCAGAGCTGCTTTCTCTCTCTGCCTGATTCCATGCCTACCTGTTTGTTGCCGCCCCACCCAATGTCCTTCCAATAAAATGCCCTTCTGTCGCCATTAACCAGAGTCCTGCACGCCATTTGTAACTGAGAATCTTGACTGGTCTGCTGGTTTGGAAATGTTAATGGTCCAAGGAGTTAAAACTTGGGTGGACGTGTGGAGGCTCACAGCACGATGGAGGCGAGGAAGTGGGCTCGTGTGTCTGGACCTGGGGTGCTTGACTGGGGGGCGAGCAGGGAGCATAGCAAGACTTACCGCCAGGACAGGAGCTTGGGAAGGACGCATCTGAGGAGCTGGGCTTTCCTCTGTGAGCTGCGGGAGCTGCCAGAGGTTTCCAAGATGGGAAGGACACGATCAAAGAGGCTTCCGACTGCAGAGAGAGGAGTGGGCTGGAAGCGGGGGAAATTGATAATAAACAGCCCGGGGAGGTGAGCAGGGACAGCTGCGGTGGGAGAAGGGGATGATTTAGGGCTATTCAGAAGGAGGGCTGGGTGGTCTGGGACTTGGTGGAGAAGATGGGAGGAGGAGCAGGAAGGAACTAAGAGGAAGATGACAAGGGCTTTGAGTCAGCTTTCTTTCACCTTCACTGCAGATTAAATGATTGAATTTCAAGGCTTCAAGGAAATGGAAAGCTGTTTCTTCAGAAACCTTGGGCTCTCGGCTTTATCAGCAGCAGTCATATTGGTTTGGAGGGGTTCATGGTACAGTGCAGGAAGCAAAACGGGGTGTTTTCAGGGCTTGCTTATTCAATGCTGCTCTTAATGGGGAAACTTTGCTTTGGATGAGTTACTCGCGTGTTTGATCTACGTGCTGAGCTGCCTTTGGAGCTGAGAGGTTTGGGTGGGGACTGGGAGATTGGCCAGGACTGATATTACACCCTTTTCTGCATCTAAGTTTACAATAATGATGCTGATGGTATCTAACATTTTTGAAGAGCTTTCTCTGTGGGAAACACTCTTCTGAATGCTGGACGTCTTTTAAAGTATATCTAATAACCTCTGCCCTGGGAGGTCAGTTCTGTGACGTCCTGTTTCCCGGTGTGATTGAGAGCAATGCAGGAGTCTGAGAGTATGGCTCAGGCCTGCTAGGTCTGCTGGCCAGTGCACTTGCTAATCCCCTAAATGAGAAAGGCCATGGTCGGTTGCTGGCGGCCCCCAGGGAGACCGTCCCTGGCAGATCGGAGCACCCAGGAGCAGGGCAGAGTCAACTTAAGAGAAGAAGGAGGCCTCCAGCACGCCCCATCCCTTCTCCTAACCTTACCGGACAGGAGAGCCACTCGCTCCCGCAGGGGAGGAGTGAGTGAGGGGCAAAGGTTGGCTGCTGGGGTCCCTCCAGCACCGGACCCCTAGGTGGGGTCTCCTCCCCAACAAGGGGCAAAGAAAGGGCTGACGTTTTCTCTTGGAGGTTGGTAATGGTGCTTTGCTGACACTGAGAAGAAAGCATTTCGAGAAGGAGGGGATGGTGCCCAGTTTCTGAAGCTACAGGGACAGGTACATGTGAAGACTGAGGATTGAACAAAAACCTTCGGGTCAGTAAAGGTGAAGAGGAGGGGACAGAAATGAGAGCCACGAAGGGGACAGGATTGACAAGACTTGGTTTAACTCTTTGGATGTGGGGGTGAAGGTGACCCCCAGTTTCTCACCAGGGTGAGAAGTGCACAGTGCCTGAGTTACAGGAGGAGAAACAGATTGGGGAGAGAGAGAATGGGATCAGTTTTGAAAAGTTAGAGATTTCTGGCCCTGCGTGGCACCAGGGGAGAGAATCTGGCCAGAAATGTGTATTCGAAAAGTCATCAGTATATTCGTTCAGCAAATATTTATCAAGCAATGAATATGTCAGGCATGTTCCTAAGTGCCAGGCCTGTCACGGGAGAAAGATAACTAGCCAGATTAGAATCTAGTGGGGAAGACGGACATACTAGTGAAACTGTGATGAAAAATTACTGTAGGTGCTATGAGAGAGTAACTGGGGGCTCTGGGAAGTTGTCTGCTGGCTGCACAGGAGCAAACCATGCCGAGAGGAGAGGAAGAATATTCTGGCCCAGAGAGCACCTGGACAGCACATGCAAAGGTCCTGGGGCAGGAAGAACTTCCATCTGCTCAGGGAACCAAAATGAGGCCCGAGAGGCAGAGAGTCGTGGGCCCAGAGGAGAGACGCGGGGCCTGGGGTTGAAGAGGGGGCAGGGAAGATCATACTTGGATATTATTCTAGATCCTATGGAAAGTCATCCAAGGATTTCATTCAAGCAAGAGTAAGAGGAGGCTCCTGCAGTAGTTCAGGTGAGAGATTCTGATGGCTTGGACTAGGGTGATGGAAGTGGAGGTGGAGAGAGGGGCTGGATTTGAGAAATATTTTGGTGATAGAATCAATACACCTTGGTGATGAATTGGATTGGGGGATGAGGAGAAGGAAGAAAATAGAAAGACTCCCAGGTCTCTGTTTGAGCAGCAGGTGAAGGGCATTGCTACTTCCTGAGGGAGCCAGGTAGGAGCAGGTAGAGTCCCGAGTTCCGTCCTGTGCACCTTGAGTTTGAGAAGCCGTGAGGCATCTGGGGGAGGTATAAGTGGCTGGCTGGAGACCAGGGTTTGCAGCTTGGACCAGATGTCAGGCTCACAGTTAAAAACTGGGGAAACTTCAATTTACTGAAGATGTTTAAAGCCATGTTGATGAGAGCAGGAGAACTTTTAGGGTGATAAGAGAGTGCAGGACTCAGCCCTTGGGAACCTCAATATTTTAGAGAATGGGTAGAGGGGCTCCCGGAGAATGGGGCCAGAGGTGGTAGTTGAAGCAATGAGAGTGGGTGAGATTTCCTACAGTGAGAGCTCGGAGAATAAAATAAGGTGCCTCTAAATATTTTGAAGACCAACCACACCTAAGAGTATAGACTCATTTTGTGTACACTCGCAATATGGTCTTTGGCTTAGTATCAGGAAGAAGTACCTGTCATGGATTGAATTGTGTGCCCCAGAGGGGATGCCCAAGTCCCAGCCCTTGGCCTTGTGAATGTGAATCTTCTTGGAAATAGGGTCTTTGAAGAGCTTGTTAGTGAAGAGGAGGCCAAACTGGATTATAAGGACAGGGAGTTTGGACACGGACAGAGGCAGACAGCTCAGAGAAGGAGACAGACAGTGAGCTATGCCAAAGCCAAGAACGCCATGGATAGCTGGCGAGTCCCCATCAGAGGACTTCAGATGGAGCGAGGCTCAACCCACACTTGGATTTCAGACTTGAACTTGTCCCGAACTTGAGAGAATACATTTCTCTTGTTTTAAGCCACGCGATTTGTGGCGCTTTGTTACAGCAGCCCCAGGACACTCAGGCAGTGCCCAGACCCAGAACTGTGCAGAGACGGTTGACATGACCTGGCGGGGATTCATCCTTAGGTGGGCAATTGCAGGAAATGATCTTTCAACCCTGAGGTTTCATGATTCTAGTTCCAGCTTATGTCCTGCACAAGAGAGAAAGAGAAGAATGTGCTCTACATTAGAGCTAGCCTTTCTAACAAAAACACGAGTAGCTAGATTCAGCCACACACCACATTTATGGCGCTCCTACAGCGTGCTGGGTCCTGGGACACGGGCAAGTGAGCAGACAGAACCGTCCCCTCATGGAGTGAGGACGTCTACCCAGACAGCGCCTCTCACCGCTCCGTTCCTTGTTTTCCTCTCGGTCGTTGGAGTGTAGCCAAAAATCAGTGTTGAAAAGAGCAATGAATTAAGTCAAGAGGTGAAAACTATGGGCTCCAGCACTTAGGACATTATTAGAAAGTTGAATAGACTATGTGCCTGTTCCCCTCTCTCATCTTAAAGTAAAACTTGCTCTTTAATTAAAAAAACAAAAAAAAAAATCTATATATTTACCACTGATAGATAAGGATGAAGGTGCTTACACTGGAGATTTCGAAATTGAGTAATTTACCATACAGACGCTCCATTCATCCTTCTAGAAGCCTCCTAAGCTACGTATTTGTGCCAAAGTATAAACAAAAACAAAAGTCTACGATGCAGTTAATCGCAAGTGTTGTTTCATTTATGACACCTTGTCAAAAGTGTCTTGCTTGTATTCCTTTCGGTCTGCGTCTTTCCCTTAGAAAGTGCCGTGTCTTTGTTATTCCTTCATCCACTATATGGAGAGGGCTTCTCTGTGCAGGGGTCCGGGTGAATGGGGCTGGGAGGGTGGGGGGTAGGGCAGGGAGACTTGGCCCTGGGGTGTCCGGCGGGGGGCTGTCTCGAGGGCAAGCAGCAGAAACCAAGCCTGGCTGAATTAACTGAGAAAAGGAGACCTGGGAGGAGGATGCAGGGAAACTCCTGGTCTAGAAGGAAAATCTGGACAAGCAGTTCAGGAAGGTGGGTGGGGGTGGGGGAGGCTGTCAAAGGAGCAGAAGGGCAAGTCGGTTGAAATAAATCTGCTCCCATTGTTTTGTTGTTGTTGTAAATTCCGCTGCCACTGATCTCAAGGGTCAAATTCCGGAGGGGAGATTCTGATTGGCCGAGCTCTTGCCACACCCTCTGGGACGGTGGGATGGTTGACCGGCACCCTGCAGTGGGGAGGGGTAATTCCTCCCTGGAAAATCGTTTCATCCTGGTGGGGCAGACGCGAGGACGGCCACATGCGGGAGCTGCGATAAGAACAGCCCGTCGCCGGTCCCTACTTGTCATGGCTGTCGGAGGTGTTGGGAATGACGTTGGGATTGGCCTTGCAGCGAGATGAGGGACGATGCTTCCAGCAAAGCAGGCACTGGGCCGGGAAGTGAGGGGCGATGGAGTTGCTGCTTGGATGTCCCAGCAGCTGGGGTGGGTCGAGGAGGAGGACGGTGAGGAAGGCCACCTTAGGGTGCTTGGAAAGTTTTCTATGTGCATTGGGAAGCCATAGGAGGATTTTAATCAAGGAAGTAACATGATCCGGTTTTCATTTCATAAGGTTGCCCCGGCTGCGGGTAGACAGTATATTGGAGAGAGCTCGTGGCAGAGTGTGCTTTGCGGGCACTCAGTCAGCCCTGAATAAGACTTGGGAGCTGCTGGGTTAGGGTGGGAAGGGTCGTGGAGGGTAAGGGGCCGGGATTGGGCTGGCTATGGGCAGAGGAGGGAGGGGTCAGTTATGATAGAAGAAAACTGTTACCCCAGATGCGGGGAGTGAAGAGTGGATGTCTAAGAAATCCTTCAGAGCAGGAGGGGAAGATAACCCCAGAGCCACATCCAAGAC
This sequence comes from Choloepus didactylus, assembly GCF_015220235.1. NCBI lineage: Eukaryota > Metazoa > Chordata > Mammalia > Pilosa > Megalonychidae > Choloepus > Choloepus didactylus. The sequence goes on from NC_051308.1 coordinate 240,988,449, forward strand.
CTGGGGTGTCCTTGAAAGCAGGGAGGAGACCAGGGGTACCAGGCACCCAAGGAAGCAAATGGGGGAAGGCCCTGGAGACCGGACGGAGCAGGAGGACATAAACAATCACGTCCAAAGTCTACAGAGGCTAAGGCAGGTCAAGAGGAACCAGCAGGCCCACAAGACAAGTGCAGAGGGCAGGTGTCTGCTCTCTGGGCCCTGCCGTCATCTTCTTACCCAGGAGGGGAGGGTCACGGCAAAGACCCACGTGTCCTGGGGGTCTTGATTAAAGCAAGTACAGAGTCTTCCTGGGGCTCCTTCAGTGATGATTCATGGAAGAGTGTTCGGGTGTTAGAAGCTCACATACAGGAAAATTTCCCATTTATCCTACAGATAAACAGTAAAAAATTGCATAAATGCACAAAGATATATTTCCAAGGATGTTCATTAAGGAGTTATGTATAATGGCAAACGAACAGTCTAATAAAGTAGGAAGCAGCCTACATGTACATCAGTGGGGAAATGGTTAAGCAAATCGTGGGGCACCCTTACAATGGAATACTGCACCAAAGTATGAGGCAAATCTGTGAGGGCCAACATACGATAATGTCCGAGATTCCTTATTTGAAAAATGCAAATTGTAGAATAGTATGTATAGTTCAAGCTATTTGCATAGGAAAAAAATGAAAACGGGGGTATAAAAATATGTCCTTGGATGTGCACTGAAAATTTCTGGAAGGACAGAATGTAAGCAGTGATTATATCTGAAAGGTAGGGCTGGGCCTGGGAAGGAGCATTTCTGCTTTTTATCTATCTGATTTCTTGTTCTAGGAATATATCTTACTTTTGTAATAAAAATACTAGAATATAAATACATATTCAAAACCAAGGTGTTTTAGTTTCCTGGGCTGCTCAAGCAAATACCATAAATGGGTGGGCTTAAATAATGGGAACGTATTAGCTTACAGATTTGAGGCTAAAAATAAGTCCAAATCAAGGCATCATCAAAGCAATGCTTTTTTTCTGAAGACTGTGGCGTTCTGGGGCTGGCTACTGGAGATCCAGGCATCTCCTGGTCTCTCCTTTCTCCTCTGGGTTCCATCAAAGCCCAGTCTCCTGGATCTGGTACCTCTCTCCCTCCCTCTCTCTCTCTCTCTCTCTCTCTCTCTCTCTCTGTTTCTTTCCACTTATAAGTAATCCCCTTAAGACCCATCCTGACTGAGGTGGGTCACACTTTAACTGAAGCAATCTCATCAAAAGATCCTACTTAGGATGGGTTTGCACCCACAAGAACGGATTAAATTTAAGAACATGTTTTTCTGGGGTACATACTGCTTCGAACCACCACACAAGGTAAAAATGCATATAGCACACTAGAAATAGAAGGGCTCACCCATAACTGGGTAGATGGTATTTTCCCTCCAGCAAATGTCACACTTAAAGATTAAATGAGAAACATTCCTTTAAAGTCAGGCATGAATCAGCAGTGCCCACTCTCACCACTTCCAGTCAATTGTATAATGGATTCAGGTCCTAAGTTGTGCATTAAGATCAGAAAAAGAAATTAAAAATAAAAATGTAAAAGGACAAAACCAAGCTGTCATAGTTCACAGATAATATGACTGTCTGCATAGAAAGCCACGAGAATTTTGGAACTAATACATTTTTGGAACTAAGAGAGTTTCTCATGGTTGCTGGATTTTGGATTAATCTACAAAACTCAAGTTTATTTCTCTACACTGGCAACAATATAACTGTAAAACTGACATTTACATGAGTAAGAAAAATTATGTCGAAAAGTACAGATATAGCAAAAGATGCATAAGACTTTTATAAAGAAAGTTAAATTATAAGACTGTGGTGGTTTGGAGATTTGTACCCCAGAAAAACATGTTTTTAAACTTAATCCATTCCTGTGGGTGTGAACCTGTTGTAAGACCTTGTGATGAAGTTACTTCAGTTAAGGTGTGGCCGAACTCAATCAGGGTGGGTCTTAATCCTATTACTGAAGTCCTTTTTAAGCAAAATCAAATTCAGAGAGGGAGAGAGAAAGCCATGGGAAGTAAGGAGCTGAAATTCAGTGGAACCCGGAAGAGAACTGAGAGTCTGGCAGAGGCCGCCATGTGCTTTGCCAAGTGACGGACGAGCCTGGGACCAAGGATCATGGGAAGCCAGCCCAAGAACCCCACAGTCTTTGAGGAAAAAGCATCACCTTGATTATGCCTTGATTTGGACTTTTTCCTAGCCTCAAAACTGTGAGCCATTAAATTCTCTTTGTTTAAGCCATCTCTTTGCACGGTATTTGCTTGATCAGCCTAGGAAACAAAAGAAACAGCACTAAAATGAAAAAAATTTACAATTTACAAATTATAAATTATAAAATTGTTTGAAATGTATATATTGAAACATTTGAAAGAGCTATGTATCATCTTCAAGGATAGGAATATTTAATATCTCATAAAGATGTCAAAACATCCCATGTTAATATATAAATGCAATGCAATGCCAATCAAAAAAGCCAAAAGGATATGTGCAGAATCGATAAGCTTATTCTGAAGTTTAGATGGAGGAGCAAAAGGCCAAAACTAGTAAGACCATTTTGAAGGAGAACAAGGTAGAGGTGGAGGGACTTGCCTTACTAGATATCAAGACTTATTATAAAGTGATAGGAATTAAGACGTGGTTTTGGCCCAGAAATAGACAAACAGACAAATGGAACAGAGCCCAGAGACAAACCCACACATGTGTGGGTATTTGATAAATGATAGAGGCGGCTTTGTAGATTAGTGATACAAGGAGGGACTTGCCAGTAATTGGTGCTGAACAAATGGTTTGGCATATGGAGAAAATAAATTAGATTCCACTTCATGCCAAACACAAAAATAAATTCCAGATGAATTAAATGTAATAATCACGCTCTGAAAACATTTGGAAGAAAACTTAGGAGAATATTACATCAAGAATGGATTTCTTAACCAGGACACAGAAAGAACATACCATAACTAAAAAGACTGAAAGTTCATTAAAATTTAACACTTCTATGCTTCAAAACAGAGGATAATATAAGCTCCAGACTGGGAAAAGATAAATGCAGTGTTTATAATCTATAAATGATTGGCATTAAGACTTTATAAAGAAATCCTATATGAGATTAAGTAAAACAGAACCCAAAAGAAATGGTCAAAGGCTATCTTGGGAAGTTCACAGAAGAGGGATCCTAAATGATCTAATAAACAAGAAAGGGAGTTCACCCTCAAAATAATAGAGAAATGCTAATTAAAACCACAGTGTGTTATTTTACACCCACGAGATCTGGGGAAATGGAAACTGATGATAGCCAGAGTTGGAAAGGACACAAACACCTGAACTCTCAAATGTACAGACTCCATGCGGCTACTTGGGAGAGTGTGTTGGTGCTTCTCAGTCAAGTTGAAGATGTGCGTTCCCTTTAACGCAGAAATTCCACCTTCTGGAGAATCTCTCGTGCATGTGCATGAGAGATAGGTACCACAGTTTTCCACCCAGCTTTGTTTGTACTAGCAAAAGTTTGAAAACCATCTAAATCAGGAGTCAGCAAACTAAACTTTGGACCAAACCTGGTCGGCCCCCTGTTTTTGTAAATCAGGTTTTATTGGAACACAGCCTTGTCTACTTGTTTACATGGTGACCGTGGCTGCTTTCTTCTGCAACGGCAGATTCAGTAGATGTAACAAAGACTGTATTGCCTGCAAAGCCTAAAATATTTACTATCTGACTCTTCACAGAAAAAGCTTGCCAACCTCTGATCTAAATAGTCATTGGGGACTATAGATTAATAAATCCAAGTATATGCTTAAAATAAATATTAAAGCAGTGAAAAATCAGTAAAGCACAGCTACACATAATCAACATGGCTATATTCTTAAAATAAATACTAAAAGCAATGAAAATCAATAAAGCACAGCTACACATATAAACATGGCTAAATCTCAAAAACCTAATATTGAATAAAAAAGCAAATTGCAAAATGATATGTACAGTATGATGCTATCTAGCTATATAAAGTTTGAAATATGCACAAAATATTATGTATGTTTATGGATATATATATATGTAATAATAAAATTAAAATGTTCACATAAATAGCAAATTCAGGAAAGTAGCTCCCTCTAGCAGAGAGGGACAGGGATGAGGGATCAGGGAAAGGGAACATCTGAGGTTTATATGTAAATTTAATATGAATCTTTAAAAGTATCTTTAATAATTTTTTTCTTTAAATGGCATATGATACAAATTTGGAAAATGGTTTCAAAGCTGGATAGTAGGTATATGCATGTTCGTTGTATTTTTCTTCTGCACATTTCCATATGCAGAAAATATTTCATGATTTAAAAAAGCCAAAGTTCTAGTGCCAGGTCTTCCACTCTGGCTATGTCATCTTGAACAAGTCCTTTCTATACCTGTTTCCTCCTTTAAAAATTGAGGCGTTAGATTAGAGGATCTGCCAGGTCACTTCTGTTCTAAAATTCAGTGATCCACCAATGGATGAATTGATAAACAAAATGTGGTCTCTTCTGTACCATGGAATATTATTCGGCCATAAAAAGGAGTGATACATGCTGCAACACTGATGAGCCTTGAAGACATTAGGCTGAGTAAAATAAGCTGGTCATCATGGGCTGCGTATTGCATGTTTCCGTTTATATAAAACGTCCAAAGTTGGCATCCATAGGGACTGAAAGTAGATTAGTGGTCTACAGTTGGGGGGAATGGAGAGATTCAGGGAGGATGACAGCCAAAGGGTGCAAGCTTCTTTTTGGGGTGTTGAAAATGTTCTAAAATTGATTATGGGGATGGTTGCACAACTCGGTGAATATACTAAAAGTCACTGAATTGTACACTTCAAATGGATGAACAGTATGGTATGTGAAATGTGACTTATATCAATAAAACCACCCAAAAGTTCTGCCATGCAAAAAAAAAATTTTTTTTCCAATGGTCCTGTATTCATCCCATGAAGTATTCAATCATCAGTAGCAGTGGATCACTAACTGAAGTCATAGCTAGAATAAATTTCCAAGTTAGGTTAACTTTTTAGAAAAGTTAGCGGCAGCCTATCAGAAAAGTTAAAAGTTGGTGATGGATTTCTGCTGCACCTGAGACAAACTTTTCAATTCAACACATTTGGATATAGGAGAAAGTTCCCCCAGGACAATCTGATTAAGGGAACTGGAAAGCAGAGTGTCCTCTACAACTGCATTAACAAAATAGCTTAATAAAAATAAAATTTTGCCTCTGGCGGCTGTCTTTGCCACCAAAAACATAAATAAAATGAAGACACCAGTAGCAGATGGGATGAGTTTATTTTTCATGATTTAGTTCGCATCCCAGCACGAGAATACGGTAGCTTTGGTTGTTCAACAACCAAGTGAGTTTGTTTCCAACTGTAAAAGTGATTCGGTGCAGTCTATCAATTTTATGGCCGTTCCTTGGGTGCAGTCACTGGAAAGCGCCTGAGGAAAATCTCTTTCCGAAATCTAGAAGTGCCCCAGATAGATCCTTCTGCCTATAGGAATAGGAGCTGATGGACAGCTGGCAAATAATTGCATTATTTCTGCAATAAAGCCTAATAGGTCCATAATAAAAGTTAATGATTCTGTGCATACTTTCAGACATTTAGACTGGACCCTAAAAGAAATCTTTGTGTGCTTCCTTTTTAGAATTCCATGTGAGTAGGATCTTGAAATTTACTTCAATATGAAACAAAACCCACCAATATCTTTATTTTTGTCTTTTGTCACCAAAATGACCCCACTTAGGAAAGCTGTCTTAGGACTTTCAAAGTAGGTCGAGGAGGTACAACCAGGTTTTAAAACCTTAGAAAGCGATAGGATTAAAACATAAATGCCAAAGGCAGAGCACTTTAAACATGAGGAAAAAAATAACATTTTTCCTCATAGGATTTGAAGTTTTCATCTCCTTCTCTCAGCACTATAGACAGCTTCTTTACTCTTTCCCTAGGAGTAGGAGAATGAAATTGAAATAGAAATTTGGTTGCAAATAGCTATATTCTGCTGTAGTTGTAGGATTTTGTAATTAGGGAGACCCTCGGACATCCTATGGTCCATCTTTTCACTGCACGGAAGCTCGGGCAGGACCCATGACTGGTCCAAGGTCACTGGGGCTCTGCTCCCTGGAGAGTTAACCTGTTCATGTGTCTCCTACAAGGACATTTGACATTGGATATAATGACAATGACCCAAGTACTCCAGGACCATCTCCTCATCTGCAGATCCTGAACTAAATCACACCTGCAGAGACCCTTTCTCCAAGTAAGGGCACACTCAGAGGTCCCAGGGCTCTGACATGGGTATCTTTTTTTGGGGGGGCGCCAGTTTGGGGCCTACTGCATTTATTTTATTTCATTTTTTTAAAATACTGGTTGCAGCCCTCCAAATTGGCATAATGACCTACTACATCTTTAAGAAATACTGCCCTCGATGAACCCATCCAAAGCTGCCCCCTCTTCACATGCCCCCAATTGGGAGGCCCGGGACAACAAGGAAAAATGGAAGCCCTCCTTCTAGATGCCTGAGTATTTAAAAGTTACCCATCAATTTAACTACTGGTAAATGAAATAAAACACACAGCTCTCCCTCTAACTTTTGTAGAGCCTCTGGCCCCAGACCCACCTCTCTGCTTCCCACCGCTGGCTCTGCCCCACACCCCCAAACTCTGCTTCCCACCTCCCCCCTTGCAGCAGAGGCACTCACCAGGGCACTGTCCACCCTTGGAAGGGTAAGTTCCAGAAGCTGGCTTGTGGCCACTTAGGCAGGGAATCCTGGAGTCCAAGCAAATCAAAGTACAATCTGGAAGGGGGGCCTTGGCTCTTTGCTCCATGGAGGGGGGTGCAGCCGGAGGAGAGCCAGAGCAGGGACTCCCTAAGGCGTGACCCAGGGGAGGGCACCCCCCAACTGAGTGAGCTGCGTGCAGAACCTACCTTCCTTCTCTGCAGGTGTTTGCGTTATTTTATGATTTGGACTAAGATTTCTTAGTCTTATTAAAACATTTTAAAGAGCTTAATTCATAACAGTGGGGTATAAAGCCCAGCTCTGATATCCAAGAGGGAGGGCAGGGAGCTGGAATTCTCTTTTGCGTCTTAGAACAGCCGGCCAGCCCTATATGAGTCCCCTTGAGAGCTGAAACAACCCAGCCTCTTGGGGAGCATGGCAACCCACTGCACCAACGCACTCGAGCCATCTCAGGAGAGCCAACTCCGAGGGGACAGCTGTGGCTCGGAGCCTGTTTGTTTCTTGTCCATTCTAGAAGACCCATAGGATTTCAGGTACAGTGCTGGGAGCACTTCTGTGCTCTTAGCTGTCCCATTTTAAAAGTTAGAAAGATCATTCATGTATGTTCATCATAAAAACATGTCAACTACATAAAAGTATAAAGAAGAAAATAAAATAAATCGCAACCCCATCTCTTGAAGATAGCTAAGAGGTGGCTGCATCCTTCTGGTGTTTTCTCTATGTATATCTAAACATAGCATTTAAATATATGTTTACAGAATTTATCATCATACTTCATAAGCCATTTTGTTTCTTCCTTCGTCACTTAACCATATCAAGAACATTTTGGCATATTATTAAATATTCTTCTAAGTCTGTGTCACGAGCGTTTTTAAAACTTTTGATAAATGTTTTCCAGATTGCACTCTGGGAGCATCAAATCCGTCAGCCTTGGAAGACTTGAACTCAAGTTCCAGATCCTTCCGGAACCCTGGGTGTGAACCCCTAAGAGAGGCAGGGGCGTCAAAAGCTCAGACCCTGGACATACCTGCTTAGACAGAAACGCCAGCTCTGCGGCTCACCCCCTTAGGACTTTGAGTTACTAAATTTTCTACCTGCAGGAGTTGCATGCTTTTTTCTGTAAAGGGCTAAATTAGAATCACTGTCACAGAACTTGCATTCAGAAGCGGGACTTGGTTTAATGCTTTGCTGTCACTGCTGAAGTTCTTAGTAACTTATGAACAAGGGACCCTGTAAATCTGTCCTGGGTCAGATGGTAAATGCTTGGGCTTTGCCAGCCACGGGGACCCTGTTGCAACCACTCAGCCCTGTTAGCTGTGTGAGACAGCCAGAGGAAACACGCAATGTGTTCCAATAAAACTTTATTTACAAATGCCGTCTGCAGGCGAGATTTTGACAATGGGCTAAAGTCTGCCAACCCCTGAGCCAGTGCCTGAGTTTTCCCAAAAGGGAAATGGAGAGAATAATTCCTCTCTGCTGTTCTGAGGATTCATCACTCAATTCAGGTAAAACACCAAGGAGTGGCAATGCACTATTACTTATTTTTGTTGCTGCTACTACTGCTCTTTAAAATCTTTGCCACATTGGCAGAGTAAAATGGCAGTTTGCTGTATTTTAAATTTCTATTTCTTTTGTTGCTGATAAGGTTGATTGGCCATTTGTAACTTTTCTTTCTGAATTGCCTATATCCTTTGCCCATTTTTTCATAGGAGTTTTAATAGCGTGTAGGGAGAGGATATTAGGAATATCAGCACTTCTTTTGCTGCAGAAAATCACCAAACAGTCCTGGGCACCTCTGCAGTCCAGCGACTGTGATGGGTTTTGACCTACACGGTGAGGTGGGAAAAAGTCATGACCCTGCTCTTGTGGGTAGGGTGGAAAGAGTTACCCAAATACAAAATTACAAATTGAGATAAGTGATGTGATGGCAAAGATGGGGACACCATGAAGGAGACCGGATCTGGGGGTTCAGGAAGTGACATTAGAGCTGAGATGTGGAAACGGGTGGGAGCAACTCAAGAGGGTGTGCGGGGCAGGAACGGCAGCTTTCAGAGCAGAGGGAGTGGCGTGTGCACAGGCCCCAGGGCCAAAGGAGCGGGTGTGCCACGGACAGAAGAAGGTAGTTTGAGCTGAAATGTGAAGGAAGAGAAGAGCAGGGAAGTGGGGGTCGGGCGTGGAGAGTAGACAGACGTGGGGACATCCACCTCTTCCACCTTTCCAGCCCCTTGTGCATAGCTACGAACAAGAGCATCGGAGGCGAGTATGTGTGGCTCTTGGTCTTACTTGCACTCTGAGCTCTGCTGTTGGCCCCGTCACCCTGGTTAGCGCATTCATTCATTCATTCATTCATTCATTCCACAAATACCGAGCACCTCTGAAGTTGCCATTTAATGAGGAAGGGAAGAGCCAGCTTTGGGGGAAGATCCTGACTTTGTTTTTGGCTGGTTAGTGCCTCGAGGCACCTGTGGATATAGCAAGTTGGAGAAGGCAGAGAAGAGTGGATGAAACACAGATGGGGTCAGCGTGTGGATTTGAAACAATAAGGTTTTTAGAGACATTGCACGCTGGGGGTGAGGGAGAGGAAAGTGACGACTCCGAGTTTCCAGCTTGCACCGCCCAGAACGATGGTGATGCTGTTTTGTGGAAAAAGATCTTTCCCACTTTATCATTTGCCTTTTACTTTTATTTTGGAAGGGATTAATTTAGCTCACTGCAGGAGAACTGTACATTTTATTAGAGTTAAAGTAAAACACATGTAGGTCATAGAAATTTGGGGCCACATTAAAACCATCTAGAAATAAAAACCTCAGTATCCGCTGAGAAATTGTGCAAATCTGTGCCCAAACCCAGAGCTGGGTTTATCACTTCTAACATCAGGAGAACCTGCATTTGCTAATGATGAAATCCAACATCATAATCTTACCAAAAATCATTTTATTCCAGGTGCAACTAGGAGAAGCTTTAAACTGTAAGTGGGCACAGTGCTCATGTCCCAACCCAGGAATGCATTCAAACTGAATGCACTTGCTGAATCACTTTTTAAACAGTCTCAAAAACAACAGTTTCCCTTGTTCCCAATAGAGCTTTGGGTTACAAAAATTAATTACATCACCTACAAAATTAGCCTTGTGTTTTGCATCCAAAGGTCAATGTTCAGACTGAGAAATGGTTTAATGCTTCCAAACACTGGGCTCAGCATATAAATATTTATACGCAGAGGACAGAAACCCATTGTCCATGGCTTGTTTACCTTATCAGGCAGTTACCTGGGGCAAAGAGTCCACCGTCTGCTTCCTGTCCCAATTGCTATTGCCCAATAGCTTGGGCAATTCTTTATGTGACAGTGTTCTGTCCCATTCCTTTTCTTCTGGGAATAGAGGCATAGGATGCTAAACAAATACATAACCTGGTACACAAATACCTGTGTTATGGAGAAGGGGAGAGTTTCAGGTATTAGCTGGAAAGAGTCAACATCAGCTTTGAAAAGGAATACGGCTGCTACATCCACAGGAGAAGGGGAAGCTAACATTTCCCCATGCAGGATGTTTTTTGCTTGCTTGGGTTAGTGTTTTCAGTGGCTTTCATGGAATGCCTTGTTGAGCTTTTGTTGGTGAAAATGAAATAACAGAGATACAAGGAAACAGTGATCACACCTTCTATTTTATTACTGTTTTCTGTGTTTATAAAACTCGAACGTTAGAGAAACATTGACCAAGTTGGCTTTAATCTGGCCACATATTTATTTTGGCCATCCTTCACTTTTCTTTCGCAAGATCTCATTCTAACCAGCTCAGGCAATTGTTGCATAAGAAAGCCCAACTGGGAGATGTTCCAGATGTCAACTCAGCACTTCTGCTGCCCCAAGATGGTCCCAGGGAATGGGTTTTTCCGGTTAGACTAAATGAACTCATAGAAAACTCCATTAACAGCCTATTTTTCAGGTGTTGGTTTTTATACCCTCCAAAATCCTTGTTCTCACTATTCAGTCATCACATGCCTTGTGTGGATTTAGCAGAATCTCTTATTTTTGTCTCTCCTACCTATGGTGCTACTAATTCCAAAAGTTGACTAAGCAACTTTGTGCGTTCTGTTTTAATTTGCATGGCTTTTATTGCTAAAAAGTTTGGCCATTTTTAGCTCTCCTTTCTGAATTGCCTGATATCCTTTGCCCATTTTTTTTTTTCTATAGGAAGATATTACATAAAGGACATTAAGACTATAAACACTTTTTTTTTTCTTCTAGAAAATCATCAGTCAATAAGCATCTGCATTGGATCTTTTGTTTCTTCTAAATATACCCCTTCCAAGTTTCATGAGCTAATTCTTCCAGATAATTTTCCAAAATTTGGTAACAGATTCATATAAGTATCTAGTGATCCCATAGGGGTAAGGTTCGGTCCACCTTGCCCATCATTGGCTCCCAGCACCCAGACGTGCCTCCTCCAAATAGGGGTTTGATAAATATTTATCTAATGAACAGAAAATCTACATAGACACTATTTGCTACTTTTCCCCTGAGCCATCCTCTCTCTAGACTAAAGAAAATCCTAATCTTTTTGTTCTACTCCCAATGCCAGCCTCTCATTCTTCTATTTATTTTAATGGTTCTTATCTAAGATATTTTCTTGACATACAATAGTAAAAATTGCGTATGATTAAAGGGAGGAAATGTTGGATTGTATATATATTAATAGAACAAAAATTAAAAAGAAAAATCCATGAACTACACTACACAGTGAACCCTAAGTTAAACCATGGACTTTAATTACAACAATAAAAAATTATAATTATAAAAAATTATTAAAATCTTATTTTAAAAGCACTATCATCAAGTGTAACAAATGTTCTATGCAAATGAAAAGTGTTGTAGTAGGGTGGTATGTGGGAATCCTGTATTTTATTCTTGATTGTTCTATAAACCCACAAGTTTTCTAATAATAAAAAAAAAAGCATATGGTATCCTAGGTTTTCTGCAAAAGTGGGGACATATTTGTAGCTTTGCTTCCAAAATTCTTCTTGGGCTATTTTATGGGCTTTTAGCCACAGTGGAATGGCTCATTCTAACTGCTAAGTTCTTCTTTCTGCCTTAAAACTGATACAATGGAAACGATTAACCTGTAATTTTTATTACAGTGCCAAATTTCCCTAATTCACTAGCTTGTCCTTGTCCACCCTGAAATGCATTTGCGGAGCTATCCACATCCGTGGGGGAAAGGTGATTCCTCATGGATGCGGGATGGTCCAAGGAATTCCAGGAGGGTCTCTCCTGCCCCCAGCCCACCCCCACATTCAAGTTCAACTGGACGTGACTTCCACCTGTGCTCATTCATTCCCTATTCACGGAGAGCGCTCACTGTGCACCTCTTATGGGAGGCACCCGCGGTAGAGATTGGTGCCTGGGGCTGAAGCTTTCCAGGCACTCTCTTTTGAAAAGTAGATTCAACTGGAACAGACAATGCATGAAGTCACCTTACGCCTTGGTGTGAATCCATTTATGAGGTCACTCAAGGTCACCAACCTGGAAGGGGTGGAGTCAGGTGCCAGGTAGTCCAAACTAGCTTAGTTCTACACACTCAACTGCGCCGATCCTGTCATTCCCCCAGATGTGTTTGGGAGTACCCTCTTGGAATTCAATTGGAAATTGAAGGACTTGGAATCTAGTTCCCACCAGGCAGCCAAGATATAAAACTGTCCCCAGTTTTTTCATTTGTGCAATGAGGAGATCAGACCCAGTGTCTTTCAAGATTCCTTGCAGCCCTAACAATCTGTGGTCTGTAAGTTCCCATCTGAACCACGGCGCTTCTATCCATGGGCCTGGGTTCTCTGCTCTGCTCTGTAGAACGGGGGTATTTAGACTCCCCAGCCTATCCTGACGGGTTGTTGTGTGGATTGCATGAAACGATGGCTCTGAAAACACTGGAAATGATAAAGCACTAGATAGATGGCTGCAGGTTGTAATCTTGTTACTGTTGGTTGTCCAGTCTCTGCCACCGCTCCTTGTCTAGCCTGCACGTCATTCTGAAGTCCCGTTGAGTTTTATTGCATACCTTCTATTCTCGTCCAGGCTCTTGGAGATACAGGGGCACACAGAACCAACCCCAGGAGCTTTCATCTGCGTGAGAGACACAGTCGCAGTGACAGGACGACAGAATACAAATGTTTGTCTAAAACGAGAGAAGCATCCCAAGGAGACCAGCTAAAGGCTGAGCTGACGACGAACAGCCCATCCTGGATAGTGACCATCTCAGAAGAAGGACACTTGGTCCGGGACCTAAGGGATAATTGGAGCCAGTCACACAAAGAATAGGGCAAGAGGGTCCAGCCTGTAGAGCAACATTTGCAAGGGGTCTGGGGAGGCAAAACCTGGGCGAGTTCAAGGCGCCCATGGGGTCCTGCCCCAGCTGTCCCCTGGAGCCCTGGCCTAGATGGTGTGGGGCATGGCGGGTCAGGGCACACTTCTGGATGTCGGTAACTGCAATGGGGAGTCACTGTGTGTGTGTGTCGGGGGGGGTTGCATAGGTGTTGTGGGTTGAAAAGCGGCCCCTAAAAGAGGTGTCTGAGCCCCAACCTCTAGGCCTATAAACATAACCTTATTTGGAAAAAAGGTCTTTGCATATGTAATTGAGTTAAGGATCTTGAGATGAGGTCATTGGGATTCTGGTGGGCATGAAATCCAATGACTAGCGTCCTTAGAAGACAGTGGCAGAGGCACCCAGGGGAGAAAGCTGTGTATTTAAGACGGCAGCACAGACAGCGATGTGTCCACAAGCCAAGGAGGCCAGGAAGGACACCCTGCTGCAGACGTCAGGGGGAGCAGGGCCCTTACTGACACCTCGCATTGGGAGTTCTGGGCTCCAGAACCACGAGAGAAGATGTGTGTTGTTTGAAGCCACCAGGTTTGTGGTATTTGCTGCAACAGCTCCAGGAAACCCAGACAGTAGGAGAGAAGCATGACGGGCCCGGGAGAATCTGGCTGTGCCCAGGGTGGGTGGAGGGAGCGAGAGAGAACGGGAGCAGGTGGCTGCGCCGGGTGGGGTGTGGAGGGGGGCAATGCACAGATCTGGGGTCCACGTTGGAGAGAAAGCTGCCGTGACTGGGGGTGAGTTGGTGGGTTGTACCAGCAGGAGAGGGAACACAGATACTTGTCGCTTTCCGGCCGGTGGTGTTGATTTCCTTCATGGGTGAGTGAGAACCGGGGAAGAGCAGGCTCGGGTGGGGGGCAGACACCACGCATTTGATGATCTGGTGTTCCTCGGCGCCATCTTTTATCTTACTCATCAAACTTGGTGCCAGATGATTCGGCAGTTTCCAAAATGCGAAGCCCTGCTGATCCTCCTCAAGGAGCCGTGCGAGTTCAGGAGCGTGTGCGGCACCAAGCGGTTTCCAACCCGGTCCTTCCCAACGGCCGGTGTTTGAGCAATCCTCCTGCTTTGAAGAGGAAAAGCCTTGTTTGAATACGTTCAGTTTGGGTGTGCTTGTAAAAACAATGAATTCCATTTCTCTATTGCCGTACCTTGCAAGCCCGGGTCTAAAAAAGTCATGTCAATACAGATCACAAAGCTGCCTGGCTTTGTTATCAAAGGCTCTTTGCTTATAAATAAGTAATAAACTTATTTTCCCATCCCATTTAATTAGGAACTTTATAAGCTGACTAAGAGCCTCATTATTCAAACAACATATAGTCAGAAATTCCTAACATGGGGCCCCATCAGCACATGACTTGATTTTTGTAAGACTCACATTGATACTAATAACACAGAAATAAGGACTTGCTTCAGTGTAGACATTTTAATATGAAATGCTATGTCAGAGACGGCCAGGGGAAATGGTTGTAAATATAGCATTTGGGAAGGCAAGGCAGAGGCAGACAGTTCAAACGTAGAACTTTATTTTTTAAGCCACGTGTCTGTCTTGGTCCCCTTGGCTTCTCACTTATCCTGATGATGTCTTCAGCCCCATGGCTTTCGTTGCTGCCTGGTGGTCCCCAAAACCGCATCATCTGAGCTCCGTCCCACTCGTGAGCTTCAGACTGGGTTGGTCTCTGTAGTCAGCAGCTCCTGAATTCAACGTGCCCCGACAGAACCCCTCATCTCCCCACCCACACCTGCTCTTCCCCCACATTTCTCTGGAACATCAAGGGCACCACCTCCCACCCTTGGCTTGGCTCCACCTCCCACCCCTGCCAGGTGGCATTGGGCTCCAGTGACTCGGTTCCTCCTTATCTCTCACCTGTGTGCCCCATCACCCGGGCCGTCTTCCTTGCTTGGTGTCTCCCTGGCTGGCTCCAGACTCCTGATCTCCAATTCAGTCCCTGCAAAGCAGCCAGGGTGATCTTCAAGGAAGCAAATCGGATTTCCTCATTTCCCTGCTATATCCTTCAGCGGCTTACCCTTATATTTAGAATAAAGGCTGAACTCCCTCCCCTAGCCAACAACACCATACAAAACCTGGGCCCCAGCTCATCTCATATCCATTTAAAATTGTAAACCCATCCCTTCTTCTCTACCCCAGGATTCCAAAGCCCCCTTCCCTGCTTTATTCTTTCTCTCTCATTTATCACACTGTGTATTACGTTATGTCATATAACATAATATTTTATATATATATATATATATATTATTTTGGTGGTTAGTTTATCATTTGTCTTTCTTTCAATAAAGTGTACGCTTCATGAGGGCAGAGATACTGTCATGCTCTGGTCTATGCTGTGTCTCCCAAGTACTTACAACAATGTCTAGCACATAGTAGGAGCGTAATAGAAGCACGTTAAGTGAATGAAGGAATGAATGAACGAATTCCCCTCACTCACTAGGCTCCAGCCACACTGAGTTTTGTTTTTGTTTTTTTTTTTTCTGTTTAGGAAAACTAGATCAAGCTTTTTATCTGCTTGAACCTTTGCACTTGCCTGGAATTCTGTTCCAGTGCAGTCTCCATGAAATCCTTCAGGTCTTGAGGCTTCTCATTGGACAGGCCTTCTCCAGCCAGCCAACCTAAAGTAACCTGGTCAAAAACCGTGACAATCTGAGCCTATGCCCCACATGCAAGCTGGCGGGTTAGGCTGCCGTGGCTGCACAGATGCTGGCAGCAGCACGAGACCCCTGGGTCCGAGACAGAAGACTCGACTGCTGACGCCCAGCAGGCAGCACGGGCTCCGTTCATGTTGGGTCCCCTCGGTCCCTGGGTCCCACACGGTCTGGGCGGATTCTGCACACACAGTGGGTCTGCAGCAAGGAGCCCAAGCTTTGGGCACCTGGATCCTTTATAAAGGGCATTATTTTTATTATCCTGGACAGTAGACAAACCTGCCCTCTGCTCTAGAGGGAGACGCTGTATCTTCTGAGTCTGCGGACTTAACAAACGTCCCTGAAAAGAGTCTGGAGCAAAGGCCATCAGGGCCCCTGCTCATAAGACGCACAAAAAATGCAAGGCATCCTGGGGAACAGTCTCCCAGCAAAGCCCCGTCTTTTACGTCATCCTGAGATTTTTGCCTTTGCAGCATTTGCCGCTCTGAAATCATATCCTTTGTTTATGCACCTGTTGGTTGTCCATCTACTCCACCAACCACGTCCTAATCCAATGAGAATGTAAACTCCTTGAGAGCAGAGACCGTCCCTGAGTTGTCCAGTGGCCATGCCGCCCCCGGAGAGCCCTCCTGTGGAGCCTGTAGTCCGGAGTGGGGAGCAGACAATAGGAACAGCATATGCAAGACAGTTTACAAATGAAAAAAATTAAAATAATTTTAGAACAAGAAAGCAGGAGCTCTGTGAGACAGAGACTGGGAGTGGGTGGTCAAAGGAGGAGGGGACAGGGTGGAGAAAGAGGTAGTTGAGAAAAAAGATGGAATGCAGAGATGTCAGTTAGGAGGTTGTAATAGCCAAAGTCAAGGGGAAGGAGAGGGAAGTATTGAAGAGGACGCTGATAGTTGAATATGGGCACCTGAGAAAAGCCTGAGGCCAGGCTGGGTACAGGGAGAGGATGAGCAGTGTAGAGGAGAAGTGTGGGCAGAGCTAAGACTTGCAGAAAAAGTCAGTGCATGTGTTTTCAGCAGGGGGCAATGTGGGTGACGCCAGGCTGCACTCAGCCCCGTCCCAGCTCCAGCCAGGGCCAGGCACCCTGCATGCCCCAGCTCTTCCCAGCCTCACAAAGGGCGGGATGAGGAAACCGAGGCCCTGGGAGGCCAAGCAGCTTCTCTGGGGTCCCCACAATGGGATCCCGGGAGCATCCCTCTGACCCGGGCCGGGACCTTTTACCACCGCACTGTACTGCACCCTCACGGCAAAGTACCCTAAACCTGGAGTCACACCTCCAAACCATAATTGACTAGAACTTTTAAAAAATGCATTCACCTTCTCTTCCAAGAAAACACCCAGAGAGTGAGGCTGGTCCTGCAACAGGGACGAGAGGCCGAGTCCCCATCCCGGGCCACCTGGTCACTCCTCTGGCTCAGCCTGGGCCATTGCTCAAGGACCAGCTTCTGAAGATGATGCCTGTGGTGATGACACCCAGGCCGGCCAGAGGACCACGTGCCTTGGGGACCACAGTTGTGTGCTGGTCCAGGGCTCCAGGCACCCGCGTTCTGGCCAAGCTCTCCATCACCCCTGTGAGGCAGGTGCCCGGCTGGTCTTTCCAAGGGGCCGTACGGGGTGCTGGAGTCCCCGTCTCTGCACCGTGCCCCAGAAGCAGCAGCCGGTCGTCGGAGCTGATGACTGCTCCACCCTGTCCAGGGCTGCCCTGGGACCCCAAAGAGTCTGCTCACGACTCCCCAGTGAATCCATGCAGAGAAGGGTCCCTGCTGGGAGACACGTGGTGTTTTATGCAAGCAACCCCCACTCCCACCCCAGCCCTCAAAACACCCCACTCACTTCTAAGAGACCAGTTGCAATGTCTGGACCTTATTTGAAAATTCCGACAAACGAACAAACTGTAAAATCTGACCACTGATCACATAGGCAATGCTTGTACATTTTTTTGTTTGTTTGTTTTTAGTGGGATAATGTGGTTACTACATTTTTTAAAGACTACTTATCTTTTAGAGATGCATACTAAAAATTTTACTGATGAAATATGTAACATCTAAGATTTGCTTCCCTGTAATGGGGGGCGGGGAGTGTGTGGTTTGAAGCTGGAATGGAGATACATGGAGGGTTGTGTTGCTTTTCTCTTGTTTTTATGTAAGTTTGAAGCTTTGGGTAATAAAAAATTCAAAACTTATCTCGAAAGATTTTAAAACAAATTTATAATCTGGTTTTTCCATGTTCAACCTCATTTCTGTCAGTTTGGTCCTCTCTGCCTCTTGACCCATTTTCCCCTCCCGGGGACGGTTTTGGGGGGTTCTTTTGCGATGAGCAGCTTCTTTGATTTGCCATCCGCTTTTCTTCTTTCTTAAATTGCCGCCAGCTAGTCAAAGAAAACACATTGGTTTTCTTTTCTATCCTTTCTGGCCTTCTTAGCTTTTTTCCCAACCTGAAAATGAAGCCAAAACTCAGAAGAATGATAGTATGTTGCTAGCAAGTGGGGAGTGACCCTGAAATTTACCTCCATTGGAGGTTTTCTTCAGAAGCTATCTATTGTCTCGGCTACAAACTATTTTAGAAACCAGAATCCCTCAGACTTCTAAACACGGTTGTATCCTACCGACAGAAATCTTGAATTTAAACAGAAACTTTAACAGATCTATTGGGTTTTATTACAATTTCTGAAAAGATATTCAGCAAGAAAATTACTAGCATTCAACTCTTCCCGGGATAGCCTTTTTATAAAGTCAGGAGCCAAGCTTGCCTGTGGATTGGGTAACTGTTGTGTCCATTTCTATTTCTCTTGATGGTTTTGTGATGTTGGTACAATGATGTTCAAAATGAAACCCGAGTGTGAAATTTGTTTCCCATTTTCCCTTAAGAACATTGTGCTTTGTCTTGTGCATATAATCTCCACTCTCATTGTGAAGATTTTTAGATGTTTATCTTACGATCCTGCACAAGAACTCTCTTTCTAGGGGGCAAACAGTGTTCAATAATTCATAGTTTAAAAATTAGAAATTGAGACACGCAGGTGAATCGACTGCTGGAATAGCACAATAGGAGTTAATGTTCCCCAACTCTGAACCTCAAAACCCAGACAAAATATTCAATGCAGCAGAAACTCTTCTCTTCTGGGGCTATTACTCTTTGCATTCTGATTAAACAAGTGTTCTGGAAGACAAGGGGAACGGGAATAAATCTGTTCCTTTCCCTTTTTTTCTAACTGAATATTGCTTGTTTGGAGTCAGCTGCTGTCACTGCTTCCCCGAGCTCCTCGCAGAGAAGGGGTGCACAGAGTTTGTGAGTGGGGATCCAAGGCACCATGGAGACTTAAGCCATAAAAGTGTCTTCCCTTATTTTCAAGGTAAACAAATGGTATTGCCACCAGGAAATAGACCACATGAAAAGAAACTTCGGAAACCTGGGGAGAGCTGCCCGGGCAGTAATTCTTTTCCGTTTCCAAGTTCATTACCCTCGTTAGCTACAGTCAATGGGACAAAACGCCAGGCTTCTCAGAAGGCTCATAAACAGGAAACATATATTTTAAACCTGCGAGTTTAAAATAACAAAGCTTATTTTTCTTCTTGTTCACAAGGTGTGTTCCAGCTTCTCTCTTCCAATGACTGTGCCTTATAATACGGTCCTTGTGTCCTGTATTACAAAGTACTATTTGTCTTGCACTCACTGATGGTTTGTGGGGTGGGGAGGTGAACAGCGGGGTTCCGGATTGAATTGTGTTCCCGAAAAAAGTATGTTCAAGCCCTAACCCCGGTGATCTGTGAACGTGACCTTATGGAAATAGGGTTTTCAGAGATATGATTAGTTAAAATGAGGTCATACTGGATGAAGGTGGGTTCTAATCCAAGATGACTGACGTCTTTATAAGAAGAGAGAAATCTGGCCACAGGTGCACAGGCAGAGAGAAAAGGAGAGATTGGAGTGAAGTGTCTACAAGTCAAGGAAGGCCAAGGAGTTCAGGAACCACCAGAAGCCGGAGAGAGGCAGGGAACAGTCTTCCTGGAGACATCAGAGGGAGCACAGCCAGCTGACACCTGGACAGTGGACCTCTTGAGAGACTACATGTCTGTTGTTTCGAGCCACCCAGTTTGTGGTAATTTTTACGGCAGCCACAGGAAACTAATTCAAGTGGTTAACCCAAATTTCCCAGTCTAGACAGTAACTGTAGGAAGTAGCAGGTATCACAGATAACTTGGTGAGAAGCACGAGTGGTTGATGGTGGAAAATTAACTCCTATGAAGGTGCAAGGTCCTCTGCCTCCAAGAAACTTCTAAGGGCCCCGTGGTCTGGGATGTGTCAGGAATTGCCCTCCACAGTGCAGGACAAGCTGCTGCAATTTGTGTCCACTGCCATTAACCAAGCAAGAGGCCCATGCTTGGGAGAGTGCTGGGTTTGGGAGGCAATGCCACATTTGAGTGACCTGTTCCTGCCAATTTACTGAGTGAACCCAAAAGCCACCAGCTTGGAGAGGTCTGAAGAGTGAGAGAAGGCTCTGCAGCTGGACCAGGCTACGATGCCTGTGGCATGACTCTCCGTACTTCCAATCCAACCCCAAACTCTTGGCAGTCACTCGTCTTGCCACATGCACCAGCTCCCCACTCTGGCTCTGTAAGATGCTCAAATGGCCTCTGAGACTTCCTTGATGGCATCCGCTGGGAGTCAAGACCCAGGGAAGGAGGAAGCTGTCCTGCAGGAGGGCATTTTGCTCCCCTCACAGGTCCTGCTTCGTGCTCTCTTCCCTGCAGCTAAAATATGTAAGTCTGGGGACCCAGTGAAGGAGGTGAGGGTGGGGCCTCTGTTGATCGCACCCAGTGACTCTCTGTCAAAATGCTTTCTTCCTGTCCCCTCTGCTCTGGGCTCTGCTGGTTTACAGGTTTTAGCTCCAGGGGACACATTAACCATTCCATCCTGAGACCCCCGCCAGGCTACTTTTAGCATCACATGCCTTTGGATGAATAGCTCCCCCCCCCAAAGGGGAGGGGTTTACAGTGTTGGCTGAAATGACTGATCCTATCGGAGGAACAGAGTTGCTGATACTGGGGACACGGGTTCTGAGTCTGGGAGCGGAGGGCTTTCCCGGCCTCCCCCCTGTACTGCCGGGCCCAGAGGCAAACACTGAGGGGAGAAGCCCTGCAGCTGAGCCCACCGAGCCGTCTCCCAGCTCTGCAGCCCCGGCCCTCCCTCCACTGCCTCCCTCCATCGCAGTCATCAAAATGCACTCATATTCCATAGTCCCTGGTTTTGCTATTCAGTTTTTAAAGAGTTTTATGATTTTGCTTTCGAAATTATTATTAATTTTGATTTTCGGTCTTCTCCCTCACTTTTTTATTTTTTTCAGTCTTCTCCTCGAGATGTCAGTGGGCTGTAAGGATTGTGACTCGAGTGCTCCATGGACAGGACAACTTTGTCCATCTAGGAGGACAACGTGACCGCAGCCTCAGACCTCTCGGGGCTGTGGGTTTGGGTCACCCCGGCCAGCACAGAACTGGAACCAGCCAGTCAACGGCAAGAACAGGAATTTGTGTACATATGTATATATTTGTGTCTGTGTGTGTGTGTTTAAAATTAATTTGCCTCCTCTTTTTCTTTCTTTACTTCACTGTTGTTCATGGTAAATGTTGGTAGTGGCTAAATTTATCTTTTAATCCACTTTGCGTGCTGTTGAGATAAGATTGTGATAGAACGAGAGATCCTGAACTTGAAGCCAGATGCAGTTGGGGATGAGTTATTGAGTGTTAGATGATATGGAGAGTCATTTGTATTTGCATATATAATAGTTGTGTTTTGTTTGGGATAGTTCTGAAGTTATTGTTTGTAAAGCAGAATGTGTGTGGTTGTTGGGAAGTCAAGGTATAGATTGCAGTGACTATCTGTTATTTTTGCTTGCCCAGCATTTTTCTTCTGATATTGTGCACCAATGTTGGTTTGGGAATCCACTCCTCTTTCATTGGATACAGTCTTGATAAGACCGTCAATTAAAATGCTCTTTCCCTTGGCAATGTCTGGGCATGTGATCCAAGTTAAGTCAATCAGATGCTCTCTCTCTACAATTGGAAGCTTAAGCAGAATTACACAAAAGTCTGAAATAGCCTGAGCTGGGTCATCCCAGGGAACAGCCTGATGAAACCATCATTTTGTTCCTGTCACCTAGATCCCTGTTCTTGTCTGTTAAAGTCTGGCTCTTCACCTTTCACTTTGACTCAGTGAGGTACTCCACATCCTTCTAGTAAATTCCATTTTAGCTTAAATTGACTAGAGTCACTGTCTCTGCATACAACCAAGGAATCCTAATTAGAAGAGATGGTAGCAGTAGAATCATATGGGAGGGCCGGTGGTGAGAAGGAGCAGATGGTAGAGGAGGAGACAGCGGCATAGAAGTCCGTCAAGATCAGCCAGAGGCTGCAGGAAAGCCGAGAGCTGGGAGCTGGGAGCCAAGAAGAGAGATTACAACTGGGAGGAACTGGGCGGCAGGATCAGAATCTGCTGGAGATCAAGGGCTACTGAGTGCCCGTTGGGTTTACTGATAGGGATGTCACCACTGGCCTTGATAAGAGCAGTTTCAGCCTCAGGTTGGGGAAAGTCTGATTGCAGTGGGTTGAGAAGCACATGGAAGGGAGCTATGGAAAGTACAGACAATAACTTATTAAGGTATCAGTTGGGTGCTTTCACATAGATCAAATCACAGCAGCTTAGACAAGATGGAAGGAGTCTTCCTCTTCCA
Organism: Choloepus didactylus; assembly: GCF_015220235.1. Classification (NCBI taxonomy): domain Eukaryota; kingdom Metazoa; phylum Chordata; class Mammalia; order Pilosa; family Megalonychidae; genus Choloepus; species Choloepus didactylus. Next base: position 241,010,975 of record NC_051308.1, read on the forward strand.
TGTAAAAGTCAAGCATACATTAGGTGGGCAGTGGGGTGGGTGGCTGTGTCCCATAAGGTCACCCCACAACCTGGGCTCCTTCCAAGAGTTGCTCAGCTGCCAGGGTGTTATCCTCTTCCACATGGTCAAAGCCAGCTCCCACTCTCACGTCCACCGTTCAGTCCTCAGGAAGTGGACAGAGGAAGCTGAAAGCAAGAGGCTTCTTTGAGAGACAAACCCTGGGAGCTGCCCACACCTCCCCATTCAGAGCCACTGGAAATTAGTGGAATGACCAGAGCTGCTGGCAAAAGAGGCTGACAATGTAGTCACTGGCATGTGGCCAGCCAAACCTAGGGGGGTTTACTTCTGAAAGAAAAAGTTTTTTTTTTTTGGGGGGGGGGGCAATAGCAAATCAATAACCCATCAAGTTGCTGCCACAGAGAACTCTGCCAAGGAGCTGAGTTGTGAAGGAATGAGATGGGGGTAGTGGGTAGCCAGCAGGACTGTTGGTCCAGGCTCAAAAGGAGCAGTAGAGAGAGATGTTGAAGCTAGACGAAGTATTCAGTAGGGGGAGGTCTCAGGAAATGAGGGTGCACGCCTTGGCTTTGGATAGGACAGAGCAACTGGCACTCTAACAGGAAGGAGGAAAGAGTGAGAAAAAGACAAGGAGATTTGTGGGTTTAGATGTCAACAGTAAAGGGTGTCTGCTGTTTGTCATTTTCTCTGTAAAATAGGAAACAAAGACCACTGCTAAGATTGGGTGGGAAGGGGGCAGCTGGGTGTTTGAGAGGGGAGACAGTTTGTGATAGTCCTTCTTGAAAATGGCTGATGGCTCAGCAGGATCCAGGGCCCAGGTGAAGTTGATGACCATGGTTTTTAATAACCCCAATCTTCACGGCTGGTAGATTTCCATCAGTGATGCAAAGCAGTCCAAGTGCAGCCTTTGAGAAAGCAGATAGTTGAGTTTATCCAAAATCCATATGAGGCAAGAAATGAGGATGCTTTTATGGGAATGATGACATCATCATTTCAATCTGTCTCACCGAATGTACTACAGGACACATTTGCAATTGTAGGTCTGGGGAAGATGATGGGTGAGGATCAACACTTCCATAAAGTTATACTTACCTCTTTGTTATACTTTTTAAACAAACATGCATTTTTATGAACAACAAGCATCATTCATGTGAGGAGTAACCCATCCTCCGTGCCCGTTCCCTGGCGGAGGGGGAGAGGCTGTCCCCCTGCTGTGTGGGGGCAGCACAGGAAAGACATGGTCACCCGCCTTGGGTCATCGGTAATTAGCGAGCATCATGAGTAAAGAGTTTTATGGTGTCTAATAGTTTTCTGTAAATGAAAATTGCTCTTCCTCGCTGGGCAATTTGGTTATATCTGAGTTAATCCAGGAAAGTCTTATTCATATTAACTATGACACATATGAGTCAACGAGCAGGCATCACCCTGGGACTTAAAGAGACACTTGTGTCCTTTCGGTTCTCGGAGAGTCACCTCCGCTGGCAGGAGTTGGGAGGTTGGTTGTGCTCTGTTTTAATTATCTCCAGCTGAAGCTAATGGGGGAGCTGGTGGTAGGATGGAGAGGGGTTCTTTCGTGGGCTTATCTCCTCCCAGAGCCACCCAAGTTCATCAACCACATGCCAAGTGCAGCCAAAAGACTTTCATTTTCCCTTGTCAATATCTCATTGACTCATTCTGTTTCCTATAGAACCAAACATTTGAGAAGTGATTAGTACAATAACAATAAGGGCAATGACCTTTCTCCTCAAAGCACGAGCCCAATTGGGTCAATATGTGAGTTTCCACAGGGACACCAGAGGGGGAGAAGGAAAGCTACCCCCTGCTTTCCAATGCGCTCTGAAGAGCAAGTATGTTTACGAATTGAAGCCCATATTTTGTAGTATGGAAGCTTTTCCGACAAAAGCTATTACCTTCTGCAATATGGTAGAGTAGAACGTAAGTCATTCAGGTTTAAACCGACTCTGAGAGTGATTCACCCCACGTCCTGCCTCTGGCAGACACCCCGGGGCACCGCTGAGCAGGCGACCCTGCAGGGGCCAAGGGCTCGCTGAGAAAATAGCACAAGTAGTTTAGTCCCCAGCTCTGCCTTCTTCTTTTGTTCTTAGCTGGGCCATTTGCTGATAATAATAGCAACCTGCATTTATATAGCCACTTAAACTTTCAACGCCATGCCACGCAGCGTGGGATATGTGTGTCAGGGTAAAATATAACATTCCTCATTTCATTGTGGCTGAAATGAACCCACTGCCCTTTATTACTTGGGAAGGATTAGGCAGATTGCATCAAGTCTCTGAGTAGAGAATGGAAAATGTGTGTCAATGGTGCGAATTAAGCTATTTGCTGGACGTTATTTATTCCCCTGTGTTAACAGCACAAATGAGTCATAAATACCATAGAGATATGTGTCGATTTTTAAACATTAACCTAAATTTTCAAAGTTAGAATAACCATGGACTTAGGCTAAACGTAGAGTCAAAGATTTTATTTTAAATGTATATAAACATCATCAAATCCTCCATTTAGGTGGCACTTTTTTTGGCGTCTCTAGGAATGGTTTAGAAGGAAGTTAGTGTGCTTATAGAAACAATTATGACTTAGCTGGTATGTTTCAAGATAAACTCACTGAACCCAAAATAGATTTTAATCCTTCCATTTTATCCTTCCTTCATTTATAATCAGGCCTTTGCCAGTGGCTTGAACTTCCCACTCCCACTCCCACACAGAAGTGAAGGCCTACAAGAACAAAGAAAACTTAGTTAAATTTGACATATCAGGAGATCAGAAGGAAATTCTCAGCTCCTCATATCCGTGATGATAATGGGTTATTCCTTTCAAAATAGAGGTCCACACTTTTCAGTAGGTTTCTCTTTCCACTGAGTTTCAAGCGGGCTCCCCCAGCTTTGCAGGGGGCATTGGGACCCTTCTCAATGCCTCTCGCTTCCCATGCCCGGGATGCGGACTCAGCAGCAGGTGTCGCAGGGACCAATCACCCTCCACCCCAGGCCAGCCCTGGGTGTGGGGGGATGGACCCCTCAGCTATCGGCCAACAGGGGCAGGTGCTGATGGGGCCATTCCTCCCCACGCCACCCCCATCCCCACCCCCTCGACTTTCCCCAGCAGGACGGGGCAGTTCTTAGACTTGCTCCGTAAGGCTCCTCAGCAGCTCCCACCAAAGGGGTGAACTGCAGACTCAGTGAGGCACCCACTTTATGGGTTTCCCTCCTTTCGCTGCTTTGGGGCTCAGCCTCCCAGGTGAACCACCATCATGCAAGCCTTTCTTGGACTCTACTTTGGGGAGAGCGCAGGCAAAGAGAAACTTGAATTTATTTCAAGAAAAAATCCCGCCTATTTACGTCTAACAACATTTTAATTTCCTACCCACGGAAATTAAAATTTAATATTTCCGTTATAGGCTTATCGATTAAGTTTTACTGTCTCAGAATGACATCTGCTGGAATTTTGCCTGTAATGGTGCGATAGCATTTCTATCAGTGATAAGAGGCTGGGCAGGGCCATGGGAGGGAAATGGACTTTGGAACATTACCTGCTTCCAGCTCAGACCCACCCCTTACAAAATGTGTGCCCTTGGGCAAGTCATCTAACCTCAGTCTCTGTCACCTTGTTTGTGAGATAAACTTAATACAATAAAACTAGAAATTAAGGGCAATTTAAAAAAAAAGAACTTTTCACCTAGAAATTGAAAACCTCAAACAACTCTTAGGCAAGTAAAGAAATGTAAAATGAGATTGCAGAAAGTCTTGAAAATAATGATGAAAACACAGCATATCAAAATGTGAGATAGAGCTCAAGCATTCTTAGAGGAAAATTTGTAACATTAAATACCCATGTCAGTAAAAATGAAAATAAATGAACTAAACCCCTGTTCCAGTTTGCTAATGCTGCTGTTATGCAAAATACCAGAAATGGATTGGCTTTTATAAAGGTGGTTTATTTGGTTACGCAGCTACAGTCTTTTTTTTTTTTAATTTGTATTTTGAAATAAATTCAAACTTACAGTAACAGTTGCAAAAATAATACAAACACCATACACAGAACTCCAGCATACCCCAACCCCCCTCCACTGATATACCAATCTACCAACTTTAATATTTTGCCATTTCACCATTTCTTTCTTTCCCTCCCTCCCTCCCTGTCTATCATCCATCATCTATTGCTCTGTCTTCTGAACTATATGATATAATTCACAGATACATTTCCTATGAACAAGAATATTCATTTATGTAATCACATTAAGTGTAGTTAAGAAGTTCAAGAAATTTAACATTGATATAAAGCTTACATTCTATATTTCATTTTTTTATGTCCCAGTTGTGTCCTTTTGAGCCTTTTCTCCTCTATTCTTAGATCTCATCCAGGATCATCTATGGCATTTAATTGTCATTATCTATTTAGACTGTCTTTTTTTTCAATTGTGGAAACATATAGACAACATAAATCTTCCCATTCCAACCCCTCCCTAGCATTCCATTAGTGGGATTAATCACATTTAGAATGCTGCAAAGCCATCACCTTCCAACCATCCATTACTAGAAAGTTCCCTTCACCCCAAACAGAAACCTTACACTCATTTCTTAACTCTCCATTGCCCCTTCCCCCACTTCTTATATAACACATACTCTCCTTTTCATCTCTGTGATCATATTCTCTGACACTTTCTTTGTGTTTACCATGGGGCTTAAATTTAACATCTGAAGTCTATAACAATCTTGTTTTCTTTGATACCAACTTAACTTCAATAGGACACATAAACTATGTGCCTATACTCCTCCATTCCCCCACCTTTATGTAGTTCTTGTCAAAAATTACATATTTTGCATTGAGTCCAAAACCACTGATTTATCATTACATTTATGTATTTTAGATCCTGTAGAGAGTAAATAGTGGAGTTACAAATCAAAAATACAGTAGTATTGGTATTTATATTTACCATGTGATCTTTACTGGAAACCTTTATTTCTTCATGTGGTTTCAGTCAATTGTTTAGTGTCCCTTCCTTTCAGCCTGCACAATTCCCTTTAGCATTTCTTATAGGACTGATCTACTGGTGATGAAGTCCCTCAGATTTTGATTATCCGGGAATGTTTTCATCTCCCCCTCATTTCTAACCTCCAGCTGTTTGTGTATTTTCTGAGTCTCTGATGATTATTGACTTCTATTTGTATTCCATTGTGGTCAGAGAATGTGCTTTGAGTAATTTCAATTTTTTTAAATTTATTGAGGCTTGTTTTATGTCCCAGACTATGGTCTATTCTGAAGAAAGTTCTGTGATCACTAGAGAAGAATGTGTATACTGGTGATCTGGGATGTAATGTTCTATATATGTCTGTTAAATTTCTCTATATCTCTCTCTCCTTTCTTTGTTTCTCTGTTGGTAGGGCTCTCTTTAGTATCTGAAGTAGGGCGGGTCTTTTATTAGCAAACTCTCTCAGCATTTGTTTGTCTGTGAAAAATTTAAGCTCTCCCTCAAATTTGAAGGAGAGTTTTGCTGGATAAAGTATTCTTGGTTGGAAATTTTTCTCTCTCAGAATTTTAAATATGCCATGCCACTGCCTTCTCGCCTCCATAGTGACCACTGAGTAGTCACTACTTAGTCTTATGTTGTTTCCTTTGTATGTGGTGAATTGCTTTTCTCTTGCTGCTTTCAGAACTTGCTCCTTCTCTTCAGTATTTGAGAGTCTGATCAGAATATGTCTTGGAGTGGGTTTACTTGGATTTATTCTATTTGGAGTTTTCTGGGCATTTATGCTTTGTGCATTTATGTTGTGTAGAAGGTTTGGGAAATTTTCCCCAACAATTTCTTTGAATACTCTTTCTAGACCTTTACCCTTCTCTCCCCCTTCTGGGACACCAAAGAGTCTTATATTTGGACTTTTTATTTTATCTATCATATCCCTGAGATCCATTTCGATTTTTTCAAATTTTTTCCCTATTCTTTCTTTTGTTCTTTCATTTTCCATTCTGTGGTCCTTGAGGAGGCTGCGTTGTTGTTCAGCGTCCTCTAGTCTTGTACTATGAGTATCCAGAATCTTTTTAATTTGGTCAACAGTTTCTTTTATTTCCATAAGATAATCTATTTTTTTATTTACTCTTGCAATTTCTTCTTTAAGCTCTTCTAGGGTCTTCTTCATGTCCTTTATATCCTGTGCCATGCTCTTGTTGTTTGTCTTTAGTTCTTTGATTAATTGCTCCAGGTACTGTGTCTCCTCTGATCTCTTGATTTGGGTGTTTGGGCTTGGGTTATCCATATCGTCTGGTGTTTTCGTATGCTTTAAAATTTTCTGTTGTTTTTGGGCTCTTGACACTTGCTTTACTTGATAGGGTTCTTTTAGGATATGAAGGATTATTCAGACACCAATCTCTAATTTGTCAGATCTACAGCTTGGTGGTGTACACTTTCTCTGACTAACCAGCAGATGGCGTCTGTGAGTCACCTATTCCCCTCAAGTCAGTTCTCCCCAACTTTGTCTTTGTGATGTGTGGGGGTCTGGTTCTTGTGGGGGCCCATTGGTGCACCAAGTTTGGGTGTGTTGTTGGTGCTGTCCGCCCTGAATGTGGGGCGTGTGTCTGAGCAGTTAGGGAGGGAGGGCAGCTTTAATAATCAAACCTCCCAGGTGTTCCTGGAGATTTAAGGCTGTTGCAAGAGTCTAAACCTTCATTTCAGTCTTGCCACAGAATGTCTCTGCCGCTGACCCTTGGTATTGATGTAGGGTCCCTGGGATTTCCAGGTGGGTTCCTCTTCCCAGCTGTGCCCTTCTAGGGCCTTTGCTGAGGGAAGGCTGTGCTACATCATCAGTGTGCGCCGTCTCTCAAGGGAAGCCCTGGGCCACCAGGCCATGCAGGGGTGTTCCCAGCCTGCTGTAGAGATGGCTGAATGGGGCATGTTAATTTCCCCCTTTTCACATAGCTCTGCCTTTCCAGCTCTGGGACAATTAGCTGTGGGTGCGCGAAAGGCTCCTGTCCATGCCTGATAATTGTGGTGTGTGTGCGATGTTGCTGGAAACACGTCCCATCACACCGGGTCCCTTGATGTGGCTCTGGGCTGTGGCTCCGGCACCAGGCAGGAGTGTTTCCAGCCCTCTGGGAAGATGGCTGCAAGGGGTGTGGGTTTTTTCCCCCTTTTGGCTCACCTCTGCCCTCCTCGCTCTGAGACAACTAGCAGTGGGTGCGCGAAAGGCTATCTTCCATGCCAGATATTGAGGCGTTCGCACAGCCCTTTCCTGCTGCACTTCACTGTGTGGTTCTCGCTACTGTATCTGCAGCTGCTTTTGTTTTTTTTTCAAAAAACAACTAGTCTGCCTCCAAACGCCAACCCACAGTTTCCCCACACCACAGCAAGGCTGCCGGACATTCAGCAGGCTCACTCGCTTGTTTCAGAACACAGACTCCCAGTTTCACCAAGTGCACAGTCCCTGTGGATTTAGCAGACCTTGTCCAGCTGGTGCATCGCTGGAACTGGTGTTCTGGGGCACTTTCTGGCCGCTATCCAGTATTTTTCACAAAGGTGTTTTTTCGCCCTGCCTCTCTTAGCCACCATCTTAGGTTCTCTCTCCACAGTTACAGTCTTAAGGCCACAAAGTGTCCAAGGTAACACATCAACAGTTGGGTACCTTCACTGGAGGATGGCCATTGATGTCTGGAAAACCTCTGTTAGCTGGGAAGGCACGTGGCTGGTGTCTGCTCTGGAGTTCTGCTTTCAAAATGGCTTTCTCCCAGGACATTCCTCTCTAGGCTTCAGCTCCTCCAAAATGTCACTCTCAGTTGCCCTCTCTTGGCTGAATCTCCGAGCTCCTTCTGTCTGAGCGCTTATATAGGGTTCTAGTAAACTAATCAAGTCCCACACTGAATAGGCGGGGCCACATCTCCATGGAAATGATCTAATCAGAGCTAACACATACAGTTGGGTGGGTCACATCTCCATGGAAACACTGAGCCAATAGGTTCCAATCTAATCAGTACTAATATGTCTGCCCCCACAAGACTGTATCAAACATGGCTTTTTCTGGGGGACATAATATATACAAACCAGAACAACCCCCAACACAAAATAGACAACAAACATACAAGAGAGGGAAAAAGTTTATCTTTTGAAAATTCAAATAAAACTAATAACTGTGGCAGCCCCTGGCCTGAACAAAACAGGCCTGCAGACCTTGGTGCCCAGCAGTCTGCATGACCTAGGCAGCTAATGTTTACCCTACCATCTTTGTAAGCCAGTAAAGAGAAAATGGGCAAATTGTAATTTTAAATGGGAAGTAAGCAGGGTTGAGAATCTCTTGGTCTCACGAAAGAGCAAGAATGTTAATCTAGTCTACCTGCTTCCTGGCCCCCAAGTGTTATCACTCTTGTGGTTGTTTACAAAGCCCCATCCTGTGATTCTTTCCTTCCTGCACCACCCCCATGTCACAGGATGGTCTCCCACCCTTAGGAATGTCTTTGTCTTAAACCCTTAAAACTGACTTGCTGTCCTCTTTTAATCCCACAGCCAACTTCCCTGCAAAAGCAGTACCCACCCGGCAAGAAAAAAGCTGTTTGATTTCTGCTGATTTCTGCCTCCCTGTGAGGAAACCCCAAATAAAGTTCATGTTTCAGGAAGTGCTCAGAGTCTTCTTTGGTCTTTTGACTGGCAAGGCCCCCTTGAGCTGTGACAATTGGTGAGCCAGCCAGGAGACCAAAGGGACCCCCACTTCTGCAGGCATGAACCCGGGGAAGAGAAAGACCCTGGGAGGGATACTGGGGTGGCCTGGGACTTCGATGTGGGGAGGAGCAGCTATCCTCTTGGATGAATGGGGCTCACCGAGGGAATATGGAGGTGTGTGCCCCTCCCCGGCAGTACTAATAGATATCCTGCAGCAGGCCACAGGAGCTTTGGGAATTAAGAAAATGAAAAGGGGCCGCCAGGTTGTGGCTGCAGTGGGCTGGCCATTGTTAGAGGCTGTATGTGCTGCTACTGAGGAAGCTCTAGTAGCAAAGGCGACCATACGCCTCCTGGAGGATGAACTAAAGCTGGAAAAGGATATGAGACTGGCACAAGCTGAGCTGAGGGATGCTTTGAATGAAAGGTTAAAGTGAGTAGATGAAAATTTGGACACACTTGCATGCTGTTATGCTAAAGTGAAAGGGCACAAGCTGCACAAAATGCAAGTCAGACACAGTCAAACCTCGCATGACTGGGATCCTAAGGTTTGGACCTTGTGGCTTTCTCTTCAGAGGAAGAGTCACAGTTGGAATGGGAGGTGGAAGAGGAGCATAAGCTCGTCCGTCCTCTGGTACAGCACAAAATCAAATCAGACTGGGCGCCTGATGGGCCAAATGTGCTTGTCACATCACAGGAATTCTCCCCAGCATAATTAGGGATATTGGGAATCAATATCAGCAAAAGCCTAGAGAGTCATTAGCAAACTGGTTGCTATGGCAATGGGATGATGGTGCAGACAACACTCAGCTCACTGGGTGGGAAATGAGTAAGTTAGCTACCATTTCCACTCACCCCTCCCCACACCAGCAATTGTACTCGCTTGGAACTAACATAGAGACTTATTTGCTTTTTCAGTGGCTAGTCAAACAATGTAAAATTGTGTGGCCACAGGAAGGGGACTTACCCCACACCCCGCTACAGTGGAATAGCATGGAGGAGCTTCAGGATATACTTTGGGGATTAGGCATGAAACATTTGATTTACGCTAATGAAACTGTGGGGTCTGATGATGTCACTTTCACTTGAGGTTTGTGCAGAACAATTCTGCACATGGCCCCTAATCAATGGTATGGAACGTTAATGCCCCTCCTTGAGCCCCTAATAGGAAAGCTTCTCATGGAAACTGCCCAAGAGATTGCAGAGTTGGGAGAAGCAGACCATCTGCGGAAAACCAAGGCCAGGGTTAGAGCAATGGGGAGAATCCCCAGAGGGCAAAATGGGCCAAATAGGGTGTCACATAAGCAAATGTGGGCAGATTTCATAGCAGCCAGAACAGAAATAGAGGAAACTGATGCACAACCAAATGCTGTGCTAGTTAGACTGTGGACAAAATTGCCAAAAGAACAGAGGTTTATTAAGCAAATCCTCATCAAACCCTCAGGAAAAAAAGCTGCATTAGGCTATCAGGCACGTGGTACATGAACAGAATCCTCATTTTCCACCAGCAGAGGAAGTTTGGGAGCCCCCATTTCCCCTGGATTGGGGTGGGGCCGAGATCCCCAAATAACAGCAATTTATGGGGGCACTGGGGATCGGAGGCCACACATTGAATTAACTATTTTTTGGTCTCCCACTAATGAACATAGAGTTTTAGCCCTAATAGAAACAGGAGTGGAATGTACCCTAATATATGGGAGGAAACCACAAAGTGGAGGCCCCACACTAACCATTGCTGGTTATGGAGGCCAAGGGGTTAAAGCAACTCAATGCAAATTGGCCAGCTACCTCCCCAAACTTACACAGTATATATATCCCCTATTCCAGAATATAAACTGGGGATTGATATTCTGCAGAATGTCACCCTGCAAACCACTATAGGGGAATTCTGCCTCCAGTGTTGAGTTGTAAAAGCAGTCCTGAGAGGACACGCTACATGGTCACTGGTAAAGGTGCCTCCTACTAGGCGCACAGTTGCCATTCACCAGTACAAGTTACCTGGAGGGCACCAGGAAATTACAGCTACCATAAAGGAGTTAGAAAGGGTGGGTATTGTTATTCCCACCCATAGCCCCTTCAATAGTCCGCTCTTGCCGGTAAAGAAGTCTGATGGCTCCTGGAGAACGACTATTGATTATAGAGGGCTAAATAAGGTAACCCCTCCCTTGTTTGCAGCGGTGCTGAGCACCGCCACATTGCTCCAGGATACTAGCACAAAATTAGGCCTGTTTCATTTTGTGTTAGATCTCACTAATGCATTTTTTAGCATTCCTCTGGATTCTTCCAGTCAACCTGTGTTTGCCTTCATGTGGGGAGGAGAACAGTGGACTTTCACAGTGTTGCCACAAGGGTATATTCACAGCCCCACTATTTGCCACGGCCTAGTGACTAGAGATTTAACAAAATGGACAGCTGCTGATGCTGTTGCTATGTTCCATTACATTGATGATATAATGCTAACTAGCAGTTCTCTTCCAGACCTAGAAGAGGCTGCTAAAACAGTGGTGACCCACCTTGAGAGTAGAGGCTGGCCGATAAACTGAGAAAAAAATGCAAGGAACTGGGTGTTCTATCAAATTTTGGGGTGTTGTCTGGTCGGGTAAGACAAGAACTATTCCTTCTGCTGTTATTGGTAAAGTGCAGAATTACCCTACCCCATGTACCCCCAAACAGTTAATGGCTTATTTAGGGTGATTGGGTTATTGGAGGTCTTTTATTCCTCACCTAGTGCAAATTCTTAAAACTTTGTATCTGTTAGTTCTAAAGGGAAAAATGTGGGAGTGGGACATTCCCCAACAGGCTTATTTTGAGAGATCAAAGTGTGCCATGATGCAGGCACAAGCTTTAAGGCGGGGTGGACCCCAATGTGCCTTGCAAATTAGACGTGGCCAGTACCGACATTGGCTTTGGGTGGGGTTTGTGGCAAAGGCAACAGGCTAAACATGTACCTTTGGGTCACAATTATGGAAAGGAGCAGAGCTTCAATATAGTCCTTTAGAGAAACAATTGTGTGCTGTTTATAATGCCCTATTACAAGTAGAAGGGCTAACTAAAAAATGTCCAGTGACTTTACAAATAGCCATACCTATACAGGGACGGATCTGTGACACCATAAGCAAGCCACATTCTGGGAGTGCTCTGTTGAGCACATTAACAAAGTGGAAAGCTTATCTCCTACAATGCAGTGTTTTCAACAACAGCCCTTTAAGTGCAGAAATGCATGAAATCGTGGGACCAGTCTTCTATATACAAGAACAATTTATCCCACTACCTCGCAGCCTTCCTGTGGTAGCTCCTCCTCTGATGCCCACCGTTGATGGGCAGAGAAGCATACCTGACTCTGCTTGGTGTACAGACGGGTTGGCACATGGGCAGCCGGCTAATTGGACAGCAGTGGCTGTCCAGCTGAGCACTGACACCATCTAGTGGGAAACGGAAACTCTGCAAAGCAGCCAATGGGCTGAGTTACTGATGGTATAGTTAGTGATTGTCCATGAGCCAGGAGATGCTTTAACTGTTTGTACAGACTATCGGGCAGTTTACCGAGGCCTGATGGTATGGATGGCTACATGGAAGCAAGAACAATGGACAGTGGTCGGTCACCCCTTATGGAGGAAGGAAATGTGGGAAGACATCTGGACAGCCTGCCAAAGTGTAAGGTAACTGTTTTCCATGTGTCAGCCCATAACAATAACTCCTTGTCTGGCAACATCGAAGCAGACACCCTGACAAAAACCCGCAGCTTGGTGCCAAACAACACATGAGGCAGCTGAATGGCTACATTGGAAAACTGGGCACCGAGGGTACCTAACCCTGTGGAAACTGGCACAGCAGTTCCATTGCCCATTACTTGGCAGGAACTAAAAGAGGTGGTAGACACCTGTCCTTCCTGTTCACTGTGACAGCCCAGGATGCTTCCTCATGAACTTGGACACATTGGCCAGAAGAAATTCCTGTTACCTGGTGACAGACTCCATCAGGCCACTTCCTCTACCTGAAGGTGCAAGGTGTGCTTTTATGGCTGTGGACATGGCTGTAGACATGGCTATGGGACTTTTATTAGCTTTCCCAGTAGGAAAAGCCAACCAACAAACTACCATACATAGTTGAGAAAAGTTAAGTGCCTTTTTTGGGGTCCCCACATATGTAGACAGCGATAGGGGGAACCCCTTCACTGGGCAATTCACCTAGGCCTGGGCTATAGAACATGATGTCCCACGTGCCCTATAACCCAGTGGCAGGGCTAACTGAAAGAATGAATGGTCTTTTAAGGAACACTTAAAGGAATATAAAAACTCTGCACAACAATGGACTCGACAACTGTATCCAGCTCTGATTAGCGTTAATCCAGACCCAGCGCAGATGCTCCTGCTCCTGTGGAAATGGTAACTGTGAGGCCCATGCAGACCTTACAGATTCAACTAAGGGGCCCAGCTGCTCTCAAGTCACAGCGAGGCAGCAAAAATAGCCTGCTCTTGCCTGTGCCACAAACACTAGAAGTTGGGGAGAATAAAGGCGATTGGCCCTGGTCCTGTCCTATGCAGCCTTATTGGCTGGGTGTCCTAAGCCCGTGGATGGTTGGGGTTGCCCAAAACTTAAATATTCGGCCTCAATTTATTCAAAAAGTGCTGAAAATGGTGTATGTTGTTAATCCCAGGCCCCCCATACACCAGGGAACTATATGTTTTACTTTGTGGACTCTCATTATGCCCAGATTAACTTTAGATCTAACCCCTGAAAGCCTTATACAACCCCAGGGGGAAAAGGTGTGGTATCTCAAACACACACACACACACCCTATGCTCCTGTGCCTGGGACACTGTTGTCTACAGATGGAAATGTAGATTGTATATTGTTAAATCTCCAAGATTTACCCCTTATTGTACCCCATAAACATCTTTCTTTTCACACACAGCACTGTAGGAAATACATTTCTACAGAGGGTTTCTGCTGTAACCCCAACTCTTGATCATATGCAAATCACATACAAAGTAGTGATCATTTATCCAATGATCCTGTTGTCTACATGGTGGAACTCATTAATTTGGTCATAGTGCCACTTGCTAATAGGTTTATTGTCTCTCTGTACCAGTATATTAATACTATGTTGTTAAAAAAACAAAAATACTATGTTGTTTATTGTATTGTTGTTGTGCATTACAGATCTAAAGTCTGTCCTATGGTCAATGCAAACTGTTTTGTGGGGGTGGACTGTGGCAACCCCTGGCTGAACAAAACAGGCCTGCGGACCTTGGTGCCCAGCAGTCTGCGTGACCTAGGCAGGTAATGTTTAACCTATCATCTTTGTAAGCCAGTAAAGAGAAAAAGGGTAAATTGTAATTTTAAATGGGAAGTAAGCAGGAGGTGAGAAACTCTTGGTCTCATGAAAAAGCAAGAATGTTAAATCTAGTCTACCTGCTTCCTGGCCCCCAAATGTTATCACTCTTGTGGTTGTTTACAAAGCCCCATCCTATGATTCGTTCCTTCCTGCACTACCTCCATGTTACAGGATGCGCCCCCACCCTTAGGAATGTCTTTGTCTTAAACCCTTGAAACTGGCTTGCTGTCCTCTTTCAATCCCACAGCCAACTTCCCTGCAAAAGCAGTACCCACCTGGCAAGAAAAAAGCTGTTTGATTTCTGCTGATTTCTGTCTCCCTATGGATAAGCCCTGTTCTAGTTTGCTAATGCTGCTGGAATGCAAAACACCAGAGATGGATTGGCTTTTACAAAAGGGGGTTTATTTGGTTACACAGTTACAGTCTTAAGGCCATAAAGTGTCCAAGGTAACACATCAGCAATCAGGTACCTTCACTGGAAGATGGCCAATGGTGTTTGGAAAACCTCTGTTAGCTGAGAAGGCACATGGCTGGCGTCTGCTCCAAAGTTCTGGTTTCAAAATGGCTTTCTCCCAGGACATTCCTCTGTAGGCCACAGCTCCTCTTCAAAATGTCACTCTCTTGGGGCATTTGTTCTCTCTTAGCGTCTCTGGAGCAAGAGTCTGCTTTCAACAACCATCTTCAAACTGTCTCTCACCTGCAGCTCCTGTGCTTTCTTCAAAGTGTCCCTCTTGGCTGTAGCTCCTCTTCAAAATGTCACTCAACAACTGCACTGAGTTCCTTCTATTTGTCACCTCCTTTATATGGCCCCAGTGATATAATTTAGACCCACCCTGAATGGGTGGGGTCAACACCTCAATGGAAATTTCCAATCAGAGTCATCACCCACAGTTGGGTGGGGCACATCTCCGTGGAAACACTCAAAGGACTCCAATCTAATCAGCACTAAAATGTCTGCCTCACAAGATTGCATCAAAGAATATGGCTTTTTCTGGGGGACATAATACTTCAAACTGGCACAAGCCCTAAATAAAGTTCATGTTTCAGAAAATGCTCGGCATCTTCTTTGGTCTTTTGACTGGCAGAGCCCCCTCAGGGGCTTTTGGGGAAGGTTGTTCAAGGAAAAAAGAAATAAGGAAAAATTAAAAATATTAAGAATGATAAAAGGACAAAACTAAAAACTCAACAGAGATTTAAATATATTGAGGGAATATTCTAACTGACTTCATGCCAAGAAAGATGAAATCTTAGATTAAATGTGTGAACACCCAGAAAAAATATAACTTGTCAAAACTGACTGGAGAAAAAATGGAAATTCCAATCCTCCCTAGGTTAATTTATAAATATAGCAAAATCCCTAAGAGAATATCATGTTTGTTTGTTTATTTTTCTGGTGCTTGACAAGTAGATTATAAAGTTCATTTCAAAGAATCAACAAAGAATAGCCAAGGAAAACATCCAAAGAAGTGCAAGTGTGAAAAGGGGGGCTACCCCTTCCAGATATTAAAGCACATTATAAAGCCTCTATATTTAAAATAGTACTATAAATATAAATATAAAATAGTATGGTATCAATATGTGCATATATAGACAGACAAATCAAACAGAATAGAAAATCCAGAAATAGACCCAAATACTTAAAGAAATTTAATATATGATTAAGGTGACATCTCAAATCAGTAGGAAATTTTAATATGAGGTGTTAAGATACTAGAAGGCATATGGAAAAACATAAAGTTGGATCCACCCATATTCTATACACCAGGATAAATTCCAAATGGATCAGATATGTAGCAGCAAAATGAAGAAAATATGGGAAAATTCCTTTATAGCCTAGGAGTGAAGAAACTTTCCAATTATGACTCAAATTCCAGAAACAATAAAGAATTAATAAATGTATTTTCATAAAAACATAATAGTTGCTTGGCCAAAAGGCACAACAAGCTGAGCAAAAAGACAAATGACAAAGTTGGAAAAAATATTTACAATTTTTATTTCAGGCAAAAGAATTAAGAGAGAAGACTGAGCCATTTGAAATTATGGGTATTTGACCATTTTCATCCTAACAAAATGGCAGTTTCATACGGTTCAACTTAATATCTAATATATAAAGGCCTTCTAAAAATAAAGAAAATGGACAATATCCCCACAGAGGAATGTACTAGAGAATGGATATGCAGTGTGCAAACAGATTTTAACCATATGAAAAGGTGCTCAACCATTCTCATGGGAATCTCTCCCAGAGATACACTGCAAAATTGCCAAAAAACATGTATCAAAAAGTCAATTCAGTACAGTACTGTATATAATTGCAAAAGACTGGAAACAGCCCAAACGTCTTGATATCTGATAGAGTGAATGCTCTGACTTTTATTACCCAGGATTGTCTTGGATAGTCTTAGATCTTTGCATTTCCATATACATTTTGAATCTGCTTTTCAGTTTGCACACATACAGAGAGAGAGAGAGAGAGAGTCCTGCTGAGATTTGTATTGGAATTGCACTGAATCTGTAGATCAGCTGGGGGAGAACTGACATGTTTACCAAACTGAGTATTCTAATGCATAAACATTTGTTTAGCTCTTTCATTAAATCTCACTAGTACTTTGTAGTTTTCTATGTAGATGGGTTATATAGATTTATTCCCATGCATTTGATGTTCTTTGAAACTATTGTAAATGGTATCATATTTTCAAATTTTATTGTCTAATTGTGACCAGTATATAGAAATATAATATCTATTGACCTTGGATCTAGTGACCTTGCTAAATTCACTTATTAATTCTAATAGTTTAGTAGATTTTAGAGAATGTTCTACCCAACTAATCATGAGGTCTGTGAATAATGACTGTTCTATTTCCTGCTTTCAAATCTCATTCCTTTTTCTGGCCCTCCTGCACTGGCTAGGACCTTGTTTCAGTTTTTCAGCTGCTAAAACAAATACCATACAGTGGGTGGGCTTAAACAATGGGGATTTATTGACTCACAGTTTCAGAGGTGTGGAGGCCCTGGGCCCCCAACTGTCTTGAAGACTGCACACAGCAGTTTGCTTGACCTAGAACAGTTAAGGTTTGACCTATTCTCCTTGTAATATCAGTTGCTAAATGTAATCTATGCCTGACACTACCTCCTCCCTGGGACTCCCTGATATACTGTTATCTACAAGATAATCTATAATCCTCCTCTCCTCCCTGTTGATTACAATCTATCCCTCCCTACACTGCAAGACCCCCCGCCCCTGCCTTATTCTCTCATACCCATTGGAATGTCGAGCCTTTATAACCAGCTTATTCAGCACCCCAAAGGGTGGACTATTTCCACATTGAGCTCTGAACTCACCGCCACTCAGAGCAGCTCCTGAATCCGTTCAGAGAAGCTCCCGATTTCAGGGCAATGTGACCCGACTTCCCACCATGTAGGTAAGCCCTATAACAAAAGCTGATGTCCCAGAACGTGTCCAGTGCTCTCTTTAGTCCTTCGGCTACAAAAGCCCTCTTGGGCTGTGACAAGAGGCTAGAAGGGTGGCTCGCTCCCAGGTCAGTTTCTTCTGACTGGCTGGCAATCTTGGGGGATCCTCAGCTTTTCCGTCACATGGCAGTGCACAAGGCGGTGTCTTCTCCTTTCTCTTCCGGGTTTCATTGCTTCCGGCTTCTGGCTGCTCCTCGGGGCTGTTCTCTGTGTGTGAATCTCATTCCGCTTATAAAGAACTCCAGTGATCCAGTGTAAAGCCCACCCTGATGCAGCTGGGCCACACCTTAACTGAAGTAGCATCTTCAAAGGCCCTATTTTTGGGTCCACACCCACAGGACCAGGAGTTGGGACTGAACATCCCTTTGGTGGGGGGTGGGATTCAGTCCCCAATGGGTCTCCAGTATGAGATTTGCTGTGGGACTTGTGTACATAACTTTCGTAGAATTAAGGAAGTTCTCTCCTATCACTCACCTGCTGAAGGGGTTCATCAGGAATGGGTGTTGAATTTTATCAAGACTTTTCTGCATATATTGAGAGGATCATATGATACTCTTATTCTGAGAATGTGTTACATTTAAATAGTCAACTACACTTGCATTCCTGAAATGAGCTCAATTTAGTCATGATATATCAACCCTTATATAATCACTGAAATTGGCTTCCTAAGATTTTTGTTTAGGACTTTATAATTAATAATCACAAAAGAAATTTTTTTTCTTTTAATACTCTTATCAGGTTTTGTTGTTGAGGTCATACTGAACTCGTAAAATGAGTTATGAAGTGTTCTTTCTCTGTCTATCTCTTCCTTAAATGTTCAAGAGAATTGACTGATGAAGCCATCTGGGCCTGGAAGTTTTTGTGGGAAGATTTTAAATTATGGATCCAATGTCTTTAATAGACACACATTCACATATATTTCTGGTATATTTTTTTTAAAGGAAATTGTTGACTCTACCTAATTTTCAAATTTATTGGCATCAAGTTGTTCAGAAGACATTTTGATTACCTTTTTAATGTCTGTAGGATATATATGATGTCCTCTGTTTCTTTTCTGATATTGTTAATTTGGGCATTCTCTCTCTCTCTCTCTCTCTCTCTCTCTCTCTCAATTGAGCACGGGTATTCTCAAATTGAAAAAAAAAAATATCACACTGGTATGGAAGTAATAGTTCATATGCTGCAGAATTGCTTATAAAATCTTACATAAGTTGCAGCCATAAAGGATACATCAAAAACTTTCTCATCTGGATATTAACTAAGTAGTGCCCACTAAAAAGGAAAATATAAGAACAAAAGATGGAATCTCATTCAGATTCAAAGCTAGGATAAGGAGTTGTTTAAACAGCAACAGTTTGATAAGGTCTAGTGGCCAATCAAAATGGGAATGTCATGTTGTACATATATTGCCACAATAAAAAACTTATTTAAAAAGATTCTTCCTTTTTTACTTGTGTTTTCTATTTCACTAACATTTGCTCCTATATTTATTATTTCTGTCCTTTTACTTTCTTTGGGTTTAATTTTCAATTCTTTTTCTAACCTTTTTAATTGAATATTTAACTCATTGATTTTTCAGCCTTTCTTCTTTCTGACATATATATCTATATATCTAAGGCTATAAATCTCTGTTAAGCCCATAGCTGCATCCTATAAGTTTTAATATGTGATATGTTCATTTTCATTCAGTTTAAAATATTTTCTACTTTGTTTCTAATATGTTTTCTTGTTTGACCCAAGTTATTTAAAAGAGTATTAACTAATTTCCAAATTTGGGGGAATTGTCTACTCATCTTTTTGCTAATAATCTCTAGTTTAATTCCACTATTTTCAGAGGACATACTCTGTACAATTTAAAACCTTTGAAATGTATTAACATTGGGTCAATTTTTATAAATGTTCCATGTGCCTTTGAAAGGAATGTGCATTCTGCATTTGGAGATGGTATTGTATAAATATCAATTAATCAAAATTTGTCATTTATGTTAATAAAATCTTCTATCTCCTTAATGGTTTTTAATTTTTTTTGTTCTATTAGTTATTGAGAGAGATGCGTTAAAACCACCCACCATAAATGTGGATTTTTCTTTGTAATTCTATTTTTGTGCTCTATATTTTGAGACTGTATTTCTATATGTTATTAAGTGCATTAAAATTTTGATATTCTTTTATCCTCCTGATGGAATGACCCCTTTATCATTTTGAAATTTCCCTCTTTATCTTAATAACGTTCTTTGGTATAAAGTCTGTTTTGCTTATTATTAAGATAACCACATCAGCTTTCTTTGGCTAGTTTCTCCCATATATCTTTTCCCACCTTTTTACTTTCAACCTTTCTGTATCTTTATATTTATGGTGTGTCTTTTGTTTGTAGATGTTCCTGTTTGCTAATGCTGCCATTATGCAAAATACCAGAAATGGATTGGCTTTTATAAAGGGGATTTATTTGGGTACAAATTTACAGTCCAAAGGCCATAAAAGTGTCCAAATTAAGGCATCAACAAGAGGATACCTTCACTGAAGAACAGCCGATGGCATCCAAAACACCTCTTAGCTGGGAAGGCGTGTGGCTGGCGTCTGCTGATCCTTTGCTCTGGGGTTCTGGTTTCAAAATGGCTTTCTCCAAAATGTCTCTGGGCTAGCATCTCAAAACATCTCCAAGCATCTCTAAGCATCAACAAGCATCTGGTCTGCTCCTAGCTTCTCTGGAGCAAACTCTGGGCTAGCATCTCCAAGTCTCCAAGCATCTCAAAGTGTCAGCATCAGTGTCAGCTCTTAGCTTTTCTCCAAAAGGTCCCTCTCAGCTGCTCTGAGCTCCTTCTGTATGTGAACTCTCTTATAGGACTCCAGTGATTTAATTAAGACCCAATCTCAATGGGCAGGGTCCATATCTCCTTGGAAATAATTTAATCAAAGGTATCACCCACAGTTGATTGAGTCACATCTCCATTAAACACTCAATCAAAAGATTAATGTCTGCCCTCACAAGACTGCATTAAATAACATGGCTTTTGAGGGGCATAACATATCCAAACTGGCACATTCCACCCCCTGGACCCCAAAAAGACATGTTCTTTCCATATATAAAATACATGCATCTCATCACAATATCACAAAAGCTTAAATCATTTCAGTAACAACAGGTAAGTACAAGATCTTATCAAAATCAGTTACAGGTGTGATCTGTCCTAAGGCAAAATTCCCCTCTGGCTGTGAATCTGTGACACTCAGAACAAGTTATCCACTTCCAATACAGAAAGGAGGGATAGTCATAGGATAAATGTTCCCATTGCCATAGGGAGAAATTGAAAGGTAAGCAGGGTTCATGGACCTAAACAATTCCGAAAACCTGCAGGGAAAACTTAGGTAGATTTCAAAGTCCGAGAGTTATTTACAGAATCATATTTTGCCCCAGGGCTTGAGAGAGTGGGAATCCTTGGATTTGCAGCAACCCTTTTCTCTCCAAACACTGGGGTGAGTGTTCCAACATATCCACACATTGGGGAGACCACTTTCTTCTTGGTCCCATCCTCCTCAAATATCAGGGTGGCTTCCAGACTCTCTTCCATCTCTGGGGCCCATGCTCAACCCCTTCAGAACAGTGGGGTGGTGGCCAGGCTCTCCCCAATCTCCAAGTAATGTCCTCCACCTTCTCTGAGGCCTGGGGTGGCAGCACTCTTCCTGAGCATCAAGGTAAAAAGCCCACCCTCAAAAAATAAAAAAAATTAAAAATTAGATTAAAAAATTAAAAAAATCCCTCATGTTCTTAAAAAGAGGCCAGAAACAATTTTGGTGCATTTAATCAAGTGTCTCACTAAGAACACAAAGAAAAACCCATAAAATCTTTCTAAGAATTGTAGTTATCTGAGCTAGGCTTTCCTTACGATGGAATAAATAAGAAGCTGTTCAATATCCTTCCTTACAAACAAGTGGCCAACTATTCCACTTCAGTTTTCTAAATTTCACTGACTTGAAATTAATTATTGTTTGGAGAAAGCCAAGTACATATAAAAAAGAAAAAATCCAGGACTGAATTTTCCATAATGAACTAATTCATTTTACATAGGGCTGTTTCTTGCATAGTCTGCAAAAAAAGCCATTAGACACTTGACCTAACTTGTTACTTGACAACACTTCCAAACACGTTAGTGTGGTGAATATTGGACTCCATTTTGTTTATTATGTTCAATAAGGAAGTATGTATGTGTCTTTAAGGAAAGTCAAACTATTGTCTCTTTGTGTTTGTTGCGAACTGTCCCAATCCTCATTCTCGAAACATTTTATTTTATGTAATAAGTCTGTTTCTCTAGGCTAGCAGGCTGGAAACTGGACTGAATAGTATGTTGGTGTCTATTTCTGAAGGTAACAACTCAGGGCAAAAGGGTGTTAGGGATTACTCTAAATTACTGATTTATAATCAACTGAGAGATCCTTTACTCTCAGGTATCTATGAGGTTGGCCAAAAAAAAAAAACAAAAAAAAAAGTGAATGCTACCTAAGGACTTGCACCCTATTCTGAAGAGATTTAGTTTGTTTCCGGTTGTACACAGGATAGCTGATTACTGTTAGGTGAAAAATATATATGTTACTGCTTTTTATTTGGAGATTAAGTATGTTTTAAGGTGATGTGCCAACTTGACAAGGGGTGGACTGTGAGAGTTAAGCGCATGTGTCAACTTGGCCAGGTGATGGTGTCCAGCTGTTTGGTCAAGCAAGCACTGGCCTATTACTGTGAGGACATTTTGTGGACTTAAATCATCAGAAAGTTGATTGCATCTATGACTAATTACCTCTACAGTCAACTCAGGAGATTGCCTTCAGCAATGAGAGATGTTTCATCCAATCAGTTGAAGGCTTTAAAAGGAGAAGTGATGACTTTGGCAGTCAGAAGAGAGAATGTTCATCTCTACTTTAGCCAGCCAGCTTCCCCTGGGGAGTTCATTGAAAACCTTCAGCCTGCTCTACAGAATTTGTACTTGTGCATCCCCAGTTGCATGAGACAATCTTATAAAATCTCAAAATCTTAAAAAAAAAAAAAAAAAAAAAAAGGCCCACCCTCTGCCTCTGGGGAAAACTCACCCTTTCCACGTGCATGGGTTGCTTTGCTCTCCTTGCCCAAGATTTCTTGACTCCAGACTTCAACTTCCATGGTCCTGTCTTTGAAGAATTTTTTTCTTCTATTTGTTCCTTCTCTGTCCCTTCCAGTCCAGACTGCCAGTGGTTCCACCTATACAGATCTTGCAAAAAAATTTTTTTGGCTTGGCATAAACCATATAAGGGTCAAAACCATCAGACAGTAGGACTTTCCACAAATCCTTTCTGGATAACTCCATCCCAATCCTGGCTTGTACTGAAATGGCTATCAGGTCCCGTATTTGGTTAAATCCTCCTGGGGCACTGTCCTCTGGGGTCTCACTTTCTGGAAGCCCAGAATCTTCCAAACCATCAATTTCTGGTTTCTTTGTACCCAAAAGTTCAATTCTCAGCTTATCTCTTTCCTCTTGCATTTTAGTATAAGCTGCAAGGAGATGCCAGGCTGCATTTTCCACATTTAGTTTCAAAATCTCATCAACTAAGTTTCCCAGCTTGTCACTTTCAAATTCTGCCTTCCATCTGACACCAGGACTCAATTTTGCCAAATTCTCTGCCACTTTAAAGGATCACCTTTCTTCCAGTTAGCAATATCACATTCATCATTTCCCTTTAAGGCCTCATCAGAGTTATCTTTGGAGTCCATATTTCTACTAACAGTCTCTTCAAAGCAACCTAGGCCTTTTCTATCAAGCTCCTCACAATTCTTTCAGAATCTTCCCCTTATCCATTTAAAAAGCCATTCCAACATGTTTGGTATTTGGAAACTCAGCAGCACCCCACTTCTCTGTTACCAAAATCTGTTCCAGTTTGCTAGAGCTGCTGTTATGCAAAATACCAGAAATGAATTGGCTTTTATAAAGGGGATTTATTAGATTACAGATTTACAGGTTTGAGGCCATAAATGTCCAAACTAAGGCATCAACAAGAGGATACCTTCACTGAAGAATGGCCAATGGTGTCCAGAACACCTGTCAGCTGGGAAGGCATGTGCCTAGTTGCGGTCGCAGTTGACTCGTCTGGGGGGGGGGGTGGCGGCCGGTTGCTAAATCCTAGGCTCTCTGGATTGCTCGGAGGGTACCGGCGGCGGGGGCTCTTTCCCGGAGGCGAGGGCGAGGCGGGGGACTGGGCCCGGTCCCCGGCGGTGGCGTGCAAGGTGTGGAGGGCGGCGAGAAGGAACAGGCGGGACACGTTTCTTTGAGGGTGAAGAAGCCAAGAGAGTTTATTAGGCGAGAGTACAGGCTTATATCGGGCGGTTTAGAGGGCGGGGTAGCTGTAGGGGTTAAAGGCTTGGATTGGTTCTGAGAGGGCGCGGAGGTTGATTGAAAAGGGGCGGGAGTTGCTCCGGTAACGAAGAGGGTGGAGGGTGCGGGTAAGGCACAGGGAGGGGTTTTCTCCGGCAAGCCCTCCCCAACGGTTGTACTTTGGGGTGAGGAAATGGGGCCTGCATTCGGCTCCACTTTCTCAGGCCCGGGGGGCCGTGGAGGGCGCTACCACCCGTGCCCCACTACCTTTCCTAGGGGCTGATCAGTTCCCCTGGCCCAGGCCCGCCAAGTTGGAACTCGATAACAGTGTCCCGCATTTCCCCCTTCTTTTCTAATTAGAGGAAGAAGCTTACCGGAGAGATCCGCCAAGGGATGAGGGAAAGGGGAGGTGGGGGAAGGGATAGGGGTAGATGGTAGTTAGAGAGGCTGGAGCTCGACGTTGGTGCGGCGCCCGGGCATTCGAGAGGGGCCTCGCTGCTTGCGGGATGGACGAGGGTGGCAACGCTGCGGAGGGTCAGCTTCTTCAGTGGAGGCAAGTTGTTGATACTGGACTTGCACAAATGATGAAAAGACAGCATTGGCTTGGTTCTTAGCAAGCTGGACAATTCTGCGGATAATGCAGGGCCCTAGGGTGAGAGCTAGAATAATCATTAGTAGGGGGCCGATGAGAGGGAGGAGGTATGGGAGGAGGGGGGTAAAAATGTGGGACCAATAGTTGGTGGCTTCACGGTTTCTTTTGCGTTGTTCTAGTCCCTCTCGGACCTTCTTTAGGCTGTCTTCGGCGAGACCTGTGGAATTGGCATATACACAGCACTCTTCTCCTAGGGCGGCGCAAAGGCCTCCTTCTTTGAGGAGGAGAAGGTCGAGACCTCGGCGGTTTTGGAGCACGACCTCAGAGAGGGAATTGACAGAATTTTTAAGATGGGAAATAGCGTCTTGTATGTGATGAATGTCCTCGTCAACAGCCGCCCGGAGGTGAGTTAGGGCGGAGCCTTGACTGGCTAGTGCAGCGATTCCGGTGCCAGCGCCTGCAAGACCTAGGAGGGAGGCAATTGTGAGGGCGGTGATGGGTTCTCGCTTTTGCAGAGTGGCAGGAGCTGCAGTTCTTTCCAGGCGGAGGAAGAAGTCTTCCTCGCTGTGGTATAGGACCCTAGGGATAAGGACAATTAGGAGGCAAGTTTCATGAGCTGTATTAATGGTCTGCACGTTAAGGCAGGGGGTAAGTCCTGTAGAGGAGCAGAGCCATAGGGAGGAGTTGTGAGGAATAAGAAATTTGGCAGAGCTGCTGGGAGATGAGTAGTTGGCACAAGCGTATGGGCTACCTAACCCGTCTTCCTTGACGGCCCTGCGAAGCTGCTTGATAGTATCTGAGTCAATGGGCTGTGGTGTGGGGGTAAGGTTAAGGGGAAAGCAGCGAAAAGCACGAGAGAAAGGAGGACGCGCTTGCAGAGGGCCTGGCACGGGAGTGGGGGTAGGGGGAGCGTTGTCCCAAGGGTTGCCTTGAGGTGTAGAAGGCAGCCAGGGGTTGCTAGTTGGCAGGGTGGGAGGAGCGGCGGCAGCTGCCAGTAGCAGCTCCGAGGGGGAGCTCGCAGAAGGGGGAGGCGGAAGTGGGAGGCCCCAAGCGTCGCAAGATGGCGGCGCGGTGGGAGTGGCTAAGGCATAAGATGGCGGACTAGCCCCGTCCTGTGAAAGGGCGGGGCCTAAGGCATAAGATGGCGGACTAACTCCGTCCTGTGAAAGGGCGGGGTAAAGCGCATGCGGTTTCCGGCCCGGCTTAGGGCTGACGTCATCACTAGAGCACTTCCTCCCCTCAGTGGAAGAAGAAGGAGGAAGTTCGCCATTTTGGAGAGGCTTAGTATTGCTTTGTTTTTGGGGGGCGACTTCGAGCACGTTGTTAATCTGCTCGACTAAGGATTCTGTGTCCGAATCGTGGTCAACATTAGTATCGCTGTCTGAATCTGTTGACTGAGTTGATAGGGCCTCTTTGGATTTAATGGGGCCTCGATCAGGGGGGAGGGAGCCTTGAAGGCAGGAGCGGACAGTTATTAAGGTGGGGAGCAAGCCGGGAGGGAAGCGCTTGCTCTCATGTTCCATGGCATTGGTGACCCGATCAATAAGGCGATTATAAGTAACAGGGTCCCAAAGATGGCAAGTGGTGAGCCATGGGTTAAAGGGCAGCAGGAGGTCCCAGTATACTTGCAGCTGCCGGACAGACACCTTACAGCGATGTGTGTCTAGGAGACCCGCTAGAGCGTGAACTTGAGGTGCTTGGCGTGCAGATAGACGATTACCCATAGCGGAGGGAGAAAAAAAGGGGGGTTGATTATTGAGTAAAGAAAATGAGGTAAACCGTGGCCGCGAGGCCGAAGGAGACGGCGAGAATAGAAAGCAGGACCCTCTGGTAGCGAGAGCAGTTTGGGGGGAGGGGCGGTTGCAAAGAGGCACACGGCGCCAAACAAAGAAACAAAGACACAAAGGACCACAGCAAAGTAATGGAGGGGAAGAGGGAAAGCTACTGGAGGAAGAGTGTTAGGAGGAATGGGGGGACATAGGAAGAGAAGACGAAAGGTAGTCGGGGGCAAAAGCCAGGTTAATGTGGGAAAGGAAGAGCGGCCCGGGCGCGGAGCGGCGTGGGAGAGGCGGCTCCGGACGTGGAGCGGCGAGGGAGAGGCGGCTCTGCGGGGCGGCGAGGAAGAGGCGGCCCTTACCTTGCAGGCGAGGAGAAGGGGAGTTGGAGAGGCGTCCGGGCGAGCGGGTGGTTAAGTCGGGTGGTTTTACTGGACCGCTGCGTGGAGAGGACCTGCCCCACGTTGGGCGCCAGTTGCGGTCGCAGTTGACTCGTCTGGGGGGGGGTGGCGGCCGGTTGCTAAATCCTAGGCTCTCGGGATTGCTCGGAGGGTACCGGCGGCGGGGGCTCTTTCCCGGAGGCGAGGGCGAGGCGGGGGACTGGGCCCGGTCCCCGGCGGTGGCGTGCAAGGTGTGGAGGGCAGCGAGAAGGAACAGGCGGGACATGTTTCTTTGAGGGTGAAGAAGCCAAGAGAGTTTATTAGGCGAGAGTACAGGCTTATATCGGGCGGTTTAGAGGGCGGGGTAGCTGTAGGGGTTAAAGGCTTGGATTGGTTCTGAGAGGGCGCGGAGGTTGTTTGAAAAGGGGCGGGAGTTGCTCCGGTAACAAAGAGGGTGGAGGGTGCGGGTAAGGCACGGGGAGGGGTTTTCTCCGGCAAGCCCTCCCCAACGGTTGTACTTTGGGGTGAGGAAATGGGGCCTGCATTCGGCTCCACTTTCTCAGGCCCGGGGGGCCGTGGAGGGCGCTACCACCCATGCCCCACTACCTTTCCTAGGGGCTGATCAGTTCCCCTGGCCCAGGCCCGCCAAGTCGGAACTCGATAACAGTGTCCCGCACCTAGTGTCTGCTGGTCCTATGCTCCCAAACTCTAGGTTTCTTCTCTTAGCTTAGCATCTCCAAACACCCTTCTGTCCACAACTCCAAGTATCTCTAAGCATCTCCAAGTCTCCAAGATCTCAAAGTGTCAGCATCAGTGACAGCTCTTAGCTCCTCTTCAAAATATTCATCTCAGCTACTCTGAGCTCCTGTCTGAGCTCTCTTATAGGACTCCAGTGATTTAACTAAGACCCGAACTGAGTGGGCAGAATCCATATATCCATGGAAATAACTGAATCAAAAGTCACACCCACAGTTGATTGAGTCACATCTCCGTTGAAACACTCAATCAAAAGATTGATGTCTGAATTGCAAATTTAACACTGCTGTATGACATGAAGATTCATAAATAAAGGAACATGTAACTAAAAAAAAAAAAAACCAGAAAAAAAAAGATTAATGTCTGCCCTCACAAGTTTGCATTAAAAACATGGCTTTGGGAGACATAATATATCCATATATCCAAACTCTGGCAGTAACATATAATTGAGGTTTTTTTTTAAATTCAGCTGACGATCTTGTCTTTTAATTTGTATATTTAGTGGATTTGCATTTGACATGATAGCTAATATAGTTAGGTTTAAATCTACCATCTTATTATTTGTTTTCAATTTGTCCCACCTGCTTGTGTTCATTTTTCCCCTTTTGTTTTATTCTTTTGGATTTGCTATCTTTTATTTCATTCCCTCCTCCTCCACTAACTTGTTGGTTTTACATTCTTTTAATATTGTTGGTTACCCTAGAGATTACAACATGCATCATCTATTTATTAGTCTAATATAAATTAGTATTTTTACCATTCCTCAGATAATACAAGGACCTCACACTTTAACACTAATTACTCTCCTCTCATCTTTTGTGCTACTGTTGCCACATTTCAATATACAATCTCTTTAACCCCCACAAGACTTACAATTATAATTTTATATAATCAATATTCATTTAGATTTACCCACATTTTTCACCCTTTTTGTTGCTCTCCAGTCCTTTCTGTATCTCCCTGCTTTCTTCTGGGACTGTTTTTCCTTCCGCCTAAAGAATTCTCTTTAGTATTTCCTTTATTATGAATCTGGTAACACCAAATGATCTGGTTTTATTTGTCTTAAATGTCTTTATTTTGCCTTGACTTTTGAAGAATATTTTCTCTGGTGTTATGGGTTGAATCATCTTGCTCAAAAAGATATGTTGAAGTCCTAATCCCAGTACCAGTGAATGTGAACTTATTATAGGGTCTTTGAAGATGGGATTAGTTAAATTAAAATGAGGTCATAATGGAGTAGGGTTTATCCTTCATCCAATATGACTTGCGTCCTAATAATAATAAGAGAAGGGACACAGAGAGAAGATGTCCATGTGACGTTAGAGGAGAGACTGGAATGTCAAGGACTGTCAACCACCACCAAAAGTCAAGAGACAAACATGGAACAGATCCTTCCCTACAGACCTCAGAGGGAGCACAGCCCTTCCAACACTGTGATTTTGGACTTCAGGCCTCCAGAACTGTGAGACAATAAATTTCTGTTGTTTTCAGCTACCTCATTTCTGGTCAGTTATGACAGTCCTATGAAACTAATATATCTGGGTATAGAATAGAATTCTAGTTTGACAGGTCTTTTCTTTCAGTGCTTTGAAGATGCGTTCCACTATCTTCTGCCTTCCATTGTTTTGACTGAGAAGTTAGTTTTAGTCTTACTCTTGCTCTTTGAAATTAATTTACCATTTTTTCTCTGGCCATTCCTCAGATGTTTCTTTTCTTAGATTTTCAGCAGTTTTACTTTTATATACTCAGGAATTTATTAAGGCATTTCTTTGTATTTATCCTGCTTGGATTCTTGCACTTCTTGAATCTGTAACTTGATGTCTTTTCATCAATTTTGTAAAATTTTCAGACTGTATTATCTTCAAATATTGCTTTTGCACCATTCTTTCTTTTCTATTGTCTTGGGACTCTAATTTACATATGTTAGGCCATTACCATGACCCATATGTTTCTTACGCTCTTTTTTATATTCTCTATATTTTTGTTTCTTTGTGATTTGGAGCATATTACCTTCTGCCCCTTTTTTCCAGCTCATTCATTTCCTCTTTGGCTGTGTTTTATCTGTGTTAAACCCATCTATTGAGTTCTTAATTTCAGCAATTGTAATTTTCAGTTCTAGAATTTCCATTTCATTCATTGTTTATAGATCCCAGCTATCTGCTGAAATTTTCTATCTTTTATTTTAATTATTGAACATATTAATCACAGTTTTAAAAAGCATTGGTCAAATAGCCCTATTATATGGATCTCCTGCAGTTAGTCTCACTTCATCTAAACCACGAATCACTCTCCTCCCTTCCTGTCCTGCTTTATGACTTATTACTTTTAATTGAATGTCAGACAGTCTGCATAAAAAGGTGAACAGATGATTTAAGGCTCTGAATGGTGTTATATCTTCTAGATATAAGTGATGCTAGACAAAGAGTAAATGCAGAGGACTTCCAGGAAGATGGCAGATTAGAAGAGACAGAGCAAAATTCTCCCCTGTGAAAACACTAGATAAAGGAAAGAAAGCAACCAGAACAGCAGATCTAGGCTTACAATGGCTGTGCAGGAGAAGTTGAGAGTCTATGTTTAAGAATGGTGAGTGTTTGGCCTGGAGCACTGCCAGAGAATGGGCAGTTGGAGCTGGCTGACGAACACAGAGAGGGGCAGCCTTCCACATCCATGCACCTTCCTCAGCACTTGCCTGGGGTGCTAACCCTTCACAGACCTGCAGCCAAGAGCCCCCATGCCAGGGACTGGCGGTTGTAGCAGGCAGACAAGTGTGGAAGGAGGCTGCTTTCCGTGCCCTGTGCAGCCATCTTAGCACTTAGCTGGGGAGATAGCCCTTCTCAGCCCTGCTGATGCTGATCTGCAGACTGGCTGCCAAGCATGGAGTGAGCAGCTTTCTAAGCCCCATCTCTGCAGGTGGCTGGGGAGATAACCCTCCACAGATGCATGGGCGAGGGCTCCCTTAAGGGAATTTGGGATTCGGTGGCCTTGTGACAGCATCCACTCTTCCTCCATGGAAGCCAACAGTGTGCACAGCCTAAAGGCAAGGGCACTATAAAGAAGTGCCAGGAGCCCTACCCCAATCCCAGGGACTCTTGGATGCATGGCAGACAAGGACCGTGGGCATTTGAACTGGAAGGTGAGATGTGCAGCTCTGCAGCCCTAGAGTACTCCACCCACAGCCCTGGGACTGGTTGGGACCACTGTGTCCTGGAGCATACTCCCTGACAAACTGTGCAGGATATGCCCCCCATCCACAGGGTGGTAGTCTCCAGTGCACATGGAAAATTGGTGCAATGATTGGACTGCCACATGACTTGGACACCCACTCAGTGCATAGATGAAATTGGAGGAGAACTGGCTTGAGGGGAGGAGTTGGCTCAAGAGCACCATCTGCTGGTAGGTCAGTGGAAGTGCATTCCACCAAGCTGTAGCTCTGCCATGTTATAGATAAATGTCCAAATAATCCTATATATCCTAAAAGAACCCTAGTCAAGATAAGCAAATGCCAAGAGACCAATAACAACAGAAAATTATAAAGCATATGAAGAAACCAGAAGATATGGACACCCCAAAACATCCAAATTAAAAAGCCAGAGGAGACACAGAACTTGCAGCAATTAATCAAAGAATTATGCACAAATATCAATGTCACAGCTCAGGACATAAAGGACATGAAGAAGACCCTAGAAGAGCATAAAGAAGAATTTGCAAGAGTAAATTTTAAAAATAGTGGATCTTATGGAAATAAAAGATACTGTTGATCAAATTTAAAATGTTCTTGAGATACAAAGCAGCAGATTTGAAGAGGCAGAGAAATGAATTAGCAAACTTGAGGAAAGGACGATGGAATGTGAAAGCACAAAAACATGAATGGTGAAAAAATTTGAAAAAATTTTAAATGGACCTCAGGGAAATGATGGACAATATGAAGCTCACAAATATAAGAATCACTGGTGTCCCAGAAGGTGAAGAGGAGAGTAAAGGACTAAGAAGAGTATTCAAAGACATTGGTGGGGATAACTTACCAACCCTCCTAAATGACATATATATGCAAACCAAAGATGCCCAATGAACTCCAAATAGAATAAATCCAAATAAACCCAATCCAAGACATATTCTGATTAGATTATCAAGCACTAAAGAGAAGGAGCAAGTTCTAAAAGCAGCAAGTAAGAAGCAATTCACCATATACAAGGGAAGCAACATAAGACTAAGCTCTGACTACTCAGCAGGGACCATGGAGGTGAGAAGGTATGATCTATTTAAAATTCTGTAAGAGAAAAATTGCCAGCTAAGAATTCTTAATCCAGCAAAGCTCTCCTTCAAAATTGAGGGAGAGCTTAAAATTTTCACAAACAAACAAATGCTGAGAGAATTTTTAACAAGAGACCTGCCCTACTAGAAATACTAAAGAGAGCTCTACCAGCTGAGAAAAAAAAAGACAGGAGAGAGAAGCCGGGAGAAGTGCACATAACTGAAGAGTGTTAGTAAGGGTAACTTAAAGGAAATAAAGAGAGAGAGGAAAAAACAGATCTGACAAATAAAAACCAAAGGATAACATGGATGATTCAAGAACTGCCTTCATAGTAATAACATTGAATGTGAATGGATTAAACTCCCCAATTAAAAGATACAGGTTGGCAGAATGGATTAAAGAATATGAACCATCAATTTGCTATTTACAAGAGACACAGTGACACAAAGAGATTGAAACTGAAAGGATGGGAAAAAATATTCCATGCAAGCTATAGCCAAAAGAAAGCAGGGGTAGGAATACTAATCTCAGATAAAATAGACTTTAAATGCAAGGATGTCATAAGAGACAAAGAAGGACATGATATACTAATAAAAGGGACAATTCACCAAGAAGAAATAACAACCATTAACGTTTATGCACCCAATCAAGGTGCTCCAAAGTACATGAGACAAACATTGGCAAAACTGAGGGAAGCAATGGATGTTTCCACAATAATCATGGGAGACTTCAATACTCTACTCTCTCCTAAAGATAGATAAACCAGACAGAGAACCAATAAGGAAATTGAGAACCTAAACAATGTGATAAATGAATTAGACTTAACATTTTTCTCTAGTGCTCATGGAACTTTCTCCAGGATAGATCATATGCTGGGGCATAAAACAAGCCTAAATAAACTTAAAAAGATTGAAATTATTCAAAGCCATTCTCTGACCACAAAGAAATGCAACTAGAAGTCAATAACCATCAAAGATCTAGAACATTCACAAATATCTGAAAGTTAAGCAACACATTCCTAAACAATCAGTGGGTCAAAGAAGAAATTGCAAGAGAAATTGCTAAATATCTAGAGAAAAAAGAAAATGAGAACACAACACACCAAAACTTATGGGATGCAGCGAAGGTGGTGTTGAGCAGGAAATTTATAGCTCTAAATGCATACATTAAAAAGGAACAAGAGCTAAAATCAAAGAACTAATGTAACAACTTAAGAAGCTAGAAAATGGTCAGCAAACTAATCCTAAAACAAGTAAAAGAAAAGACATAACAAGGACTAAAGTAGAAATAAATGATATGGAGAACAAAAAAAAAAAAAAGAGAGAGAGAGAGAGAATAAACAAAACCAAAAGTTGGTTCTTTGAGATGATCAACAAGATTGACAAACCCTGAGCTATACAGACAAAGTCAAAAAGAGAGAAGACCCAAATAAACAAAATAATAAATGAGAGGGGGGACATTACTGCAGATCCCGAAGAAATTTTAAAAATCTTAAGAGGATACTATGAACAGCCGTATGCCAACAAACTAGACAATTTGGAGGAAATGATAATTTCCTGGAACACATGAACACCTAGACTGACCAGAGAAAAGATAGAAGACCTCAACAAACCATCACAAGCAAAGAGATCCAATTAGTCATCAAAAAGCTTCCTAAAAATAAAAGTCCGGGTCCAGATGGCTTCACAGGGGAATTCTACCAAACTTTCCAGAAAGAACTGACAGCATTCCTACTCAAACTCTTTCAAAAAAACTGAATAAAATCAAACACTACCTAACTCATTTTCTGAAGCCAACATCACTCTAATACCAAAACCAGATAAAGATTCTACAAGAAAGGAAAACTATAGGCCAATTTCCCTAATGAATATAGATGCAAAATTCTCAACAAAATACTTGCAAATTTAATCCAAAAACACATTTAAAAAAATCATAAACAATGACCAAGTGGGGTTCATCCCAGTCATGCAAGGGTGGTTCAACATAAAAAAAAAAAAAATCAATGTAATACAACACATTAACAAAACAAAAGGGAAAAATCAACTTATCTCAATAGATGCTGAAAACACATTTGACAAGATTCAGCATCCTTTTTTGATAAAAACACTTCAAAAGGTAGGAATTGAAGGATACTTCCTCAACATGATAAAGAGCATATATGAAAAACCCACAGCCAGCATAGTACTCAATGGTAAGAGACTAAAAGCCTTTCCCCCTAAGATGAGGAATGAGATAAGGATGCTCGCTGTCACCATTATTCAACATTGTGCTAGAAGTTCTAGCCAGAGCAATCCAGCAAGACAAAGAAATACAGGCATCCAAATTGGGAAGGAAGAAGTAAAACTGTCCTTATTTGCAGATGAAATGATCTTATATTTGGAAAACCCTGAGAAATCAATGACACAGCTACTTGAGGTAATAAACAAATTCAGCAAAGTGGCAGGATACAAGATTAATGCACGTATGTCAGTAATGTTCCTATACACTAGAAATGATGTAACTGAAGAGACACTTAAGAAAAAGATTCCATTCACAATAGCAACTAAAAAAACCAAGTACCTAGGAATAAACTTAACCAAGAATGTAAAAGACCTCTACACTGAAAATTACATAACTTTACTAATAGAAATAAAAGGAGACCTAAAGAGATGGAAAGATATTCTGTGTTCATGGATAGGAAGGCTAAAGATCATTAAGATGTCAATTCTACCTAAACTGATCTACAGATTCAATGCAATTCCAATCAAAGCTCTAACAACCTACTTTGCAGAATTGGAAAAGCTAGTTATCAAATTTATTTGGAAGGGAAAGTGGTCTTAAATTGCTAAAAACATTCTGAAAAAGAAAAACAAAGTGGGAGGACTTACACTTCCTGAATTTGAAGCCTAATATAAAGCCACAGTAGTCAAAACAGCATGGCGTCAGCACAAAGATATATTGATCAATGGAATAGAATTGAGAATTCAGAAATAGACCCCTAGATCTATGGTCAACTGATTTGATAAGAGCCCTAAATCTACTGAACTGGGACAGAAAATTCTCTTCAACAAAAGGAGCTGGGAGAACTGGACAGCCATATCCAAAAGAATGAAAGAGGACCCCTACCTCACACCCCATGCAAAAATTAACTCAAAGTGGATCAAAGACCTCAATATAAGAGATAGTATCATAAAACTCCTAGAAAATAATGTAGGGAAACATCTTCAAGACCTAGTATTAGGAGGTTCCTTCTTAGACCTAAAACCCAAAGCATAAGCAACAAAAGAAAAAATAGATAAATGGGAACTCCTCAAAATCAAAAGCTTCTGTACCTCAAAGGATTTTTTCAAAAAGGT
This sequence comes from Choloepus didactylus, assembly GCF_015220235.1. NCBI lineage: Eukaryota > Metazoa > Chordata > Mammalia > Pilosa > Megalonychidae > Choloepus > Choloepus didactylus. Next base: position 241,045,874 of record NC_051308.1, read on the forward strand.
GATGAGGCAGCTAACTTAATGGGATAAAATATTTGGAAACCATGTATCTGATAAGAGACTGATATCTTACATATATAAAGAAATCCTACAACTCAACGACAATAGCACAAACAGCCCAACTATAAAATGGGCAAAAGATATGAAAAAACATTTCTCTGAGGAGGAAATACAAATGACTAAAAAACACATGAAAAAATGCTCATCTTCACTAGCTATTAGGGAGATGCAAAACAAGACCACAATGAGATATCATCTCACACCAATAAGAATGGCTGCCATTAAAAAAAAGGAAACTAAATGCTGGAGAGGATGTGGAGAAATTGGAACACTTATTCATTGTCAGAGGGACTGTATAATGGTACAGCCATGGTGGAAGACATTTTGGCAGTTTCTCAGAAAACTAGATATCAAGTTACCCTACAATCCAGCGATTTCACTTCTTGGTATATATCCAGAAGATCTGAAAGCAGTGACATGAACAGATATTTGCACACCAATGTTCATAGCAGCATTGTTCACAGTTGCCAAGAGATGGAAACAATCCAAGTGTCCTTCAACAGATAAGTGGATAAATAAAATGTGGTATATACACATGACGGAATACTACACAGCAGTAAGAAGGAAGGTCATGAAACATACAACATGGATGAACCTCAAAGACATAACGCTGAGTGAAATAAGCCAAACACAAAAGGAGAGATATTGTATCTTTAATATTGGTGTATTCCATGAATATGAACTCCATGAAAAATGTAAAATAAGTGTCTTACAATGTAGAATATAGGGGTCCTAAAGATAGACAGAACCTAGTGAAGGGGGAATGATAGTCTAATATGTAGAGATATGATGATGAGGGTGAACTTAATGGAATGGTCAGGTGTGACCATGGTTCCTTAATGGGATTATAAGTATCAGTGATGCACTGGAGGTGAACATGATCATGAATGGTTGTTTAAAGGCATGTAATCCACACAGTAGGACCATAAACCTAAATAAGTGTTAGCATGATACACTTAGAAGATACGACACTAGTGCAGAGGGCTAACAACAGAGTGGTATGGAAAAACTACCCAATACATATTAAAGACTATATTGAATAGGAATATCTTATCAACACTACACCAATACTAGGGATGAATAATTAGCAGCTGATAAGAGCTCTGGGATGTATTATATTATAATAATTGTTTGAAGGTGAGAGTGATGATGATTGTACAACTAAGTGAAGATAATGTAAGAAACTGACCATTTATCTTGGGATAGAATATACAGTAAGCGAAGTTAGGAACCCACTACTTAATAAATCAAACCCTCAACTTGAGGCTTGCTATTGTTCAATTTAGGGTTGTAAATGCGAGGCTGAGTCCTCCTATAATTATGCCTAAGAGGCACCTCCAATAAACCTTTTTTGCTCAGATGTGGCCTTTCTCTCTCTAAGCCCAACTCAGCAAATAAATTCATTAACCTCCCCCACCCCACCCCCCAGGAGGGACATGACTCCCAGGGGAATGAATCTCCCTGGTGATGTGGGACATGACTCCCAGGAATAAGCCTGGCCCTGAGAACAAGAGATTGAAAATGCCTACTTGACCAAAAGGGGGAAAAAAGAAAGGTAACAAGCTTAGGTCACAGTGGCTGAGAGATCCCAAATAGAGTTGAGAGGCTATCCTGGAGGATTCTCTTACGCAAGATCCAGCTAGACATCCCAAATGGCCAGTGTGCCATGCCCTTAACAAAAGTAGTTCCCAAATACCTAGGTCCCTACCTGAGACTCTATAAAAGATTCATTCACTAAGTTTTATCTTTCAGAAACTTAAATCCACCAGAGTGTTCCTATGCCAGACAAGTCATAAAACCCAGAGCAACAGACTCTTTAAGATCAACAATCAGATGCAGCCTCCTTCCCCATACTGTTGACACCCCCTTTCAATATGAACAAGTTAGGGTGCTCACTGCCTAGACACCCCTGAAGATGGAGAAAAAGATTGAGAGGAAGGGGCAGCAACAAACAGTATAAGATTTTAAAAAGGTCTATGAATAGTGAGACGTTATATAAATATATATATATATTTAGATGCTGGGATGTTAGAAAGGCTGGAGGGAGGTACATGACGTGGTGGGTCTGTACCCTATAACATCTTTTGAAATTTGCTCCAAGCTACTAATTGAACTGTGCTCTGAAAGTCTTCACCTTTCTGTATATACCCCGTATTGCATAATGGGGAAGAACTGAGACTGTGGGACTGTAACCCACAACAATTTTTGAAATTACTTATATAACTGCTTGTGAGCTGTGCATCGAAAGTTAACACCTTTTTGTATGTATATTTTACAATAATGGAAACAGCTGAAGTTGTGGAAAAAGAAAGGATAGTCGTGATGAAAGAAACAAAACAACAAAAAGACAATAAACTAACCTGTAAGTATTGTTTTAACTGTATTCCTTAAGCTTTTATATGCTGTGTTTAGCAGTGTTGTTTAATTCTAAATATTTAATAATTTGAATTCAAATTTCATCTTGTATATAGTTTGGATTATGGTTATTTTTTTCTTTTTTTTCTTTTTTTTTTTCTTTTTTTTCTTTTTTAAATTCAGTTTTATTGAAATACATTCGCACACCATACAATCATCCATGGTATACAATCCACTGTCCACAGTATGATAACATAGTTATGCGTTCATCACCACAATCTATCTCTGAACATTTTCCTTACATCAGAAAGAACCAGAACAAGAATAAAAAATAAAAGTGAAAAAAGAACACCCAAATCATCCCACCCATCCCACCCCATTTGTCCTTTAGTTTTTATCCCCATTTTTCTACTCATCCATACACTAGATAAAGGGGGTGTGATCCATAAGGTCTTCACAATCACACTGTCACCCCTTGTAATCTACATTATTATATAATTGTCTTCAGGAGTCCAGACTGCTGGGTTGGAGTTTGGTAGTTTCAGGTATTTACTTCTAGCTATTCCAATACATTAAAGCCTAAGAGGTGTTAACTATATAGTGCATAAGAATGTCCACCAGAGTGACCTCTTGACTCCATTTGAAATCTCTCAGCCACTGAAACTATTTCATCTCATTTTGCATCCCCCTTTTGGTCAAGAAGATACTCTCAGTCCCACAATCCTGGGTCCACATTCATCCCCGGGAGTCATATGCTGCATTGCCAGGGAGATTTACACCCCTGGGAGTCGGGTCCCACGTAGTGGGGAGGTCAGTGAGTTCACCTGTCGAGATGGCTCAGTTAGAGAGAGAGAGGGCCACATCTGAGCAACAAAGAGATACTCGGGGGGAGACTCTGAGGCAGAATTACATGCAAGTTTAGACTCTCCTTTGCGGTAATGAGCTTCATAAGGGCAAGTCCCATGATCGAGGGCTCAGCACATCAAACTGCCAGTCCCAATGTTTGTGACAACATCAACACCAGTCCAGGTGAGGATGTCCAACACATCCACACCTTCCCCCAGATCCTCGGGGCTAGGGAGGGGGAGGCTGTAAATATATTTTTTATTATCTGCCCAAATTACTCTGGGATGTGTCACTATTTCACTCCAGCCTACATTAACCTACCATATCTCACTTCCTATTCAAAGTTCCATGCAATTGTGGTGTTTGAACAAATCGACTATAGAGTTGTACCGTTTAGAAAATTTAGATCCTGTACCAAATAGATATCTCTTCCCTTGGTCTCACACGGAAGTTGAAGTTTTAAAACACAATCAGTTTCAACCTTTACCCTTTGGCTTGGCTTGCCTTGGTCTTAACCAGACCTGCTTCATTCATATCACTAATTGAAGTCTGGGCTCTTTTTCAGCTTTTTTTTTTTTTTGACAGTGGCTGTATGCACTAATACTGACATTCATATCTGCTGAGCTCTAGCTCTGAGTTTCAGGTGTCTCAGAGATATGCATTGTTCCAGAGACCAATCAGGTTATACGCTAGGGGGTCAGCAGCTCAAAGTTTAGAGATAGGCATTACAATTCAGGGATAGAGTTAACTGCTGTAAGAGCTTACAATCTAGGGACTGTTAAAATTATGATGTCCATGTTAGGTCAGAGAATATAGTCTGTGTTGTATCATTTCCAGGCAATTTACTGAGAATTCTTTATGGCCTAATATTTAGTCAATTTTTATAAATGTTCTATATGTGCTTGAAAAGGATGTGTAGTCTCCAATAGTCAAGGTACTCTATAGATATATGTCTATTAAATCGAGCTTGTTAATTATATTCTTCAAAGTCTTACCCATCCTTAATTGTTCTGTCCATTTAATATATTGATATTTTAATCTAAAAACTATCTTTTTTATCTTTTCAGCTTCAGGTGGAGACAAGACACTATATTTTATTCTTTAGATACTATAAAAGCTAGTTAGTTTGTTCCTCGGGAAGCTAAGTACAGAGTTGCCTTACAACCCGGCAATCCTGCTACTTGGAATATACCCAAAAGATCTGAGAGCAGGGACACAGACGTTTGCACACTGATATTCATAGCGGCATTATTCACAATTGCCCAAAGATGGAAACCACACAAGTGTCCATCAACAGACGAATGGATAAGCAAAATGTGATATATATACATAAGATGGAATACTGTTCAGCAGTGAGAAGGAATGAAGTCCTGAGGCATGCAACAGCATGGATGAACCTTGAGGACATAATGTTGAGTGAAATAAGTCATACCCAAAAGGACAAATATTGTTTGCTCTCACTGATATGAACTAATTATACTATGTACACTCATAGACATAAAATATAGAATATAGGTCACCAGGACATAGAATGAGGCTAGAGAATGGGGAGCAATTGCTTAATATGTGCAGAATGTTTAACTAGGTTGAACTTAAATATTTGGAAATGGACAGAGGTGATGGTAGCATGTTATTGTGAGAATAATTAACATTGCTGAGTGGTGTGTGCATGTGGTAGAAAGAGGAAGTCGAGAGTCATGAATGTCACCAGAAAGAAAGTTGGAGGTTAAAACATGGGAATGTGTAACACAGTGAATCTTGTGGACAATGGCTGTGATTAACTGTGCAAATTTTAAAATGTTCTTTCATGAACTAGAACAAATGTATGACACTCTTACAAGGAATTAATAATAGAGGGATATATGGAAAAAATATGCCTATGGCAAACTATGGACTATAATTAACAGTAATATTTTAATTTTATTAATCTGGAATATAATTTATAATATATTTATAATTAATAGCAATTAATTTATTTATTAATATTTAAATGTACCATACCAATACCATGGGTGAATAATCGGGGAGGATAAGGGGTATAGGATGCTTTGGGTTCTTTTTTCTTTTTATTTCTTTTTCTGAAATAATGAAAATATTCTAAAATTGATCATGATGATGTATGCACAACTAAGTGAGGCTACTGTGAGCCAGTGAGTGGATACTTTGGATGGTTTGTATGGTGTGTGACTATATCTCAATAAAATTGCATTAAAAATGGAAAAATCCTAGTTAATTTGGTGGTGTTGACTTTTTATGATAAAATCATGGTATAAAATACTGATATGTAAGCCATCTTACTCAGCTCCCTCTCAATTCCTTGACTGCTCATATAAACACCCAAAGATTGCCCAACCACATACGTTGACTCAGGCCACCCTGGACATGCACCAACTAAGCCTGGAAGGCTGACCTTGCCTGGGACTGAGGGAGGGAGGGAGGGAGAGAGGGAGGGTAGAGGGCAGCCCTTTGGCCACAGACGTGACTGTGTTCTCCAGTACACTTGTCACCACTGAGCCCAATGTTGAAATTTCCATCCTTCTGACTTCCGGGCCTACTTTAGGGTGGAACTTGGAGGAGATGGAAGTTCCAAACACTTATATAAGAAATTGGATGTCCCTAACACTTATTATAAGAACGACAATAAAGTTACCTTATACTGGGAGGTGCCTCTATAAAACCCTGCCCATCCGTCTACTTAATCCCTTCCCCTTGCCTACAAGGGTTCTGCCCTCCAGAGTCCCCTCCTCCATCAGCAGTGCGGGGCCTTCCCCCGCATCCACTCCCATCTGACCCCTCTGGTCCATACCCCTTCATGGGGTCTATTTTCTTGTTATTGTTCTGATCTCTGGAAGGTGGGGAAGCAAGGTAGATGATATGTTGAGAGTCTTCCTAACTCTAGAGGTGTTGGATTCTCTGTTTTTCATCATTTATTTGGAGGATCCGTTATTTTATTGTGCAATGGGAGCTGTCCTGGCCCGCATGTCTGAGAGATGGTCTCACAAGCTTCTCCCGCTGCCCTCATGAGCCGTTTCCCCTGAGAAGCTCCCACCCCATCGCCCTGAGGCCAGGCTGTCATCTTTGCCTCGTTGAGGTTGGCTAATGTCATCAGCAGTACCGCTTTATTTGGAATTTTTATACACTTGTTTTGTTCATAGCTTCCAGCTCACCAGGTCCTCCATCTCCCTCCACAGGCCAAGTGGAAATGAAGCCTTTTATGAAGTTTCCTCTTTTTAAAATGGAAAATTGGCAACTATGTGGTTTGGAGGTGACTAAGAAGATCTGTCTGCCTGCAACATTAGAGGGTCATTTATGAGTTTGTTTACAAAAAGAGGCAGGGCTGGAGTTGTGTTTACCTGGCTCTGCTTTGGAATTCAGACCATACCAATAGACAGGATCTCATCACAAAGTTCTTGCTTGTCCTTCCTGCAAGGAATAGTACTGGTGGCTGGAAAGGAATGAAGTCTGATGGGAGAAATCACATTCCTGTGGGGACAGGCATACTGTAATTCCATCATGACTCAGTTCCCTTGCTTTCCTCAGAACACCTGAACCCTTTATCACCACCCTTTCTCCCTGCCCCACCCCCACCCCCCACCCTGGCAAAGGCTCCCCGGCATTGTCTTTTCCAGAAGGATCTAGTATTTGAACACCCCAGTATAGGGAGGGTGGAGATAGCTGTTAGAGTGGGTAGGATGGATTTGATCCATCTGGGTCATGAGACAGTGAAGATGGAGGGAGGGATGCCATATAAGTTGGTCAGAGTGAGGAGGATAGAGGGAAAACCCTTTCCTTAGAACTGGCCTCCAGGTTCAAGGACACCTGGACAGAACATAAGGAGCCAAATCGGTTCGAGGCTGGCTCCTCTGTTCACACACATGTCCTGAATGTTCAGTGTCTGTCGTGCCCTGTACCGGGTACCAGGGACGGGTTGGTGCCTGAGCCCACTCCCTAAGCTCCAGGAGCTCAGTTCTACCAGGAAGGCAGACAGGAAACAAAGACCTGCCCAACAGTGGCTGAGTAACTGGGCTGGGGCACAGGGGCCAGAAAAGAGGCGAGGGGGATCCAGGACAGGCTCCAAAGAGGAAAGTGAGCTGACCCAGGACAGGTGAGCTCCCGCCAGCCCGACTTCAGGGAATGGGGAGATGAGAATCCCCCTGGGGCCTGAAAGCATTACACTGGACCTTGGAGAGGAGCGGACATTGCAAATGTCCATGCTTTACAGACAAGCAAGAATGTCTACAATGTCACTTTCTGAAGGAGGGGGCAGAGTTCAGAGGTCAGGTTTCCTCTCAAGAAAGGACAGACCTATCAGGAGATATTTCAAGCTTCATTAAAATCAACTCACTTTTGACAGTGTAAGGCAAGTTACTTGGGTCAAGATGAAAACCTGATCCTCTGTGGATGAAAATTTCCCTCTAGGCAGTTCTCTGCTTACACAATGGCTTATTTCTAAGTCTGACTCAAAGTCCCAGACAGGAAGAAACTAATACTCAAGACTGTTATTATAGGAACACAAACAGCAAATGGGAATGCTGCAATCTGCACTTCTGCACATGTAAACACCTTGGTGGCTGAGGGAATGGAGAACAGGGATTGCCAAGAAGCTTCTCAGCACATGAACGAAGCAGAAGGCTCACAATAATTAGCCGTCCTATAAAAGTTGGAAATTGTATAAAGCAAAAAAATTAAAGTTATTTAAATTTGAATAATTATTATAAGTGCCTAAACAACTATCCAGCAATTAGAACTGATGCTTAACAAAAACGCACCCCTGCAGTAGAAGCATTTATTCCTTGATGGGATTATCCCCACAAAAGACACGTTCAAAGTCCAAGTTCCCAATCCCATGTGTGAAGGTGGCCCTATTTGGAAATAGGGTCTTTGAAGATGCGTCGAGTTAAGATGAAGCCAAAGCGGACTAGGAGGGCCCTGACCCAGTGTGACTGGAGTCTTCATAAGATGAGAAAACAGCGACACACAGAGACACACAGGGAGAGCGCTGTGTGACAGTGGAGGCAGAGAGTGGAGTGTCTTAGTTTGCCAGGATTGCCATGACAAATACCACACAATGGGTTGGCTTAAGCAACAGGAAGTTACAGTCTCGCGGTTTGGAGGCAGGAGGTCCAGCATCAAGGTGCTGGCTTTCTCCTGGAGTCACCTTCCAATCTCTCGCTCCTGCGTCTGCCCCTCTGGTTTCTGCCAACTTCCATCTTCTACCTCCATGTCCGATTTCCTTTGCTTACAAGGACTCCAGTCTTATGGATTAAGGCCCATTCTCATTCAATTTGGCCTCATCTAAATGGGATCATCAAAGACCCTATTTACAAACGAGTCCACACCTTTAATAATAACATCTTCAAAGGTCCTATCTATGGATGGATTCACACCCACAGGCACGCAGATTGGGACCTGAACGTGTTTTTTTGTGGGTACGTGATTCAATCCGTAACAGTAAGGAACACCAAGGATGGTGTGCCAGTTTGAATGTATTATCCCCCAAAATGCCATGTTCTTTGATGTAATCTTGTGTAGGCAGACATATTAATATTGATTAGATTGTAATTCTTTGAGTGTTTCCATGGAGATGTGACCCACTCAACTGTAGGTGATGACTCTGATTAATTTCCATGGAGGTGTGGCCCCGTCCATTCAGCATGGGCCTTGATTAGTTTACTAGAACACCATATAAGCTCAGACAGAAGGAGCGAGCTTGCTACAGCCAAAAGGGACACTTTGAAGAACGCACAGGAGCTGAGAGAGGAGCTGCAGCTTACAGAGACATTTTGGAGATGGCCTTTGAAAGCAGACTTTTGCTCTGAAGAAGCTAAGAGAGGACAAATACCCCAAGAGCAACTAAGAGTGACATTTTTGAGGAACTGCAGCCTAGAGAGGAACATCCTGGGAGAAAGCCATTTTGAAACCAGAACTCTGGAGCAGACGTCAACCACAGGCCTTCCCAGCTAACAGAGGTTTTCCGGACACCATTGGCCATCCTCCAGTGAAGGTACCCCCTTACTTTGGGCACTTTATGGCCTTAAGACTGTAACTTTGTAACCAAATAAACCCCCTTTTATGAAAGCCAATCCATTCCTGGTATTTTGCTTAAAGGTAGCATTAGCAAACTGGAACAGAAGGTCAGCAGCCACCAAAAGCCAGAAGAGCAAGGAAGGAGTCTCTCCTGAAGCCTTCCGAGGGTGCAGAGCCGTGCCAACACCTCGATTTCGCCCTTCTAACCTCCAGAACTGTGAGACAATATGTTTTTGTTGTTTTAAGCCTCCTGGTTTATGGTAATCTGTTACAACAGCCCTGGGAAACTAAAAAGGGGGTGCCTCTGGAGCCCAGGGGCTGGCATTCACCTGCTCCTCCACTGAGCTGATTCAGAATTGAAGGGGATCATCTCTCCTGGAGAGTGGATGGGGTGGGGCACTGTAGGGTAGACCTACACCCTCCTGGCAGAAATGACGGTGGTCATTTCTGAAGCTAGGTCCTGTAAGGTATTGCAGCTTATAAATTACGTTTCTTTTATTCCTCCTTTATACTATAATCAGGCCTTATGAGGAGGGATGGAAATTTATTTGCATAGGTAGTTATATTATCTATGAATACCATCAAGAGAATGGAGGGGCATTGTTTCTGCCTGGGTTAAGATTCTGAGACTCACTGGTGTAGTAAAATAAATAAAGAGCTCTGGAGGAAGAAGAAAACTTGGAGATCTTTTCCTGGCCCTGCTACTTAAAAGCCACATGACCTTGGGCAAGTTATTTAACTTCTCCAGGCCTCTGTTTCCTTGTTTTTGAGGTTGTACCACAATCGTCTCATAAAAACTTTCCCATATGGGGCTTGGTAACACATAAGTGATGCTTATGCAAGCACCACAGCCCTTGATCTTGATTGAAATATGATTAAAAATAGGTCTGGAAGTAATTTTTAAAAGCAATTTCAAAGGTTAAATATGATGTATTAGGAGTCCTGAAATATATGACTGGCAATTTTATGTTTACAGTTCTTCAGCAAACACCTTGAATGCTATTTATTTTCCATGACAGAATTTTTAAAATAAGTGAGCAGAGCTTCTGAAGACCAATTACACCCCTAGAATTACATAGAGATGTCACTTTAAGTTTTTACAATAAGTAAGATTCCTCTCTGTTCCCACCTCAGAACCGCAGCGTTTAACACGTCTTTACCACCTTCAGAAGCCTCTCTCCCAGGCCCTGGCATTTTCTCTGTCTGAACAGGAGCCAGTGGATTGTTTTTGCAAACTTCTGCAATGGTACTTCTTAGAGAGAAGAGCGGGAGGCAGCCCAGACTCATTTTGAGAAATTTGCAGCACAGGTGATCTTGGCCAGTTTGGGTCGTGACCTGTTGGAGTCTGGCTGGATTTATCAACATCCCATAGCCGGCCCAAAGGCAAAGCTCAAGGTTATTGAGTTGGCTGTTTCCAAAATGTAGGGCCTTGAGAAAGGAATCTCATTCTATTTGAAAGACATAACTGCTGCTGACCAGGTGGCTTCTGAATGGACAAGTCTGATCCATTGAGCTTAGTTGAAAAACAAGTTAAATGGAGTAAAAAAAATTTCTTTAAGGAAGAGAACAGCGTGGGCTGTGTTGGTGGCGGAATTTCGCTCAGCAGGAGCAACTGTTTTCATCAGAGGACAGATTATGGAGCTCATGAAGCAGGTTTCCAAGAAACAGAAAAATAGTCCCAATTCAAGGGCGGTGAATAAAGCGGTGCCTGTCTGTTGGCGAGTGCAGTGCTGGGCCCAAGCGAAGCTGAAAGTGAGGACAGCGAAATCACTGTAGGAGGCAGACTGATTGAAGGAGAAAACAAAGCAGTTTAATTAATACCGAAGGCTGCGCACACAGAGGGGACTTCATGGTGGGAGGGGAGGGGAGAGATTTGTGGGAGTGGGAGAGCCCCAACTTGCCCTTTTGGTCAAGTTTAACTGAAGATAAAGCTCTTCGCATTCAAATTCCATTTGTGGGGTGCAAGGCGACAGTGAGTAAAGCAGGAGAGAACTGTGACTTCTGCTCCATTTAAGTTCAAGAAGAACCTAAATGATGTTGCTGGGAAAATTAGAACTCAGGAAACAATGCTTTAAATGGTGCAAAAACAGAAATAAGAGCCTAGAGAGACCAAGAAGAATTCAGTTCTACTGTCCTATCAATTACTGAGGGGGTCCCTTTCCTGGAAAATGGAAACTGTTTAATAGGACCCTTTCAAGTTTGTACTTCACTACTTTGACTACATGGAACATTGAATATTTATGTTGAATATTTTATTTTAAAAGACTGTGCTGGTTCTTTGTTTTTTTAACTTATTTTTATTATAAAAGGAGCACATGCTCATTTTAAAATAATCACCACTGCAAAGAACACTGAAGTGCCTGAATTAAAAAGTTAAAGTCACCGGCCTCCACCTCAACACCATTGCTCAGGGGTAGACACTATTATATTAACGCTGTACCATTCCAAACCATTTCTTTGTACACACAAACTACACAAACACATACCTCATTTTTTTCAAAATGTATAGATCCAAAATTAAGACCAGCATTTAAACATTCCTTTCTTTTGAACTATATTTGATAACTAATTGCTAGTCTGAACCATGACCTAAACCAGAAAGTTTTCCCTCAGGGAAAATCACCAAGCATAATGCCAAGAGCTGGAGCTGAAATTACGTTTTCACTCCACTCAACTTCCATGGTTGTTGAGGGGATCTACAGTTAAAGAACCCATACCCCATGCTGTGTTGAATCCCGTAGCATGGTCCATCACTTAAAGGAAATGTAAGAGGATATTGAGGAACCCACAGAGACTTGGGATGTTGGTCTTAACTCACCTCTGTGGAGGATGCCCATAAGCCCAGGGGTGGCTGTTTCAAAGCAGTTCAAGCTTTTGACAGTCTTTAAGGGAAACTCAAAAAAGTACAGCGATTTCATTTAAAACTAGAAGGACAAGAGACTGTGTGTAAAAAGAAGTTCTAAGAACCAAGAAGCTTTAGTCTCTAAACTCATTCAAAAATGGCAGGAGCTTGGTTCTCAAAGTGCCCGAAAGCACCTGGGATGTTTGTTCCGACTAAATCAGAATCTCTGGGGAAATCATATATTTTTAACAGCCTCCTGTTCCCCAGTGACCTTAGTCATCCCAAGTGTGAGACCGGAGCCCAGGAGGAGGCCTTGCCCGGATCTCATGCTCCATCAAGAGGACAAGCCTTGTCTGTTCTCTGGGGCTTATTTCAGGCCAACCTGTGGGAAAGAAGACATTTAAGCCAAATGACAGGAAGGGAGGACCCATGGGGTTGCATCACCTTGGCCAGCCACTGGGTACGTGCAGAATCAAGCACATGGGCAAGGCCTGCCATGCAGAGGAAATGATGGAATAAGTCGTTTTTGGTATTTCAAATCAGTCCCTTTCAAAAATCAAGTATGGGGTATCTTCTGAGATCTAAGTCTGTGCTAAGCATTGGAGGGGGGCTGATAGACTAGTTTGGGGACAAAAGACAAACATAAAAGGAACAATATTGAATGATATAAACTATTATATAATTAGGTGCTAAATTATGTATCATAGGCAGGCAAGTTCAGAGGAGATAGAGGGATAGAGAAGTAAAGCAGGCTGAATGTCAAAGCTGCAGGAAGTGGCAGGGTTTATGTAAATCACAGGCAATGGGTACAGAACCAGGGAAGGGCACAGTATGGTCACAGGCAAATGTGGGTCCAGGGTAATGGAAGTGGATTGTGCAAGTTGAGGAGAAAAGTGAATCTGAGTGAACAGACAGAAACAGATGATGGAGGACCCAAGAAATAATGCAGAAAGTTTAAGTTTAATGGTGTGGGAAATGGCCATTGAATATTTTCAAGCAGCTGTTTAGGAAATACGTCTATCTGTGCTGTGGAGGGGATCATCTTCTGACTTAAGGGCATGTCTGTAGAAGCAAGAAATGCTTCTATCCCACATCTCCATGGGTTTCTAAGTATCATCTAAGTTTTCTTTGGTGAACAAAGCAAGTAGCAGAGTTTGGTTTGGGACATGATAAGCATGAGGTGTCTATTAGTTATCTAAGTGAACAGGTCAAGTAAGCCGTTGGATATACAAGTGTAGAAAACAGGAAGGTCAAGGCTGGAGATATCAACAAGGGAATCACTGGCAAATTGATGGTATTTAAATGGCAATTAGTGAATCAAGGGACCCTCTCAGTTTAGTTAGTGGCAGAATGGAACCTGAAAATATGTCTGTTCCCTTGCTCATAATCCAACTGCAAACATGAAATCCACATGTGCAAACATAGCTAGGTGCCAGGCCCATACCTCTAATTCTCAATCATACATTTTCACGTAGATGTCTTGCCAAAATGTTCAACTTAACAATGGCTTAAGCCTAAAGTCCTGGAGACTTATTTTATAGACCCCTGTCTTTCATCCTCATATGTAGTCAGTCACCAGCTCTGACTATTTCTTCTTCATTGCCACTGCCACCACCCATGACTAAATATCAGGGTTGGATGTGCCCTTAGGGGTGATCTAGGCAAGCCTTCCACGGCTGCTTCAGTCCTTTTTCCAATATCCCCAACAACTGGCTGCTCAACTTCTGCTTGCAAATCTCCAGTGACCAGCTTCTTAAAACAACCCACTCCATTATTCAGACAGCTCTAATTGCTTAAAAATTCTTCCTGACTAATCCTCCTGCTATAACAGCTAAAAAGACCTCAGAGAAATAATAAGGTATATTAAAGGGCTACAAACTGGAAGAAAAAGAGGAGGAGGAGGAGGTGGAGGAAAAGGAGGAGAAGCAGAAGAAAGAGGAGGAAGAAGACGAAGAGAAAGAAGGATGGGAAAGAGGAGGAGGAGAAGACAAAGACAATCTAGAGAGGTAAATCTGGCATTTGGGCCACTTTTCCCTTAGAGATATGGGCTGATCCTGCTAGCAGCTGAGAAGCTTAGCGGAGCTTTCAACAGACCCACAGGGACCAGAGGAACAAAAATTGGCATTCAGGGCTCACCATACAGGTGACATGATAAAGCCCGCAGACTTTAGACTAGACCGTAAAGAGATATCCCCTAGGACTAAGGGTTAATCAGAAGTAGAACTGACCCTTGCAGGGACTGAAGCCCAGAAGCCAATAATCTCATCTCTGATTATTTTAAAGTGATCCAGGATTGCTTCTGCCTCAGCTTCCCACCAAAATTAACATCAACACTTCCCAGAGAAAGAGAATATCATGCTATGCCTCAGATGATCTCTATAATGGTTCATATACAGTATCTAGCACTCAATCAAAAATAACTAGACTATGAGAAGAAATAATAAGAGAAAAGAAACAGACCCACAGGGAATCCACATATTGTGGTTCTCAGACACAGAATTTAAAATCATTAAATTTTCATTGAAATAAAGGATGAGATTGAGAGTTTTGGCAGAGAACTAGAAACTACAGAAAGAACAAAATCAAAATACTGAAGCTGGGAAATAAAGTACATAGAATTAAGATGTGTGAAAAGAGAGAATTAGTGAATTGGAAGGTTCAGAAGAAAATATCCAAACTGAAGCACAAACAAAAAGAAGGGAAATACAGAAAACAGTGTAGGAGACATGTCAAGCATACATGTAATTACAATCCTAGAAAGAGAGATGAGAAAGAATTGAGAAGAAGCAAGATTTGAAGAGATAATGAATAAGAATTTTCCACAACAGAAAGAAGGTCAGACCATGGATTCAAGAAACACTGCAAATGCAAAGACAACGAACAAAGGTACATCATAATAAAACTAATATAAACCAAAGACCAAGAAAAAACAACAATTAAAAATAAGCCAGAGCAGAAGTCATCAACAGGGCAATGTAAACAGCTACTGAAAACTCCTTTCCAGAGATTCAATGAAAAAAAGAACAATTCTGAATTGTTTGAAACTCTGGTAGAGGATATAGACTAGAGAAGGACCCTGCAGAAGCTGAAATAAAGAAAGAGAAGAAATATTGGGTAGGAATCTTCCACCCCAGACCAGTCAGTCCTCTCCCCTCCCCCTCACTCATGCTCAATGCAAGAAAAGCATAGAATCAGCAGACGGGAACCCTCCCACCAGGGACACAGATTTTAAAATCTCTCAGCAGTGAGACATACCCCCACTACTTGAAGATTCAGGGGACAGGTGAGGACAATTCAAGGCCAGGTCAGTGAGGGACAAAGAGACTGAGAAAATGTGGACAGAGACTACATTTCCAGCCCTGGGTCTGAAAACCCTTCCCTCACCCTTGAGGGAGGTAACAGCCGGAGGCCATTTCCCTGCCTGGGGGATGGCTGGAGTATTGGGTCAGCTGAGGGAGTACTTTGCCACAGGTGGAGCCCCACACAGAGCCAGATTTTGGCCCGCAAACTGAGGGTGCAGGAATCCCACAGTTTCAGCTCACCTGTGTAGACACAGCCTGTGCTCAGAGGCAAAGCAGCCTCTGAGGATGATTAAGTTACCAAACAGTGACATCTGCTGGACAGTTCAGAAAGTGCAAGGGATCCAGACCCTTTCTTAGAATAACAGGAGCTGGTCTACACACCCTGCATAGAAATCTAGCCCGGTTTTGGCTGAGAAATTCAGATAACCCAACTTTCAAAGCAGGGCCCTAAAACAAACCCAGGTCTTGCTGACCAGCAGAAAACAGCACCATTGGAAGCCAGCAGATCTGTATTACCACACACAGTGAACTTGCTGGGGTGCCCAGTGCCTACCTCCCATCCCTGTGGCAGGCCATGGTGGGTGCCTCATTTGGAGGGAAGACTGGGGGCCAGTGCCAATCTGACAACTGGCCAGTGACAGAAACAAAGAAATATAGAAATCAAAGAAAACCAACAAGAAAATCCAAAGCAAAAGAGAGAAAACAACCTCCAGAATAGATAGGGAAAAGAAGGGAAAAACATGAGCAGGGTCTCAGGGAACTAAATGGCAACATGAAGCCCACAAATATATGTGTTATAGGTGTCCCAGAAGGAAAAGAGAAGGGAAAGGGGGCAGAAAGAATAACAGAGGAAATAATCAATGAAAACTTCCCAACTTCCATGAAAGACATAAAATTATAGGGCCAAGAAGTATAGTGTGCTCCAAACAGAATTGATCTAACCAAGAAAATCAGATGCCTTGAGAGCAAAAAATCACAAGTCATGCCAGGAAACGCAAAGGAAAAAGTAACACCTCAACTGAGATTCAAGAGTTGAAACAACTAATTAAAGATGTTCAAACAATTTTTCTAAATCAAATCAGTGAGTTGAAAGAAAATGTGACAAAAGAGATGAAGCATATAAAGACAATAGGTGACCATAAGGAAGAATTTGTAAGCTTGAAAAAACAAATGGCAGAACTTATGGGAATGAAAGGCACAATACAAGAGATGAAAAACACAATGGAGACATACAACACCATTGCAGAGGCAGAAGAAAGGATTACTGAGCTATAGGACAGAACATCTGAAATCCTACACACAAAAGAACAGATAGGGAAAAGAAGGGAAAAACATGAGCAGGGTCTCAGGGAACTAAATGGAAACATGAAGCCCACAAATATATGTGTTATAGGTGTCCCAGAAGGAAAAGAGAAGGGAAAGGGGGCAGAAAGAATAATAGAGGAAATAATCAATGAAAATTTCCCAACTTCCATGAAAGACATAAAATTACAGGGCCAAGAAGTATAGTGTGCTCCAAACAGAATTGATCTAAATGGAGCTACTCCAAGACACTAATCAGATTGTTAAAAGTCAAAGACAAAGAGAGAATTCTGAAGGCAGCAAGAGAAAAGCAATCCATCACATACAAGGGAAGCTCAATAAGACTAAGTGTGGATTTCTCAGTAGAAACCATGGAGGTGAAAAGGAAGTGGTATGATATATTTAAGATACTGAAAGAGAAAAACTGCTTGTTTTGGTTTGCTAATGCTGCTGTTTTGCAAAACACCAGAAATGGATTGGCTTTTATAAAGGGAGTTTATTTGGTTACAAAGTTACAGTCTTAAGGCCTTAACGTGTCCAAGATAAGGAATCAATAATTGGGTACCTTCACTGGAGGATAGCCAATGGTATCCGGAAAACCTTTGTTAGCTGGGAAGGCACATTGGCTGGTGTCTGCTCCAGAGTTCTGGTTTCAAAACAGCTTTCTCCCAGGACATTGCTCTCTAGGCTGCAGCTCCTCAAAAATGTCACTCTTAGTTGCTCTTAGGGTATTTGTCCTCTCTTAGCTTCTCAGGAGCAAAAGTCTGCTTTCAAAGGCTGCCTCCAAAATGTCTCTGTAAGTTGCAGCTTCTCTCTCAGTTCCTGTGCATTCTTCAAAGTATCCCTCTTGGCTGTAGCAAGCTCACTCCTTCTGTCTGAGCTTATATAGTGCCCTAATAAACTAATCAAGGCCCACGCTGAATGGGAAGGGCCACACCTCCATGGAAATTATCCAATCAAAGTCATCACCCACAGTTGGGTGGATCATATCTCCCCGGAAACATCCAATCAAAAGGTCGCACCCTAATCAAAAAGATTAATCAATCTGTCCTCACAAGATTGCATCAAAGAACATGGCATTATGGGGGACATAATACATACAAACCGGCACACTGCCAATCAAGAATCCTATATACGGCAAAGCTGTCCTTCAAAAATGAGGGAGAGTTTAAAATATTTACAGATAGACACTGAGAGAGTTCATGAACAGGAGACCTCCTCTACAAGAAATACTGAAGGGAGTGCTACAGACAGATAGGAAAAGACAGGAGAGAGAGAGGTTTGGAGGATAGTGTAGAAATGGAGATACCAGGAGATAGAAAGAGGGTAAAGATTGGGCATTTGATGCTGAAGGAGTACAGAATATTCAACAGTATTGATTGTATAGGTCTAGAGATGGACAGCACGATACTGGGTGATGGTAGCACAATACTGTAAGTATACAGAAAAAAAAAAGGTGAATGTGAGTATGGTTTAAAGAGGAAGGTTAGGAGCAGGTAGGACACCAGAAGGAAAGATAGAAGATAAACATTGGGATGGTATAACTTAGTGAAACCTAGAGTTGTCAATGACTATGATTAAATGTTCAAATATAAGAATGTTTTTACATGAGGGAGAACAAATGAATGTCAACTTTGCGAGGTGTTGAAAATGGAATGGTATTGGGAAAAAATGCAATCAATGCAAACTAGTCTATAGTTAACAGGAACATTGTAATATGCTTCCATTAATTGTAACAAAGGCAATATACCAAAGCTAAATGTCTATAAGAGGGGGATATAAGGGAGGAGTATGGGATTCTTGGTGTTGGTGTTGTTGTCTGACCTTTTTATTCTATTTTATTTTAATTTTCTTTTTTTTTTTTAGTTGTCTTTTTTTTCCTTTTTCTTTTTTTCTTTTTTCTTATTGTGGAAGAAATGGATATGTCCTCCTATAGATAGTGGGGATGAATGCATAACTGTTATTCTACAGGGAACCACTGATGGCTTACACAGGAGGGAATGTATGGTGTGAATAAAACCATCTAAAAAATAAACAGAGGGATACAAGTGCTGGAGAAAATGTGGAGAAAGGGATATACCTAATCACCATTGGTGGGGAAGTAGAATGGGGCAGCCCATCAGGAGGGCAGTATGGTGGTTCCACAGGAAGCTAAGCATGGGGTTGCCATATGGACCTGCAACCTTTTTATTAGGTATATACTTGGAGGAACTGGAAAGAGGGAAAAGAATGCACATTTGCACAGTGGGGTATATGGTGGCAGTATTCAGGATTCGCAGTGGATGGAGGTGGCCTAAGGGTACATCAACTGATGAACAGAATGGTGAACTGTGATATATACATTCAATGGAATATAGAGCTGCTACAAGAAGGAATGAAGTTGTAAGGTATGCAACTAGGTGAATGGACCTTGGGGAAGTATGTTGAGTGAAATAAACCAGAAACGAAAAGACAAACATTATAATGTTTCACTAATATGGACTAACTATAATGTGCAAACTCTGAGAATTGAATCTGAGAGCACAGGTTACCAGGATAAGACTTATTGTAAAGGTTCCTAGATTGTAAGCTCTTACAGCAGTTACATCTATTCCTGAGTTGTAAGGGCTATTTCTAAATTTTGAGATGCTGAGCTCTTTTTGCATAACCTGGTCAGTCCCTGGAACTTTGGGTATCTGCGTGACACCTGAGACTCAGAGCCAGAGTCCAGCAGCTATGAATGCCAGCATTACCCCATACAGCAAATGTTGAAGAGTCTGAAAAAGAGATCAGACTTCAATTAGAGATATGAAAGAAATGGACTTGGTTAGGACTAAGGTAAATTTAAAGGGTCAAGGATCATATTGACAGTGTTTTAAAATTTCAACTTCTGTGTGGGACCAAAGAAAGAGATGTTTACTAGGTGCAAACTCTATATTTTTTGGAACACACTATATAATTTATCTTGTATGGTCCTGGTCAGTTTATTCAAACAACATAATCACATGCAACTTTGAACAGGGAGTGAAATCTGGTTGGCTTGTACAGGTTACTGTGAAGCCCCAATACAACCCAGAGTAATTTGGGCAGAGAATAAAAATATATTTGCAAAGCCCCATTGAGGGACTGGGGTAAAATGTAGAAATATTAAACTTCCCCACCTGGGGAATTACTGATATTTTCCCAAGCACTGGGAACTACCAATTTAGAAAACTGAGCCCTTGATCTTGGGGTTTGCCTTTATGATGTTCGTTACTGCAAAGGAGGGGCTAAAATTGTGCCTAAGAGTCACCCCCAGAGAACCTCTTTCATTGCTCAGATGTGGCCTCTCTTTCTAAGCCAACTCTGTTGATAAATTCACTGCCCTCCCCCCATGTGGGACATGACTCCCAGGGCTGTAAATCTCCCTGGTAATGTGGGACATGATTCATGGGGTTGAGTTTGGCCCTGGCATCGTGGGATTGAGAAAGGCTTCTTGGACCAAAAGGGGGAAGAGAAACGAAAGAAAATAAAGTTTCAGTGGCTGAGAGATTTCAAATGGAGTCAAGAGGTCATTCTGGAGGTTATTTTTATGCATTCTATAGATACCTCTTTTTAGTTTTTAGTCATTGGAATAGCTAGAAGGAAATACATGAAACTGTTGAACTGCAAACCTGTAGCCTTGATTCTTAAAGATGATTATATAATAGCTGACACTGTGTGAATGTGTGATTGTGAAAACCCTGTGGCTCCCACTCCCTTTATCCAGTGTATGGACAGATAACAGACAAATGAGGACAAAAAGTAAATGAATAATAGGGACGGATGAGGGTATGGGATGTCTGGGGTATTCTTTTTCACTTTGATTTTTATTCCTATTCTTTTTTGTGGTAATGAAAATGTTCAAAAATTGACTGTGGTGATGAATGCACAAATATATAATGGGACTGTGAACAGCTGATGGTTTGTGAATATATCTCAACAAAGTTGAATAAAAAACAATAGAAGAAACACGTAAACATATCATTAAGCAATCCACATAAAATATGCACATGTCATCAAATTATTAACAGTGATATACAAGGATATGCAGCAATATAATTAAGTGATTAGGGAACTTTTCATTGTTTAAATCCCTTTTTTAATTATGTTAATGTAACTATGTTTCCTCCAAAAGTTGTGAGATTTAACTTAAAACTTCCATTAAGCTGTAATGATGCTATTTTTTTTTGTACATTACAAAGTGTTGAATAATTATATATAATTTTTACTTAGGCCTGAAAAAAAAAAAATCCCATTACTAGGTAAAAACCCAAGATACAAAAAAAAAAAAAAAAAAAAAAAAAAATTCTGCCAGAGAAAAAAGACAAATTATTTTCAAATTATCACAAATAAGGCTGACAATTGACTTTAACTGAAACAATACATGCCAGAAGACAATGGAATAATCACTTCAAACCTGAAAGAAAAAATATGAATTCTATACCCAGAAAAATTATTCCTAAAAAAAATAAAGATGAAACTATTATATATTCAGACCAGCAAAACTAAGAGAAATCATCACCAAAGGTCTGCAATAACAGAGAAACAAAAGGGAAGAATGGAGGGGAAGGGAGAAATAATGAGCAACAAAAAGGGTAAATATATGGATAAATCTAAAATAAAAATTGTTCACGATAACAACAACAAATCTTGAAGGCTTTAAACATAAATAGGATTAAAATACATGGCAACAATGACAAAAGGTGAGGAGAGTAAATGGTACAATGTATTTTAAAGTCCTTACTTGTGTGAAAGAAATAAAAGTGATCATTTTTGTTCAACTTAGTTAAGAATGAATGCTCTACTTTGTAGAGTAACCATGAAAAGAATAGTAAAAAGATACATTATTACCAAGCTAGTAGAGGCAAAAAATGGATAACAATTTAAAAAAATCAAATACAGCAGAAAAAAGTAGAGAAAAAGAAACGTAGAGAAATTGGACCAAAAAATTTAAAGAGTAAGATGGTAGATTTAAACTCAAATATGTCAGTTATGTTAAATAAAACAGACTAAAAACTCTACATAAAAAGATTATTAGCTGGATTTTTTAAAAATCTAATTTTATTCTGCTTACAACAGATACTTTTACAGTATAAAAGTGGGAAAAGACATGTCATACCAATACTAAACAAAAGACTGCTGGTGTAGCTGTATCTATATCTATATCAGAGAAAGTAGATTTCAAGGCAAGAAGGATTGTTAGAGATAAAGAAGGACATTCTGCATGATAAAGGGTCCATCTGCCACTAAGATATACCAATTCTAAATTTGTATGCACCTAAAGACACAGCCTCAAAAGCAAAAACTGACAGAACTACAGGTAGACAACTGCACAATCGTAAGGTGAGATTTTAATATGGTTCTCTCAGTAACTTTTAGAGAGCCATATGAAAACTCAGTAAAGATATGAAGATTTGAACATGTTAACAAATTTGACTTAAGTGACATATATAGAACACTGCATTAGCAGGGAGAGAATACACATTTTTTCCAAGTACACATAAAATACGTGCCCCCAACCAGATGACCTTATGTTAGGCAATAAAGCAAGTTTCAACAAACATCAAAGGATTAAAATCATACTAAGTATGTTCTCTGACCACAGTGGAATTAAATTAGGATTCAATAATAGAAATTTAACTAGAATATCCACCATATGTTTGAAAATTAAGAAACAGTTTTCTAAATATTCATGGGTCAAATTGCAGTGGAAATTCAAAAATATTTTGAACTGAACGAAAATGAAAATAGTGGTATCAAAATTTGTGGGATGCATCTGAAGTCATGCTTAGAGGGAAAAAATGTGTGATTCTAAATTCTTGTATTAGAAAGAAAAACAGCTGGAAAAATGAATGATCTAAGCATTCATCTCAAAAAACTTAAGAAACAAACAGCAATTAAACCCAAAGAAATTTAAAGAGAGGAAATAGTACAGATAAATGCAAAAATTAACTAAATAGAGGACTTCCAGGAAGGTGGCAGAGTGAGTGAGGGGGAGTGGGCTTCTCCTCCATGAAGGAAACTAGAGAGGGGCTGGAAGATGCCTGGGAGCACAGTTTCAGGGTGTAACCAGCCATTGAAGGACCCCTACAGTACGTGGTGAGGATGTGGACAAAAATGCAGAGAGACTGCGCCTTGAGGGATGGGGTGAGGTTGTTGAGCCAGGACTGCCTCCCGGGGCTAGCAGTGGTGAGATGGCCACTGGGCAAGGGAGTGAGCAGTGGCTCTCCACTCCCATGTACCCACCTTGACAGGTGGGGAGGTGATCCTCCACAGCCATATGGCTGGGAGCTCCCATGAGGGAACATGGGCGGTAGCATTTACTCACCCCCCACGGAAGTCCAGGGTGTGCACCAGCATGAAGCAGGAAGAGAGGGCACCACAGGGAGGTATCAGGAGCCCCTCCCACACCCCAGAGGCTTGCGAGTGCATGGCAGGCAGGGAGCGGGGCATGTTTGAGCTGGAGGGTGCCCTGGAGCAGACATCCTGCCAAACTGCAAAGGGCCCACATTGTACCCCCAGGGTAGGCAGAGAACTGGAACACTGATTGGATACCCACCTGGTTTGGATTCCACCCAGCAGGCAGGAGAAGCTCAAGGAAGGCTGCCTTGAGAGTAAAAGGTGGCTCAAGAGCACCATCTGCTGGTAGGATTGGGAATCTACACTCCAGCAAGCTGTACTCTGCCAAATTATATATAAATGCTCAAATAATCCTGCAATTCCCAAAATAACCTTATCAAAACAAGCAAATGCCCCAAAGCCAACAGAAAATTACAAAGCACCTGAAGAATCTAGATGATATGGACAAGCAAAACAAACAAATTAAAAAGCCAGAGGAGACAAAAACTTTGGAGCAATTAATTAAATAAGTACACACAAATCTCCAAAACAACTTTAATGAGATGGCTAAAGACATAAACGACATCAAGAAGACTCTAGAGGAACATAAAGAAGAACTTGAAAGAGTAAATTAAAAGATAGCAGATCTTATGGAAATAAAAAACACTGTGCATCAAACTAAAAATAT